>NW_015091040.1:254646-293383 GCF_001431845.1 Calidris pugnax | reverse complement strand
CTGTGGATGATGCTCAGCCCATGGGTGCCTGTGGTGACCTGGTGCTCCAGGAGGAGTCTCTGTAAATCTGTGCTCTGGACTCTGCTCCCAGTTGCTGCTGGATCCCAGCGGATCCTGAGGTTTTGTCTACACTCTCCCGTCCTTCTGATGTGCTCCTTCCCCTGCCTGTTCAAGGGCCAGCGAGCGCAAGGAGTCTCTCCCAAGCCCTTTAGAGCTGCCCCGAGTCCTCTTGCAGAGGAGCTGCAGACTGTGCCTTTGTGTGTGTCGAGTCTGCTCGGCCTCGAGAGGCGCGGAGGGGAGCGGGGTCACTGCTATTTCCCTTCCCACCTGAGAGCTGCACTGTGCCCGCACGCAAACTGTGATTCTGTGTGGTTGTTGTTGTGTGTTTAGGTGGTGGGTGGTGGTTTGTGTTTTTTGTGGTTTTTTTGTGGTTGGACTCGATGATCTCTGAGGTCCCTTCCAACCGCTACGATTCTGTGATGCTGTGATTCTGTTTGGGACCTGCCCGGCAGGGAGAGGGGTTTGCTGCACGGCAGCAGGGTTTGGCCGAGCAGACTCGACACACACAAAGGCACAGTCTGCAGCTCCTCTGCAAGAGGACTCGGGGCAGCTCTAAAGGGCTTGGGAGAGACTCCTTGCGCTCGCTGGCCCTTGAACAGGCAGGGGAAGGAGCACATCAGAAGGACGGGAGAGTGTAGACAAAACCTCAGGATCCGCTGGGATCCAGCAGCAACTGGGAGCAGAGTCCAGAGCACAGATTTACAGAGACTCCTCCTGGAGCACCAGGTCACCACAGGCACCCATGGTCTGAGCATCATCCACAGCCAGCTACGAGCTCCCTTCTTCTGCCCTACACATCGATGACATCTTAGAGCCACAGAATTTTTTAGGTGGGAAGGGACCTTAAAGATCATCTCGTTCCAACCCCCCTCCCACCAGCCCAGGTTGCTCCAAGCCCCCTCCAACCTGCCCTTGAACCCCTCCAGGGATGGGGCAGCCACAGCTTCTCTGGCCAACCTGGGCCAGGCTCTCACCACCCTCAGGGGCAAGAATTTCCTCCCCAGATCTCACCTCAATCTCCCCTTTTCCAGCTTAAAACCCTTCCCCCTCGTCCTAGGGCTCCCCTCCCTGATCCAGAGTCCCTCCCCATCTCTCCTGTAGCCTCCTTCAGGTACTGGAAGGCCATTATAAGGTGTCTCTGGAGCTGGAGATGCTGGGAGATGCCTTCACCTCCAAAGCCACCGCCTGCTCTCTCATCCCAAATTGGCTTTGTGCTCTTCCCACCTCGCTCCCTACCTCCAGGGACACCAGTCAGCTCTGATCACTGGGGTCTTTGCTGCTTCAGGTGTGGGTCTCAGCCAGGCTCTGACCTGTTGTGGTCACCTTCCTTCACCTCTGACACCTTCCCAACCAAAAGGGGTCATCTTTGGAGGGAATAACGCTCATCGTACACGGTCCCCGTTAATTAGGCGATACGAGCAAAGGTTGAGCAGGGACTCACTGACACCAGATGCGTTTTGTTTGTGACAAAACCACACCATGGACCAAGCGAGCAGATGTAAAGCAAAGCAGGAAGGCACAGCTTCCACCCATCCCTGCTTTCAGCGGAATTCGGGTAATTCCTCGCTTGGTCTGGAAGCCAAATCCTCGGCCCCAGCCCAAGCCTCGTGGAGAATCACCCGTTCACCAACAGCTCTTCTCCCCGCTGGCGGAGCCCGGACGCAGCTGCCACCTTCAAATACTTTGCCAAAGAAAACAAAGGGCTGCACAAAGGCAAGACCAGCTGGAGAAGATCCTAAGAGGGGTCCCCCCCCACAACCAGCCGTGTCCTTGTCCCCCCCCACCCCATCCAAGGCCGGGTTGTACTCACTGCGTAGGGGGACGAGCCGTGGACGTGCTCCAGGGAGTACTGGCGGCTGTATTTCGGCATGGAATGTGCTGAACTGCTGTCGTTCAACATCAGGGGGCTGCAAAACATTCCCAAACACCACAGGAGTCACTGCGCCGCCGGCAACGGCTCTCGGGCACCCCCTTTCCCCAGGTGGTCCCCAACCCCACAACTGGGCACCTGCACCCACCCCAGTGGGTGCCAACAGCCCCCCGTCCCCGGGTGCCCTGGAGGGGCAAGTGGCCCTGGGGGGGTGGAGGAGAGCGGAGCAGGCAGCCCCACCACCCCACCGAGGAACACACCGAGCCCCCGGGGCCACATTTTGCAAGTCTGTGGAGCTGAAATGTAAAAAGCTGAGGCCTCAGAGGATTTTCTTTATAGACCCTGGTCCCCTCCTTCTGCAGGGCTGTATTGTCACCGCTCTGCCTGGCGTCCCCCCGCCGCGGCCAACTGCTCCAAAGATGGATCACTCCTGGTCAGCTGTGACACCACCACGTCTGTGGCCCTTTTCATGTACTCGAGCGCTGGGGAGAAACCTCTTTCCCCTCACAAGATCAATCATTTCAGCACGTCCTGGGCACACCATCACCAGATAAACCACCCCGGTCATTAATAACAATCAAGGCTGCTGGGGTGGTGTCTGCCATATGGTGCTGCCGGGCACCGCTCGAAGACAAAAGGAGGGTCCCGCAGCTCGACAGGCAAGAGGGGGACACGGAGGGGATGGGAGGAGACACACCATGGAGTGTCTGCCAGTTTGTATGTGAGCACCTGTAAAAATCAGGTGGGTGAGGAACTCGGGACTGGAAGAGCAGGACCCAGTCAGGAGACAACAGGAGAACCTGTTGTTCCACCATCCAGCGAGACCTGGACAGGCTGGAGAGCTGGGCAGAGAGGAACCTGATGAAATTCAACCAGGGCAAGTGTAGGGACCTGCCCCTGGGGAGGAATACCCGCATGGACCAGTAGAGGTTGGGGGTGGCCTGCTGGGGAGCAGCTCTGGGGGAAAAGACCTGGTGGACATCAGGATGCCCAAGGGCCAGCAATGGGTCCTGGTGGCCAAGAAGGCCAATGGCATCCTGGGGGCATCAGGAAGAGTGTGGAGAACCTCCAGGGAGGTCACCCTCCCCCTCTGCTCTGCCCTGAGAAGGTCCCATCTGGAGCTCTGGGACCAGTTCTGGGCTCCCCAGTTCCAGTGGTGCCCAGGGCCAGGAGGAGAGGGACCGGGCCCCAACTGGGACAGGGGAAGTTCCACCTCAAGCTGAGGAGGAGCTTGTTTGGGGTGAGGGTGGCAGAGCCCTGGCAGAGGCTGCCCAGAGAGGGGCTGGAGTCTCCTTCTCTGGAGACATTCCCACCCCCCTGGACCCGTTCCTGTGGGACCTGCTCTGGGTGCCCCTGCTCTGGGTGGGGGTTGGAGGAGATGATCTCCAGAGGTCCCTTCCCACCCCACATCGTTCTGGCATTCTGTGAATTGTTCCTAATTCTGGGATAAAACCGAGTAACTATTAACTGGCCAAAACAAATTGGCTGGAGGGCTGTCCTGGGCTGAGTGACACAGGACTAATTTCTCTTCTAATGCTGGGGAAAACCGCACTTTTAGAAGAAAAAGTGTCTGAATTTGTGAAAATATTTACTTTATGTCCAGCTGGACTATGTGGGATTCAAGGCCTCAGTGTTTTCAAGCCTTGCCAGGCGCGGGGACGAGGACAGCGAGACCCAGGCACCTGCCCCAAGCTGCCAAGAGATTATTTCACACCATGAACGTCAAATTCAGTAGGGTAATTCCTCGCTTGCTCTGGAAGCCAAATCCTCGGCCCCAGCCCAAGCCTCGTGGAGAATCACCCGTTCACCAACAGCTCTTCTCCCCGCTGGCGGAGCCCGGACGCAGCTGCCACCTTCAAATACTTTGCCAAAGAAAACAAAGGGCTGCACAAAGGCAAGACCAGCTGGAGAAGATCCTAAGAGGGGTCCCCCCCCACAACCAGCCGTGTCCTTGTCCCCCCCCACCCCATCCAAGGCCGGGTTGTACTCACTGCGTAGGGGGACGAGCCGTGGACGTGCTCCAGGGAGTACTGGCGGCTGTATTTCGGCATGGAATGTGCTGAACTGCTGTCGTTCAACATCAGGGGGCTGCAAAACATTCCCAAACACCACAGGAGTCACTGCGCCGCTGGCAACGGCTCTCGGGCACCCCCTTTCCCCAGGTGGTCCCCAACCCCACAACTGGGCACCTGCACCCACCCCAGTGGGTGCCAACAGCCCCCCGTCCCCGGGTGTCCTGGAGGGGCAAGTGGCCCTGGGGGGGTGGAGGAGAGCGGAGCAGGCAGCCCCACCACCCCACCGAGGAACACACCGAGCCCCCGGGGCCACATTTTGCAAGTCTGTGGAGCTGAAATGTAAAAAGCTGAGGCCTCAGAGGATTTTCTTTATAGACCCTGGTCCCCTCCTTCTGCAGGGCTGTATTGTCACCGCTCTGCCTGGCGTCCCCCCGCCGCGGCCAACTGCTCCAAAGATGGATCACTCCTGGTCAGCTGTGACACCACCACGTCTGTGGCCCTTTTCATGTACTCGAGCGCTGGGGAGAAACCTCTTTCCCCTCACAAGATCAATCATTTCAGCACGTCCTGGGCACACCATCACCAGATAAACCACCCCGGTCATTAATAACAATCAAGGCTGCTGGGGTGGTGTCTGCCATATGGTGCTGCCGGGCACCGCTCGAAGACAAAAGGAGGGTCCCGCAGCTCGACAGGCAAGAGGGGGACACGGAGGGGATGGGAGGAGACACACCATGGAGTGTCTGCCAGTTTGTATGTGAGCACCTGTAAAAATCAGGTGGGTGAGGAACTCGGGACTGGAAGAGCAGGACCCAGTCAGGAGACAACAGGAGAACCTGTTGTTCCACCATCCAGCGAGACCTGGACAGGCTGGAGAGCTGGGCAGAGAGGAACCTGATGAAATTCAACCAGGGCAAGTGTAGGGACCTGCCCCTGGGGAGGAATAACCCCATGGACCAGTAGAGGTTGGGGGTGACCTGCTGGGGAGCAGCTCTGTGGGAAAAGACCTGGTGGACATCAGGATGCCCAAGGGCCAGCAATGGGTCCTGGTGGCCAAGAAGGCCAATGGCATCCTGGGGGCATCAGGAAGAGTGTGGAGAACCTCCAGGGAGGTCACCCTCCCCCTCTGCTCTGCCCTGAGAAGGTCCCATCTGGAGCTCTGGGACCAGTTCTGGGCTCCCCAGTTCCAGTGGTGCCCAGGGCCAGGAGGAGAGGGACCGGGCCCCAACTGGGACAGGGGAAGTTCCACCTCAAGCTGAGGAGGAGCTTGTTTGGGGTGAGGGTGGCAGAGCCCTGGCAGAGGCTGCCCAGAGAGGGGCTGGAGTCTCCTTCTCTGGAGACATTCCCACCCCCCTGGACCCGTTCCTGTGGGACCTGCTCTGGGTGCCCCTGCTCTGGGTGGGGGTTGGAGGAGATGATCTCCAGAGGTCCCTTCCCACCCCACATCGTTCTGGCATTCTGTGAATTGTTCCTAATTCTGGGATAAAACCGAGTAACTATTAACTGGCCAAAACAAATTGGCTGGAGGGCTGTCCTGGGCTGAGTGACACAGGACTAATTTCTCTTCTAATGCTGGGGAAAACCGCACTTTTAGAAGAAAAAGTGTCTGAATTTGTGAAAATATTTACTTTATGTCCAGCTGGACTATGTGGGATTCAAGGCCTCAGTGTTTTCAAGCCTTGCCAGGCGCGGGGACGAGGACAGCGAGACCCAGGCACCTGCCCCAAGCTGCCAAGAGATTATTTCACACCATGAACGTCAAATTCAGTAGAAATGAGAAAGTTTGCTGAGGAGTTTCTCTCTCTCCTCTAATGGCTGAGATCCTGAGAACTCCTTGCCCTGGTGCAGGAGCCCTGAGCCCTTCCCTTCCTCGCAGTGTCCCCCACTGGCTGTCCCTGCTGGGAGTGAGCAGCCTCCTGTGATGGAATGGGCTGGGGATAACTCTTGTGTATCTTATATTAGAATTGGGATTAATACTGTTTCCTTAGTATTATTGTTAATTATTTAGTCTTCTCCTAAGAAATCTATTTATATTTCAACCCTGGTGTTTCTTTGCTTTCCCTGATTCCCCTGTCCGGGGGGGGAGGGGTCATGGGGTGAGAGAATGATTGTCTTAAACCACAATAAATCGTTAGGGGTTTTCTCAAACGGTAACAAAGGCTGAGGTGGTGCCCAGTCCTACCCCGCTGGCAAGGGACCCACTCTGCTGATCCTCTCTTTATTCCCTCTCAGCCAGGGAATCTTTATCGGGAGGGAGAAATGCAGACTTACATCTTCCTCTTCACCCCAAGGATACGGTTGGATTGCACCAATGAAATCAAAAACTGGATAAGCTGCGGGGAGAAAAAAAAAACAGGGAGAAGCTTTGTCAGGGCGTGCACAGTCCTTGGATCCACACGAGAGGAGCAGCTCCGGGACTGCTCGGTCCCCGTGCTGGGAGGAGGATGGAGGAGGATGGAGAAGGATGGAGGAGGATGGAGGAGGATGGGCACAAAGGGGAGGGCTAAGGGGAAAACCGCTAAATTTGGCACTGCCAGCCCAAATTTAACCTCTCCCCACTGGATTTCCACCATCAAAGGGAGAAATCACAGTGATTGAAACTATTCCTAAACAGAACTCCTGCCGCTGCAGCCCACGGATGCTGTGAGGGCCCAGCCCAGGTCACTGCATCACCCCAAAAACCCCCACACCGCAGTGTCCCGATCTCTCCGTCGGTCACTGCATCACCCCAAAAACCCCCACACCACAGCGTCCCGATCTCTGTCAGGAAAAGCAGGGATTTACCTTATTGACCACTTTCTGCTGCTGCGCGTGCTTCTGCCTCAAGCTGGCCACTTCCCTCCACAGCGCTTCGTTCTCGCTGCAAGAGAAGAAGAACAACAACAAAAATAAAAAGGCCATCTGAGACCAAAAAAAAAACCAACAACAAGACAACCCACAACCCTGCGAATAAAGGGGGGGACAAGCTGGCAAACGGCAGCGGGGGGATTTGCTGGAGTCTCCAGACACCGGCTCATTTACAGCCTCCCGGGGCCGCGGGTGAAATTACCTTCATTAACTGGGGCTTTGCGGCGGCTCGTTGCGCTGCGGGACCAGGCGCCGTTTCACACGTGGGCACCAACACCCAGCCCTCCCCGGCCACGACCAGCCCCTCGCATCTGCCACCAGCCATTACGGGGGAAAGGCCCCCGGTGACCCAGCTCCAGCTCCTTCATCTGGCCCAGGTGCACGTGGGGCCGCTTATAAATCAGTTTTTTCCTTTTTTTTCTAAGGATGGGGAGGGGGGGAAAAGCCAGGGAGGATGGAGCTCCGTGCCCAAGGAGACCCAGGCTGTGTGGGGATGGATGGGGGCTGCACAAACCCATGGTGCCCACCCCTCGGATTTCCTCCCGTGGCAGCAATTCCCAAACCTTTTGGGCTTTTATTTGGCTTTTCCAGGCCTGTAGATGAAAAGAGCAACGACGGGGTTTGTGCGTTCTGGGAACATAAAAGCCAAGGGAGAAACCAGCAATAAACCAGCAACAAACCAGCAACACTTTTTCTTATTCTTAAGGCTACGGGAGCTCCCAGGAGCTCAGAGATGCGATGGTTTAAGTGATATCTTTATGTCACTGCTGATTTGGCCTCGTTGCCAGAGTCACCCTGCAAACAAACCAGCCAGTTCAAGGGTTTTTGGGGGAACAAATTCCACCCCTCCTCTCCCCCACCACCTCTGTGGGATCTGGAACTGCTCAAGCTCCAATTTCCCCTTTCAGATTTTAATTTGGAGATTTTTCCCCCTCCAGAGGGTTTTGGAGTGGGGGTGACAATCCAGGAGAGGCTGGAGGGCTGGTCCAGGCTTCTCTTGGACTTCAGGGAGGAGGAGAAGGATGGTGATGCTTGGCAGAGCCCACCCAAACCGGGGTGAGTAGAGGGGCAAGATGAGCCTCTGCGCAGCAAAAGGGCGAGAGATGATAAGTCAGAGAGGGAAAACTCACACGAAATCACTCCAAATTTCTCAAAACCATCCAAAATATCTGAGTACGGAAAGCGTTTGCTCTGGAGAAGGGATGTCCACCCCAACCTGCCCACTTGCCCGTGGCAAAGGCCGAGCTGGCAACTGAGGGGCTGCATTTTGGCTCCGGCGAGGAGCTTTGGGCAGCAGATCCTGGTGTCCGACAGGCGAGAGGCCACGGGGACGGGCTGTCCCCGCACGGAGGGGTCCAGCTGCCCTCATCTC
The DNA here is from genome assembly GCF_001431845.1 of Calidris pugnax. Lineage (NCBI taxonomy): Eukaryota > Metazoa > Chordata > Aves > Charadriiformes > Scolopacidae > Calidris > Calidris pugnax. The sequence continues at coordinate 285,219 of NW_015091040.1, read as the reverse complement.
AGCTGCGCCATCGCTCCCCAGGCCCCAGCTGCTAATTACGCGCGGGGAAGATGATGATGATGATGATGGCTGCTCCGGGCCCCAGCGGGGAGGTGGGGAGGTCTGTAAATTAGCTGAGCTCTGCTGGGCGCAGAGCAGCTGAACACGGCTCCCGGCCTCGCCTCGGGACAGAACGGCCGGGTCCAGGCGTCGGGGAGGGACAAGCTGCAGCCCCGGCACCCGCTGCCCAAATCCCGGGGGCCAGAGGGGGGAGATGGAGACGTTCCCCCCTCCCACCTCCCCCCCAGCACCTGAGCCGCACGAAGAGGTCGAGGTCTGGTGGATCAGAGCCAGAGATGGATCATCAAAGGCGAAGAAAAGGAGGTGGTAACTGCTCATTAGGCTGCGCGAGAGAAACAGCTGGACACAAGGTCCCCGAAGGGTTAAACTGATCTGAGAGCAGCAAAAAAAAAAAAACCAACCCCACAACCCTTTAATAATTTCTTTAGCATACTGTTTTATGAGGCAATTAAAGGCCGGCGAAGAGTTTACAAGGGCCAGCTCCAAACCTTTCATTTGGGGAGTTATTAAAGGAGCTTTGAAGCGTTTTTGTCGATAGGGTATTTTACAGGAGCCCGTAAACCGGACCCCGCTCCACACCTGCCTCCCCCAAACCGCTGCTCCTGGGGGACCTGAACTCCCTCCCCAGCTCTGACCCTGGGGATGAGGTCTGGTTGCTTTAGAAGAAGGTTTGTGGCCCAGAAAAGGGACATTTTCTCTTAAAAGCAAAGAAAAAAGACTCCTTTTTTACTGTGGAGGGTGCCTGGGACCTGCTGCCTGGTCCCCCCGGTCCCCGATGCTCCTCCATCCACCATCATGCTGGATGCTGGGGGGAACAAGGGCTCTGTGGGCAGAAATCCCTGTCAAACACGTGTTTTTTCTGCCCCCTACAGAAACCCAGTCTCCCCCAGTTTGAGAGGGGAGCTGTTCCCAGGGGCTGCGGCCGCCGCGGCGCTTCTGCCAGGCGGAGAATGACATTCGTTATCTCCGGCAGCCAGGAGAGATGCTCATTTATCACCCCGGCCCTCCGAGGGTCCTCAGGAGAAACCTCCAGCCCCCCCCCTGGAAAAAAAACCAGCTCTTTCCAAAGAGCTTTAATTACCACTATACACTCAGGAAAACGCTCGTTACTCTCCCTTTCAGATAAAATTAACTCCGGGTAAAAGCCGCGCTTGACTTCACAGCTAGCAATTTTGGGACATAAATGACTGTTTTTTATCCAATATTTTGCAATTTAAAGAAAATGCAGCCTTGCAAGCTGTCACTCTCATCAGGGCTGCACTGCTGCTTGGCATTTTTCTGAAAACCAGGTTTTTTAGAGCCAGGTAAGGAGAGGAGAAGAGCTGTCTTCTCTTGTTCTCTCTGAAGGCAAACAGGGCTGCAGAGAACACCGAACGTGCTCACCGAGAGTGTGCAGAGGGGAAAAAACCCCTCAATTCAAGTTTTTTTAAATCTCCTGCCTTGGGGGTTTGAATCGGAGAGACTCGTGCTAGAAAATATAGAATTTCCAACCACCTCATGCGATGCTCACCGTGTACGAATGCACTTGGTGCCCACAGAGTTTGTATTGGAGCTTTTTTTTCTGTCTCGTGGTCTTTTTAGCTTCTGCCACGAGGTTCTTCGGCATTTATTTAGAAGTATTTAGAAATATTTAGAAGTATTCAGAAGTATTCAGAAGTATTCAGAAGCAGTGCAGCAAGGAGCTCACTCCTTCACCGCGCAGCGTGTAGATGTTCTAGTTCTGCAGACGGGAGCGTATAGAAAATAAAGCTGGATTTTAATCAAGCAAAGCACATTAAGATGGGACAAAACGAGGGTGGCTTCAGGCTGGGGGAGCAGCACTGAACCCTGTCACTGGGGCTTTTATCTCACACTCATGGACGAACCCAAAAAGGGCAGAAAACTGGGTTAACGCTGTTAGTTAGGGCAGTAAAAATGAGCAAGAATACATCGGGGCAGAAGAAAATTAGCCAGAAAAGGAGGAAGGAGCACCCAGAGAGAAAAGCAGCGCGGCGAGGGGAGCGGGGCTGCTCGGAGCTGAGGGCGAGAGGCCAAACGAGGGGTTCTGTAAAAGCCCGACCCGGCGCAGGGAAGTCAAATGACAAAGCCGAGGGGAACAGGCAGCAACTGTTCCCTCTCCCTCCTGATCTGGGGCTCGGAAGCCAGCAGCTGGCAGATTCAGCAGGAACAAAGGGACACGCTTCTCCAGACACGGCGTTAATTAAGATGCAGCCCTCCGCTGCCGGATCCCTGGAGCCGTCCCACACAAATCACACAAAGGCACAACAAATCTCCCCAGGACCGCGACGTCCCAGGGCATCACCTGGATCTCGGGAAGCCCCTACCCCGGGGGATGGCTCCGGGGGATGGCTCCAGGAGGAGCAGGGCTCTGTGTCCACCTCATTCCTTTGCCTGTGGCCCCATCAGAACGAGCCAGGAGACCAGAATAATGTCATTTTTAATTCCTTACTCCACACCTGCCCAACTCCTGTCCAGTTAGACCCCAGCTCAGGCCTCTCCTGCAGCATCTTGCAAATTATCCCTGTTTTCTCAGCTCAAACGAGTGTTTAAGCTGTTGTGTGGAGATCAATACTTGTCCCCACTGAGGAGGAAGATGCCCAGGACGATGCGGGGTGCTGGAGGAAGGGTTCCTCCCCGGGGAACACACGCAGAAGAGACAGAGCTCGGGACAAAGGGGGCCATGGAGGCAGAACCGGGATGGGCAGGCTCCGAGCAGGGACGTTCAGCCCCTGGAATATCAGTTCTGTGGGAGAGGGAACCAGCTGCATCTTACTCGGCACAAAATCAGCTACTTTAGACCAAAAAGCTATTTTGAAGCCTGGCTCGAGCGCCATCAATCTTTAATCTCCAGCAGGTATCACCTTTGGGGGGGGATCGACTCTTGGAAAAGAGGGAAATAGCTGTAAATGGCTCCTACTTTAGAGGCTGGAAATAGCTCAGGAATATGGAATATTGATGACTGCCCCAGCCCGGAGCGGGTGTCCGCATCCTGCTGACCAACCGGGGACACAGACCCAGCCACCAGAAGGGCATGGGCGCTGCTTTTGCCTTCTTTTTATCACCCCGGTGGGCTCAGTCCTGCAGAGCTGGTGGCTGGTGGGGGGAGAAGCAGCGGAGATCCCGGCCCCATGTCCACAGGGACTGGCAGTGCCCCAACAGCGGCGGCCAAACGAGCCCCACACAGAGACACCTCTTTTTGGTGGCTTTTGGGCAACATAAGGAGAGAGCAAGAAGAGCTCAGCTCTGAGGAAAAGCCTGAGCTTCCTAAGAAAAGCGATTTCCCTCTCTTTGATACTTATTTCCTTCCCTGGTTTCAGAGTGGGTTGGGACCCACCACATCCGTCACTGCAGCTGACCACGGTTTCTGGGCCACAGGCTCAGAGAGCTGCTGATCTCCTCCCTTTCTCATGGAATCCCAGAGTGATGCTGGGTGGGAAGGGACCTCTGGAGATCATCTCCTCCAACCCCCGGCCAGAGCAGGTGACAGGAAGGATGCTGAGCAGCAAAGTGACCTGCTCCTTCCAGCCTGGCCAGCCCCAGGGCACCGTTTGGGGCACAGTCTCAAACCACCCTCCCAATAAAAGTCAGTAGGAGACTCCGAAAAGCTTTTTTTTTTTTCAGAATTTAGGGAAGCTGGGGCTCAGAGAAGAGGATGGAGAGATGGACTGAACCCGCTGGTGGTAACTGGGAAGACACCAGCCCTTCCTCATCAGCAGAGAAAAAAGAGGATAAAATCCCATTTCCAGACCGAGTCCACAGACCTGCGAGAAAGCAGCTTCGGCTACAAAGCAGGGTTAGGAGGTGCCAGTTGGGTTGAGTTATTTCAACATCAGGATGTCAGCCTAGGGTGGTAATTAATTTCAGATTCAGATCACTGCGCTGAGAAACAAGTGCTCCCCAGGTCTTTAACCCCTGGTTCGGAACGGCCAATAAAACCGACTTCAGATGCTCTCAAGCAGTGACTAAGCTCATAAAAAGCAGCAGCAGAGATAAAACCCACGGATCTTGCCTTATCCTCAGCATTAGAAGCCCTCAAAGCAATTTTAAGATGAAGCTGATGCTTGACTCGGGGCCAGCCCAGGTCCCCCAGGACCAGCCCGATGTGTGGAGGCCGCGGGAGGAGAGTCGGGGTTTTGGCTCCCATCTCCCCACAGCTGGAGCCCGGGCAACGTCCGCACGGGAAGGGCCATAAAACAACACATTACAATTGTCCAATTTAGAGGTCATAAAAGCAGGGACCACAGTCTGGGCGCGAGGCTGGAAGAGCCAGAGTTCAGCCAACACGACTCAAAACTGAGGAACAACGCAGTTGCCCATTAGGGCTGCACCAAAGCCACCACAGATGCCCCTGAGGGTGGTGAGAGCCTGGCCCAGGTTGCCCAGAGAAGCTGTGGCTGCCCCATCCCTGGAGGGGTTCAAGGGCAGGTTGGAGGGGGCTTGGAGCAACCTGGGCTGGTGGGAGGTGTCCCTGCCCAGGGCAGGGGGTGGCACTTTAAGAACAGGCTTTAAGGTCCCTTCCAACTCAAACCATTCTACGATTTCCCTTCTGCTGCAAAAGCTCTTGCCACCTCCCCTTTGAAGTGGCAGATGCTCCAGCCGAGGACGCCGAGAGCACACCTGCAGAAAGCCAAGCCCCAATTTTGTTGCTACCAAAGCCAAAAAGAGCAGCAGATTGGGCAGCCCATCACCGTCACCTCCACCTTCTCGCTCCAAGCGAGGCCGGAGAGCGTTTGTGGGAACAGATGGTTCCTCCTTCCCGCACAGCCCAGGAACGGGGGCTCTTGTGGGGCTGGAGGGAATTGTTTCCTCAGATTTCTGCAGCAAACGGGGAAACGGGGCGATGGAAACCCCATTAAGAGAACACAGGTGCTGGAGAAGACCGCTTCAAGCAGAAGCCTTCTCCACTGGGCGCCTGTGATCCCTCCTGATGCGCCTGGGGGAGCTTCTGCTGCCCAAACCCCCCCGACCACAGCACCGCTGAGCCGCCAGATTTACTGCAGCTCCAGGAGAAAGCAGAGCCTTGACAGTGATGTCTCTTTCCCAAATCCGAACCAGGAGCACGGCCTCACTCCACTCTTGCTCGCTGCGCTCTCACGTGTCTTGAAAAGGAAATTCAGCAGAAAAAGTCGTGATTTGCTATTTCCAGGCGGGTACCGGTGAACTGAGAAGCAGAGCTCCCCCCCCCCCCAAAACCTGCTCGATGCAGGTTCTCGGCAGCAGCGCTGTAATTAATCCTAAAGCCACCTCTTTCGGGAGGAACCAGGCAGTTAATAAGAGGCAGAAGGACCACGGAGGATGCAGGCTGCTGGGCAGGGATCCACAGATGCTGCCCGGCCCCAGACAAAGGAAAAGGCTCTCCCGACGCAGAGGGACATGGATACATCACCCCTGAGGTGATGCTCCTTCATCCCGCTCCCGTTCCGGCAGGATGGAGAACACAGATCACTGCTGCCTCCACAAGACTCTTTTGATAAGGAGGTTTGCCCACCCCGGCTGCAGGCAGCGATAGCCCGGGCACATTTGGCTGCCGACAGATGAGTGTCCCTTCTTTTTTTTTTGCCCACAAGAAGTGGAGAAAAGATCCAGCTGATCCCAGAGGCAGCAGGAAGGTTCACAGGGAGACCAAACCACCCCCGGGGGCAGAAAGCTGCCTGCCCGGCACGATTTCCTACAATTCCATACGGTTTTGGGCAAGATACACTCTTTACCAGCTACCTCTGTCCTGTTACTGCAGTCAGGATCATCCCAGTCGGGTTCCCCGGGCAGAAGCAGGGTGCACGAGAGAGAGAGAAATTCCTGGGAGTAGCTTTTCACTGGAGAAGAAAAATCTGATTTGTGGAAAAAGCCTGGGATTTATTGCACAGTACCTCCTGCACACGGGATTCCAAACTGCAGGGGTGTTTTACACCCAGGGTGGTGAGAGCCTGGCCCAGGTTGCCCCGAGAAGCTGTGGCTGCCCCATCCCTGGAGGGGTTCAAGGGCAGGTTGGAGGGGGCTTGGAGCAACCTGGGCTGGTGGGAGGTGTCCCTGCCCATGGATTTGATGTTCTTCAAACCTTCCCACTCAAACCTTTCGATGATTCTGTGACTCCTAGCAAAGATGCTGATAAGAAACCATCCACGAGCAGCAAAATGTTCCTCCCTGTCACTGCCCAAACCATCAGAGCTCTCTGTGGCCAAGCCAACGGCTCTCTGAGGTACCTCAGATCACTCTGGGTGCTGTTCAGAGGCACAGGCTGAGTTTTCCTGCGAACTGTGTATAGGAAACAAGAAGTTGCACCTGGGTCAAATGCACCGGGTACAGGAACCTGCAGCACAAGCTCAAAAATCAGGCCAGAAATTGCGGTTCCAGCTCAGGAGCCCCCGTTCCCTCCTGCCCCAAAACACCTCGTGCCACCAGGCCAGGTTGGGGAAACAGGACACGAGGTATTACATACTCATAAAGCATGGTGTAAAACACGGGGGGAAAAAAAAAAACAAAACCACAAACCGAGGCCAACAGTTTCACAGAAGATCATCTTACAAATTTTAGGTCTTTTCTGGACAGACGGGGCCTCGTTCCTTCCGCAACGAACCTGTTGTGCCCTCAGAGCTCTCGGGGAAAGGTGAAGAGAGAAACAGGGCTGCAAAGTTCTGCCTCCTTCTAAGGCTGGGACGAAAAGCCACGCAGTTACTCATCTCCCAGACGATTTTAAGCAGGTTTTAAGGGGAGCACTTGCTCCCCGAAGGTGGGAGGGCTCCTGTTAATGAGGCTTCGCTGAGCACGGTGACTAAACTTGGATCTCTCCTCCTTGGCTTCGTTATGTCCTTAGCTCAGCTTTTCTCTCGCCTAACGCTGATGGATTCAATCTTTTCAACAAATGTTCTAATGCAAACTCTTATCCCCTTAGGTCAGTGTCAAACGATAATATATATGTTGCTTTTGGAACCCCGAGGCCATAAAGCAAGCTACACGGGTCAGAATGATTTGGTATGATTTACTGGGGGTTTGCATACGGTAAACTAATTCTGGTGAAGAGGAATTATCCTGCAGAAGGCCAAGTCCCGGTGTCTGTTTAGATTTATTTTTGTCAGGAGAAACTTTAACTTTTTGAATTCTGTGAGCAACGGGGGCCTTGTAAAAGCGTTGGGGCCCGGCGAGCGGGGTCTGGAGGGGAGGAAATGCTCTCAGCGTCCCACGGCGGAGCCAGCGCGAGCCCCGCAGGAGACGGGGAGAAAACCCATAAAAACAGGTGCAGACACAGCGGCTGCGCTCGCTGCTTTCAACAATCTGTTTGAAATTAAACTTACGGATACGCCGGGGGTCCCAGCGGGCTCGGGCAGAGGCGATGAATCACGGGGAAGTGACAGGATCCCCGCTCACCTTCTTGCCCCGGGCATCGGGAAAGCCACGGCTGCTGCTGGGAGAGGAGGGCAGAGACCTCCTTCCTCCCTACAAAAGAGCCTGTCAGGGCAAATATTCCCAAACTGGGAGACAATGTCTCCGTTGAGAGCCCCGGTTTGGTTTCTCCACCCGGTGCCCAGGCTCGTTGTGTTGTGCTGTAAGGCCAGGAACCACTGCAGCACTTTCCCAGGGCTTTCCAGCTGCACGGAAACCTGCCATCTCCCATTCTTTTTATCTGTAGGTGTCTGCTGGAGGTACAGAAGTCCAAGGGTTGTCTTCCTGAGCTGTCTACAGCCTGAAAAGACACGTGTGCTACCACACCTAGGGTTAAAGTAAACCACTCTCCTCCCAGAGCCACAGGTGGTCATAGATCACAGAATTGTCCAGGTTGGAAGGGACCTTCAAGATTATCTAGTCCAACCATCAACCTAACTCTGATAAAAACCATCACCAAACCATGTCACTAAGCACTACGTCAACCCGTCTTTTAAACACTTCCAGGGATGGTCACAAGAGAGGAGGAATTACCAAAAACCACTGAGAGAGCCGGGGCTGGGAAGGAAGGTCACCCTCAGTTAAAGGCTGCCCGGTCCCGGACACGGCTGGAGCCAGCTTTAATGGCAACTGTCAGCTTGAAATCCAACCACTTCCCAAGTTAAAAACCCCAGAAGAAAACATTTGGCTTCGATGAGTCACTGCTTCAGAAGCTGAGAAAGCAGAACGGAAGCCAAAAGAAACTGCAGAAATTCTAGGTCAGGAACCTGCGCAAATTGTCGTGTAATTAATAACCCCGCTCCGCTGCGCCGTGTCGCCCCAGGGACGGAGTCCAAGCGGCTGCCGGTGGGGGTCCCAGCCCTTCTCCAATGGTGGTTCCTCATGACTTTCTGATTTTAAAATACGAGAAGATAAACACAACCAGAAATAGAAAAGACACTAATAGTCGCGCTTTTAACACAAAACCTTTCATGTGAGAACCAACCAGGAGAGGAGCTGTTGGTGAATAAGGCCTTTGGGTAACGGTATCAAGATGACTTGCTACAGCCAACCTGTTGATGGATGTTCCAGCAAAGCCTTGGGCCTGATAAGAAACTGCTGAGCAAAAAAGCCACTTTCCAACCCCTTCCCAAAGACCAGCACAAAGCCGTTAGAGAAGGCGATCAATGAGTGATGATGCTGAGGCCAGTGGGGAAGAGCCAGAGCTGTCCCAGAGCGTTGTCCCAAAGCCTTGGTGGCCCAGCTCCGAGAAGGTTCATGGCATTGACCGGTCACCTTGAGCTTTGCTTTTGGGAAACCCAAGTGTCTGAGCTGCAGGTTATTCCAGCTGCTGAGTACCTCGAGCTTCAAAGAATGGCTTCTACACCAGACTGGCAGGAGATGCCATGATTTAGAGAAGAGGGGAATGAGAGGGATGTGTTGGAATAAGCTGGTGGAAGTAGAGCACAAAACCAAACCCAAAATCCAAGGCCTTGCACTGCGACTTATTCCATCGACACAGAAAGACCCAAAGGGGTTGTCTTCATACGCTCCAATAAACTTCACCTCATGCTAAAACAGGGGAAAAAACCAATCAGCAGAAGGAGGAATTTTCAGATGGTTTAACTGTCTGAAAAAGCAGCTGAGAAGAACAGAGGAGCAAGAACCAAGCCCAGAGACACGGTTCCAGCCCTTCAGCCAGGAGCAGCCACAGAGTGACAGGAGACTCCTTGTTTCTCCAGCAAGAGGAAAGGGAGCTTTATGCTCCCAGGAATGAGAAGATTTGCTCTTTTTGCACATCTTTCTCTCTGAGGTAACTAGAAAGACAAAGAAACCGTGCTGCAATGCCACCCTTAGCTCCACAAGCCAGAAAGGCAGGAGGCTAAAAGAGCATCAGCGTCTTTCCTGAAGTGGTGTCAGCTCAGACACTTGTTTCACCTGTAGCTTGCCTTGTTTTAAAAGGACTTGCCTTGTTTTAAAAAAAAGAAAATAAATTAAAAATCTGCAGAGGCCCATAAAATACCTAGAAGACGACAAGTTACTTCTGTTTTACGGGAGAAGCAAAAAAAAAACATCCTAAAACTAACACCCCCCAAAGTATGCCAGACTCGGAGTGGAGAAGGGAAGAGGAACCAAACGTCACCAAGTGAGGTCCATCCCATCCTCCTGAAGGAGCCACTGACCAGGAAGAATAAATATTTCAACATCCAAAGTTCAGTTTATGTGTTTTCCACCTCTGCTGCCAGTGCTGGAGACCCACACAACATCCCCCAGATTATTATCATCTATTATTATTATCCAGGTTATTATCTAACGGCGGGGAGGGTTTGGTTGTGTTCCTCACTCTTTCACTTAGAACGTTCTGAGTCGATACGAGAAGATTTGAGCTGGTCCGTTCACAGCCGGGCAATAAAAAGACATTTCCTACGAGTGTTATATTGGATGTGCCAAAGACCATATCCAATTTGTAGCCCCCCACCCCCCCAGAAGAGCTTTCCCTCTCCCAGCCTCAACCCAGATGCATTTCCCATCCTCTCCAAAGAGCTTCCTTCGATAGAAGACGAGCCGTGACCGCACACCCTTTTTTATGCCAGCAAAGCAGCTTAATATAAATTACACCTGGTGTGTTTGGCTAAAGCAGCCACTCCCCCCTTCCCCTGATTCAAAATACACCTTTGGACAGGAAAAAAACATAATTAAGAATGGAGTGTTTCAGGAAGACACCTTGGTCACACACCAGAGCCCTTCGCTGGAGGAGCACGATGGAGCAGATGAAGAAGAGCCAGAGGGAAGCTGTGGCTGCCCCATCCCTGGAGGGGTTCAAGGCCAGGTTGGAGGGGGCTTGGAGCAACCTGTTCTGGTGGGAGAGGACACTTGATGGCCTTTAAAGGTCCCTTCAGCCCAAACCATTCTATGATTCTGTGATTCAGCCTGGAGAAGAGAAGGCTCCAGGGAGACCTTAGAGCCCCTTCCAGTCCCTCAAGGGGCTCCAGGAAAGCTGGGGAGGGACTCTTGATGAGGGAGGGGAGCCACAGGACGAGGGGGAAGGGTTTGACACTGAAAGAGGGGAGATTTAGGTGAGATCTGGGGAAGAACTTGTTTGGTGTGAGGGTGGTGAGAGCCTGGCCCAGGTTGGCCAGAGAAGCTGTGGCGGCTGCAGCCTGATACAGGCCAGGAGGCTGTTGGCCACCTTGGCCCCCTGGGCACACTCCGGAGAGCATCCAGCTGGGCCTTCACTCCTACAGGAGCCACTTTATCTGATAAGCTTTCAAAAAAATGCACACCACATTATTAATTGGCCAATAACGATCTTCCTTGAAGGATGGGGGTGGGGGGGGAGCTTTGCTGCTTTGGGGGAGGTTGTCAGTTCTCTGCTGTGAGCAGAGCTCCAATGGCCGCTGTAGGCACTCCACCTAGTGGTTTACAGACCATTGATAATTAATAATGCTAATGGTTGCTTCGGCAAGAGCCAACGGAGCAGGCAGAGGGCAGTGCCTTTGTCAACACTCCCCGGAGCACAGGGGTACGAACCTCAGAACACACCACAGGGCTGCAAGAGGCACGGGAATTTAGATGAGCCCCACGTGGTGGGACCCCAAGACTGGGGTTAAAAAATGGCTCAATGGTGCTTATTCTTCCTCCTGTGGACAGAAAACAAAGGTGCAAAAGCAGGAGCCTCCATACGAACCAGTTGGGCTGATGGCTGGGAGCGGGGCTGCCAAAAGATGGATCACAGCCTGGGGCAAAACTAATTGTCTGGGGTGGCTGATTTTCCAAGAAAGTGGTAAAAATGGCTTCCCATCCAGGGATACACAAGTTGACCCTCTTGGGGATTTAACAGCAGTTCAGAGAAGTTTCTCAGCTGCCCAGAGAAGCTGTGGCTGCCCCATCCCTGGAGGGGTTCAAGGGCAGGTTGGAGGGGGCTTGGAGCAACCTGGGCTGGTGGGAGGTGTCCCTGGATTGAACTGGATGTTCTTAGAAGTCCCTTCCCACCCAAACCATTCTATGATTCACCAAGGGTTTAGAAGGACAACCTACTTCTCTTCCTCCCCTGCACAGAGCCCAAGGAGAAGCACAGAAGCCCTGGAGGGAAGGCTGGGGGCTCACAACTGGGGCAAATAGAAGATGAAGAGAATCATCTAGAATGACCCTGGGGATGAAGCAGGTTCTCTCCCCTCCTGTGAGCACCAGAGGTGCCAGAGAAGCAATCTGAAAGCACAAGGTAGAGTCAGGAAACCCAAAAGGCAGGTTTTGGAACACAGTGTGGAGGAAATACTTTTTCCACTGTGAAACTGAGCCTTCAAAATCCCCCATCCTGGTTTTCTGCTTCATCCAGCGAGAACGGGGGGTACCTGCTCCATTTTCTGTCCCACCCAGACCCAAATTCCTTAGAAATGATGGCAGGGGTGAAGAAGCCAGGCATAAAATAAACTTCACTGACGCAGAAAACTTCACTTTGCAGAAAGGTAAACAAGAAAATAAGAAGAGCAGCTTTAAATCACGATTTGTAACGGCGCCAAAGGGAATTAGACGCTTCCATCCCCGTATTCATTGGCCCCAACAGGTTTCTACACTTAAAGGCAACTGGGAGTTTAGTGAGTCCCAGATAATTCCCAGCCCCTGCTGCCTGGGAGGGCAGCCAGGTCCTGCTGTGGTAATGAAGAACAAGAAATACCTTCCTCTGTGTGACCACCATGGACATAAGTCATAGAAGGGTGATGAGCAACAGCACCCCAATGGTCTCTAAATGCATGGATTTATTAGTGGGACTTGAGATCACCCGTTTTGCCTCCCAGCCCCACAGCAAGAGCTGGGTGAGCAGCACCCAGAGAGAATTTAACCCAGTGAGGAGCACCCAGAGAGAATTTAACAGGGTGCAGGTAAGAAGTCAAGAGCCTGGAGGAAGAATATGGGATTAGAAGAGAAGGACAGCACATGTTATCCCAAATGTCTTCAATATCCAGGTGCAGCGTCAGACAAGACAGAACAGTTGTGATAAAAAAGTAATCCCAAGGGAAAGGCACAGCACCACACACCGACTGAGATTTCAGATTGTCACCCCCGGCGGGGAAGGACGTTCCTGAAGTCGCCACAGATTTTCCACCCAACACCTCCAGAAAAGCTTCATGCTGTGGCTGGAGTCACAGCTCTCCTGCTGTGACACCAAGGTCTTGAGTGGGTTTTAATTGTGTTCAAAAGGTCCCTCCACCACCCCCTCCTTGCCCTAAGCAGAAAGCTCTGAAAGCTGAACTCCTGGGAAGGCTGGAGCTGCGAGCAAGCACACAGCAACCGGCCTCCTCTCACATAAAGTCTTAAAAATAAGGTGTTGGGGAAGGAAACCACTGGACAAACTCTGCTGCATGTTCTGCCAGCCCCTCCCCACATACATACTGCTTCATGGCTATCAGCTTGGAGTCCATGCTCTCCTGCTTTCCTTTCATCACCTGGATGTCCGTCAGTAACTTGGTGACGTTGTCCTGCCGAATCTTTATATCCTCGTTCTTTATACTGGACACCTGCAGGCAGAGAGGAAGGTCTCAGTGCTGTTTCCTTCCTGCAGAATGGAAGGGCAAGTGTAGAGACCTGCACCTGGGGAGGAGTAACCCCCTGCACCAGGACAGGTTGGGGGTGACCTGCTGGAGAGCAGCTCTGAGGAAAAAGACCTGGGAGTTCTGGTGGACACCAGGATGACGGTGGACAATAGGGTGACAGGGTTGGAATGTCTCCAGAGAAGGAGACTCCAGCCCCTCTCTGGGCAGCCTCTGCCAGGGCTCTGCCACCCTCACCCCAAACAAGCTCCTCCTCAGCTTGAGGTGGAACTTCCCCTGTCCCAGTTGGGGCCCGGTCCCTCTCCTCCTGGCCCTGGGCACCACTGGAAAAAGCCTGGCCCCATCCTCCTGACACCCCCCCTTCCAGTCTTTAGAGGCCTTGAGCAGACCCCCCCTCAGCCTTCTCTTCTCCACACTCAACAGCCCCAAGTCCCTCAGCCTTTCCTCAGCACAGAGATGCTCCAGGCCCAAAAGCAGCTTTGGAGCCCTTTGCTGTCCCCTCTCCAGCAGTTCCCTGTCCTTCTGCAACTGGGGAGCCCACAACTGGTCCCAGAGCTCCAGCTGGGGCCTCCCCAGGGCAGAGCAGAGGGGGGGGTGACCTCCCTGGAGGTTCTCCACACTCTTCCTGATGCCCCCCAGAATGACATTGCTGGCTCACAGGCATCCCGACACTCTTCCTGATGCCCCCCAGGATGACATCGCTGGCTCACAGACATCCCGTTGTCCACCATGACTCCCAGGTCCTTTTCCTCAGAGCTGCTTTCCAGCAGGTCAGCCCATTTGGTTTTGGGGAGAGGGGAAGTCTCAGGCAGTGCCACAATGAACCTAATACTGAAAATATTGAGAAAATGTCCTGGAACAGAAGGAAATGGTGCTGAGAACCTGGAGGTGGCTGATTAGAGGATGGCACCACAGCCTGTGTCTGGGCGAGAGGGCAGAGACAGCCAGAAGAGCTGCTGGTGTAAATCAATAACCACCAGCACCAAAGACACCAGTGCTTTTCAGATTAATCCTGTTTTTAACCAGTTTATCCAGAGCAGGATCTGCTGCATGAACTTACGCTGGTTACTTTCCTCTTGATGTTCTCCAGGAGATGTTCCTGGCCTCGGATGAAGTAGGGATGCTGGAATTCCGTATCGTCTTTCTCCGGCTTGACCAATCCTCCCTGCTCAATGTGGACAACCTTCCGAAAGCCATCTGCAAATCAAAGGGGAAATGATTAGAGAAAAGCTTAAAGGGTGAAATATGAACTTGAGAAAGCAGGAACTAGGACAAGTTACCCTTGTTGGCTTAAATACCCAGCGCTCCATCGCCGTGGCATTGCTTTCTAACCATCCCATCCGAAAAGCGCCGTGTGGAATGAGAAACCCTTCCTTAAATTGAGCTGTTGGTCTCTGCAAACAGGGTGGGTGGGACTGAAGTGGACAATCAGGTGAACAGTCTGCTCACCTTAATATTAATTCCCCAAATTCCTTTTTCTTTAAACAATCTACTCCACCTTAAGAAATAAAAGTCCACATGGTTCTTCTCAGTCCAATACCTGATGATTAAAACCACCCCGGATCCAAGCAGTTCCCCAGAGCCCCTGGGACCAGCCCCCTGGGGAGGGTGACGGGGAAGGGGGAGTCGGGGAACGCTGGAACTCCACAGTTCAGGCAGAAGTTATGCCCTGAAGTCTTCAGATGGACTTAAACCACCTGAAAAGCCACTCAAGAACAGAGTGTGGTGCATCAAAGTATTTTTGGAGCTGAGCCCTTCTGTGAACTGCTGGGATAAATCCCGAGTGTTATTTGAGTTGCTCAGAGCACAGCTGCGGTAAGAATAAGAAAAAAAAAAAAAAAGAAAAGGCAAGCTTCCTGCACTTGTAGCAGAAAGTGATTTAGAGAAATTACAGGTTATTGTAGTGATATTCACCAGTTTTGGGTTACTCAAGTGATCCTTAAAAACGAAAGGCCCCGGTGAGAGAGCACGGAGTGTGCCCCCACGGCTTTTCAAAGAGCCGGCGCTGAAAGGCAATGAAAATGTCATCCTCTCTAATTCCAGGGGAACGCTCTCCGCAGCCACATCTGGAGCATTAACGCTAATCCCCCCCAGAACCCGCACGGCAGAGGGGTATGAAAGGCTCCCTTTATGTCCCTGCCCATGGCCAGGGCCCCGCAGCCCCGGGACGCCCGGCAGACGGCCCTGAAGCCACGTCTCCGGGATAATCCCACCGAAAAGAGCAGCCCCGAAGGCACCGGGCCCCGCAGCCCCGGGACGCCCGGCAGACGGCCCTGAAGCCACGGCTCCGGGATAATCCCACCAAAAAGAGCAGCCCCGAAGGCACCCATCCATCCATCGGGAGCAGGGGGCAGTCAGGCAGCTCTGCGCTCCCCTCCCGCATCCGAAGGGTGAGGGGAGGATGAAGCAGCGCGAGGGATGGAATCGCAACCCACAAACATGGGGTACAGAGCGGAGGCAGGAGAAAAAACGAATACGGGAGGGAAAACCGGCAGGGAGGGAGATGGGGTGAATGGTGGGGGGGATCATGGGCTGAACGTAAAAGTCATAGAATGGTTTGGGTTGGAAGGGACCTCAAAGATCATCTAGTTCCAACCCCCCTGCCCTGGGCAGGGACACCTCCCACCAGAGCAGGTTGCTCAAGGCCCCATCCAGCCTGGCCTTGGACCCCTCCAGGGATGGGGCAGCCACAACAAGTCAATGTCACGCTGCTGAGGAAAAGGCCAAGGCCATGACGGGACACACACAGAAGTGTCGCCTGCAGGACACGTGGAACACTCTTTTTATTCCACACAGCGACGCACCCAGCGCTGGGCACCGCAATTCTGCACGGGGAGGGAACAGAGTCAGCTCAGGAAGGAATGAAGTGATTAATGGCTGGAAAACACCTGTGAGAATTAAAAAACCAGGCACTTTGCGAAAAAGGGAGAGAGGGAGCGAGGGAAAAAGGAAAAAAAGGAGAGGAAAAAAAGGAGAGGAAAAAAAGGAGAGGAAAAAAAGGAGAGGAAAAAAAGGAGAGGAAAAAAAGGAGAGGAAAAAAAGGAGAGGAAAAAAAGGAGAGGAAAAAAAGGAAAGGAAAAAAAGGAAAGGAAAAAAAGGGAGTAGTGAGGAGAGGTATGAGGTTCCCAAGGAATACATCTCTCTGTCTCCACAGCAGTCAGGAAAGAAGTGGAGGGTGGGACCTGCCCTGGGAAGGCTGGGGTGGGACACTCAGCAATGACCCCCGCTGCCTGGCTGTCCTCACCAACGGGGCTGGATGCAAAGTCAGAGGAGGAACAGAGGTGGGTGACTCTGCCCAGAAGCAGAGGATCAGAGTCAAAGTTTGCGATGTCCCTCCAGCCCATTCTGCTCTGATTCTATGGATTATTTTTTAAATTATTGCTTTGTAGAAGAAATTCTTCTCCCTGAGGGTGGTGAGATCCTGGCCCAGGTTGGCCAGAGAAGCTGTGGCTGCCCCATCCCTGGAGGGGTTCAAGGGCAGGCTGGATGGGGCTTGGAGCAGCCTGGGCTGGTGGGAGGTGTCCCTGCCCAGGGCAAGGGGGTTGGAACCAGACGGTCTTCAAGGTCTCCTCCAACCCAAACCATTCCATGGAGAGATTTACATGATGCCAGCAGCAACATCCTCTCAAGACAGTGAGTAGAAAGTGAAGAAGCTGCCCCAGGCAGTGGTCCTCTCTCCCACTGGAAGCACTCCAGAGGAGGTCCTCCTTTGTGACATGTGAATGGCAGAGTGCCCTCCCCAACGCTAACGATGGACAATCCCAAGGAAAGCCTTCAGAACTCCTGTGCTAATCATCAGGGCATTTCAGGATAAAAGAAGCCCCAGAGTCTGAAGTTCTTTACATTTAGAAGAAACTTGCAGTTTCAGAAGTTGCTCTTCCTTTCAGCAAAGGCCAAGCTTAAAACTACCACTTGCTCCCCCTAAAAATAAGTGGTCCTAAAGGCAGCAATGGCCCCAACTCAGTGAAATGGCCCCAATGTTAAACCCAGGTAGAAAAGGGGAACCTTATTCAGGACAAACTTTACTGTTTGTGCCCCGAGCAGCACAGAAGATACTTACACATATTGAGCTGCCGTACGAAGCTGGCCATGTTGTTGTGTTTGAAGTACTTTGGAAGCACCTCCTTGGCAAATTGGCCTTGGTCAAACACATGGAAGCTGCTTCCACTCTGTCAAAGAAAAAACAAACCACAAACAAGCCAAAATGTTATCAACCACCATTCCATGGAAAGAGAGATGCCTGGAAAAAGACTGGTCCCATCCTCCTGACACCCCCCCCTTCCAGTATTTAGAGGCATTGATCAGACCCCCCCTCATTCTTCTCTTCTCTGGACTACATAGACCCAAGTCCCTCAGCCTTTCCTCAGCACAGAGATGCTCCAGGCCCAAAAGCAGCTTTGGAGCCCTTTGCTGGACCCTCTCCAGCAGTTCCCTGTCCTTCTGGAACTGGGCAGCCCACAACTGGTCCCAGAGCTCCAGATGTGGCCTCCCCAGAGCAGAGGGGCAGGATGACCTCCCTGGAGGTTCTCCACGCTCTTCCTGATGCCCCCCAGGATGCCATTGGCCTTCTTGGCCACAAAGGCACGTTGCTGGCTCCTGGTCATTTCCTTGTGCTCAGCCCTGAAGAACAACAGGTGTCTGTCAGGTCTGGAGGACAGACAGCCCACCCCTCACTCCTTCTGCCACGACCAAGCTAATAATGTGGAAGAACCAGCAGAGCACAACTCCCCAGAGAGTTAAAAACCCACCCTGGGAGGTTGAGCAGGCTCCGAAGAAGAGCTCTCAGTTTGTGCAACCGCAGATATTCCTCCCCCAACTTGTCCCCATTCACTTGTTTTCGTGTCTACAGCA
Organism: Calidris pugnax; assembly: GCF_001431845.1. Lineage (NCBI taxonomy): Eukaryota > Metazoa > Chordata > Aves > Charadriiformes > Scolopacidae > Calidris > Calidris pugnax. The sequence continues at coordinate 267,403 of NW_015091040.1, read as the reverse complement.
CCAGCCAACCATCCTCCCAGGAGATGGAGACGACCGGGCTGAGTCTGACTTTCAACATCAACATCTGCAAACAAACGGAGACAATTCTGTGTCCCGCAGGTCTCGGGCCACTCCCCAGGAGCAACCCTGACTTCACACCTCTTAATTTTTCACTGTGATCGAAACCAGTTTTCTACATGTTGATTTTAAAAAAACACAAAAAAGCAGGAATAGGCAGGAGGAAACATTCCTGCCCCTCGGAACCCTGAGGTGCTTGTGCCGTTAGATTTTGGAAAAGCAGTTCTCGCCATCAGAGCAGCGCACGCTGAGAAGCACTAGTTATTTTGACTACTATAACTATCTTGACTAGTAGCCGAGGATGACATTAGCCACTTGGCTCTCAGTTCTGTGATGCTGCTTTATCAAGTCTGGTTTCTATTACCTTTCTGGCAGCGGAGCAGGAATCGCACTGTCAACATGAGCATCTGCAAAAACAGCCCAAGAAGGGATTTTCGTTCTGGCAAAGCGACACAAGAAACCCCCGAATGCCCTTTTACAACCCGGATTTTGTGTTGTGATGAAGTCCTGCTCCATCCTCCTGCTAATGTCATCCCACGTCCCGCCAGCACGGAGCAGTGGGGGAGCCAAGCCCGAGGAGACACGGAGAAGTCGTTGCACGGTCCCAAAGGGATGAGAATCTGAGTTCAAAAGGAAAGTGGCAGGGCCGGGCCAGACCACCCATGGGACAGCACGGGGACGGGGGCTCCAGGACCCCAAAGTCCCCCCCAGTTCATCAGTGACTCCATGAAAGCACTGGCACAAACAGCGGCTGCTACTTCAGTGTCAAACCAGGTCTTGCTGTACCAGTAACCGCCACCACCACCCAGCATGGACCTCCAGGGAAAAGACACCACCAAGGTCTCCTGAACTGACTGAAGAGCATCACACCAAAGAGCCACAAGATGTGATTTTCTGACAGACACATCTTATTTTATAAGTCCCTGGGCAAATGCAATACAGCATTAAACCTAAATAATTGAGACTACTTAAAAAAAACGATGAGGGACCTGAAGACAGGCTCTCAGCCTTCAGATCTAATGCTGTCAGAATCACTTTGGTGATTAGGACAAGAGGAAACGGCCTCAAGTTGGGCCAGGGGAGGGTTGGGATGGAGATTGGGGAAAATTCCTCCCTGGAAAGGGTTGTGAAGCCTTGGCAGAGGCTGCCCAGGGCAGTGGTGGAGTCACCATCCCTGGAGGGATTGAAAAGCCGGGCAGACGTGGTGCTGAGGGACACAGGTCAGTAGTGGGTTGGTCAGTGCTGGGTCCATGGTTGGACTCCAGGAGATGGAAGGTCCCTTCTGACCCAGACAATTCCATGATCCTATTTTCTTCGTAACTTCAAGATTCATCCAAACTTTTGCATTTTTCACACTGTACCAGAGCTTTTCTCCCTGCAATTATTACAAATACTCCCATTTCCAGGCTGTTTATGGCTGGTTTATGCACATTTCCTTGCACTCACACCAACCACCTTTCGCTTACCCAGATCTTCTCCCTTCCTGGTGTCATGGCACCCCCAAAGGGCACACACACACCCCCACACACCCACGTGCCCAACACACAGAGTCCGTGTGTGACAGGGTTATCTGCAGACTTAGGACCAAATCAACCCTGCTCAGGCCTTAACCAAATTCTGCCGCATTTCTATTACTCCGCTCCTCACGGGTGCCTGTTTTTTCTGCCCAGCATCCCAAACCTTTGCTCTTTTAGCAAAGCCCAACAGCATTTTGTGCAGATTTCCTCCCCACACCTTCTGCGCCAAAGTCGTTACAAAAACCGCACTCAGAAAGGACTGTTCCAAGATGGGATCTGGGAGCAGCTCTGCCGTGACCTCTCTCCAGACCGGAGCGACCTTCCAAAAACTAAGGGCTGGCTCTGCTTTAGCCAGTCCCTCCCCCACAATTCTTATATTAATCCGCAGCTTCTCCACTTACATTTGTGATTTTCCATGCGGCAGCGGATCAAATGCTTTGCACAAAGTCCAGACGCATTAGATCTGTCCCAGCTCCTTTATCCACAAAGGGATCCCGCTTCCAGAGCAGAGGTGGACTCAGGCTGTATTTTATCCCATTTCCATCTACTTCTACAGCTTTAGTTATTCTCCTCTTCAGAATTGGTTCCAAAGCACTGACCATCAAGGTCAGACTCGTTAGACATTAATGCTCCTCTTAAAACCTCAAAGAGTTTATATAAATGAGGGTAAGGACCTTTCTTGGGGTGATTGCTTGTAGAATCACTGAGCAGTTTGGGTGGGAAGGGACCTTAAAGGCCATTGAGTCCCACGACCTGCCCTGGGCAGGGACACCTCCCACCAGCCCAGGTTGCTCCAAGCCCCCTCCAACCTGCCCTTGAACCCCTCCAGGGATGGGGCAGCCACAGCTTCTCTGGCCAACCTGGGCCAGGCTCTCACCACCCTCAGGGGGAAGAATTTCCTCCCCAGATCTCACCTCAATCTCCCTCTTTTCAGTGTCAAACCCTTCCTCCTCCTCCTATGGCTCCCCTCCCTGATCCAGAGTCCCTCCCCAGCTTTTCTGGAGTCCCTTTAGGGACTGGAAGGGGCCACAAGAAGGACAAAGGGGGCTTGCTGGGCTGCCAGCGCAGGTTGCCAGCCCATGGCCAGTTTTTTCCTCCCCCAGCCCCTTCTCTCCATCCCTCCACCCCCAGCCTGGGACCACGGATTGCCCCCACCCAGGGGCAGGACTCTGCACTTGACCTGGTTGAACCCCATAAGGTTCACACGGTCCCACCTCTCCAGGTCCCTTGGGATGGCATCTTGCCCCTCTGGCGTGTCACTACCCCACACAGCTTGGTGTCACCAGCAAACTCACTGAGGGTGCCCTCAATCCCACTGTCCATGTCCCCAACAAAGACAATAAACAGCACCAGTCCCAGTATGGACCCCTGAGGAACACCGCTACTCACTGGTCTCCACAGAGAACATCACTCTCCACTGGTCTTATGCTGCAGAAAGGGGATGAGGGGGCTCCTGTTCTAAACCTCACTTGTCCCCCACCGTTACAGGACGGGAACTGGAGGATCTCAGCTCCCTGGGCTGGAAGAAGCACCCCCTCGACCTGAAATCCAGCTGCTGGACTCCTGCTGGAACCCCACTCGGTGTTAATGGTGTGACCCCAGGGGACAGCACAGGAGCTGGAGCACTTCCCAGCAGTTCTCGGGGTCTGCTGAAAGGGGAGACACAACGCAGGCACGTCTCCTCGCAAGGCAGCGCAGAAGTCATGACAGTGAAGTGAAATACAGCTTATCTTGCGTAATTTTGGTGTACTTTCATCTCGCCCTGATCCAAGTTTAGCTCAGACAGCAGCAAACATTTTAGCACAGAGCGGGGTTGTTTTGTCAAAAGCCTCAGCTCTCCCAGAGAGGGGGACAACCAGAAGTCACGATGACTCGAGTAACACGGAAAGGTCCCTTCCAACCTGGACAATCCCATGGTTCTGTAGCACCAGACACGTTCCAGGTGCTGGCCCAGGCCGTGCTCACTCCTCATCTGGATGGGCTCCGACCACCCACCGCGCTCTCCCGGGCTCCCAAGGCTTCACGGGCTGGAGACACCACTTATTCCTCCAGCTGATAAAAAACACAGGTGCCCCAAAAGGATTTTCTGAAACTGACGCTGGGAGAGAAAAGTCCGTTGATGAGGGGAAGGGTTTAGGCTGGGTGTTGGAAAGTCTTCTCTCCCGGCTGCCTCCGCACGCTGGTGTGTCCACACATCCAGCTGAAGCTCCCAGTAACTCTCCCAGAATCTCCTAACACTGGACCTTCACCTTCTGATCCCAAATCCACCTTGATTGAGACAAAGCCCTCACCTCTAAAGGCACACACTCTTCAATTTCAGTTCAATGGGGGATCCAACACGGCGACAGCTATCACTGCTCTGTGAAAACAGGCACTTTATTCCCATCGCTGCGCTCACCGCAGTGAGTTTGGGGTTCAATCTGAGCTGCAAACACAGAATTTGAAAAAGAAGGAATTCAAACCTAAAAAGCTCTGAGCGACGGTTGAATGTCATTTGATGAAAAGCCCAATGCCTTCTTTAACAAACCTTCACCTTAAGCACTAGGGCTGCAGCGACTCCCCCTCGCAAACCCAGGGAAGCTGCTATTACGTAAATTAAATATATAAACCAAACCCTCACATTTCCCCCGTCCGCTGCTCACCAATGCCTTCTTTAACAAACCTTCACCTTAGGCACTAGGCTGCAGCGACTCCCCCTTGCAAACCCAGGGAAGCTGCTATTATGTATATTAAATTTATAAACCAAACCCTCACATTTCCCCCATCCACTGCTCGGCAGCTGTAATTCCTTCCTTCTCCTGATTCCTCAGCCTTCAGTTACTTTCAGAGACCATCAATCCCAACTCTAGCAGTATCCTGGCATCGTGACTCTTCCGCACGTCCCTCATTTCCAGCTGTACGTTCAGGTTTTCCAGACAATCCTTCCCCAAAGTGAATCCCTGGCCTTCAGATCCCGCTGGGATCCCAAGATTTGGGAAGAGCCATAGCTCAGACAGCAGCAAACATTTTAGCACAGAGCGGGGTTGTTTTGTCAAAAGCCTCAGCTCTCCCAGAGAGGGGGACAACCAGAAGTCACGATGACTCGAGTAACACGGAAAGGTCCCTTCCAACCTGCACAATCCCATGGTTCTGTAGCACCAGACACGTTCCAGGTGCTGGCCCAGGCCGTGCTCACTCCTCATCTGGATGGGCTCCGACCACCCACCGCGCTCTCCCGGGCTCCCAAGGCTTCACGGGCTGGAGACACCACTTATTCCTCCAGCTGATAAAAAACACAGGTGCCCCAAAAGGATTTTCTGAAACTGACGCTGGGAGAGAAAAGTCCGTTGATGAGGGGAAGGGTTTAGGCTGGGTGTTGGAAAGTCTTCTCTCCCGGCTGCCTCCGCACGCTGGTGTGTCCACACATCCAGCTGAAGCTCCCAGTAACTCTCCCAGAATCTCCTAACACTGGACCTTCACCTTCTGATCCCAAATCCACCTTGATTGAGACAAAGCCCTCACCTCTAAAGGCACACACTCTTCAATTTCAGCTCAATGGGGGATCCAACACGGCGACAGCTACCCTTGCTCTGTGAAAACAGGCACTTTATTCCCATTGCCATGCTCACCGCGGTGAGTTTGGGGTTCAAGCTGCGCTGCAAACACAGAATTTGAAAAAGAAGGAATTCAAACCTAAAAAGCTCTGAGCGACGGTTGAATGTCATTTGATGAAAAGCCCAATGCCTTCTTTAACAAACCTTCACCTTAAGCACTAGGGCTGCAGCGACTCCCCCTCGCAAACCCAGGGAAGCTGCTATTACGTAAATTAAATATATAAACCAAACCCTCACATTTCCCCCGTCCGCTGCTCAGCAGCTGTAATTCCTTCCTTCTCCTGATTCCTCAGCCTTCAGGTAACTTTCAGAGACATCAATCCCAACTCTAGCAGTATCCTGGCATCACGACTCTTCCGTACATCCCTCATTCCCAGCTGTACCTTCAGGTTTTCCAGACAATCCTTTCCCAAAGTGAATCCCTGGCCTTCAGATCATGCTGGGATCCGAAGATTTGGGAAGAGCCGGAGGGGAAGTGGTGTCCCCTGCGCACCAAGAGGTAAATAAAGCCACCAGGAACTCCGTTCTTGAAGGACCCCACCAGTGACAGACCGTTTCAGCACAGTGTCCTTTTCCCAGTGAGGGCAAGGACCTCGGCACTGACCTCAGGAGAGCTGGCCTCAGATCTGGCAAGCCCTGCAGAAAATTTGACGTGTTTGCAGGCAAAACAAGCTGCTGCTGAGGTTATTTCATGCACTCTGCTCCCCTCCGCCATCCCAGAGCACAAACAGAGCCATCGGCCCCAAACCCAGCTGCCTGGAAGCTGCTCTTTGCTGAAGAGGGCTTTGTTGTTCCACGTGTGGTGGCTTTCCAAGGCTGAGTCACCTTCCCAAATAGTCCGGCCACCTCCAGGTCTAAATCAGGACAAGCCTCAGGGTCACTTATACGCCCGTACTGGTCTGGATGGTGACATCCACAGCTTTGCTGGAGCACCCCGTGGACTTTCCTCCACTGCAATCCCAGCTTCTGCTGCGGCAGAGGTGGGGACATGGGGTTTGCCACCAGCAGGCAGTCACATTTAGGCTGGTGACACAAGGACTGAGGCTCAGGCTCCACAAGACTAAGCTCAGCACATTCTAAATTCAGGCTTAAGTCTTGGAGAAGAGTGACTGTCCAGGTGGGGATACTGAAATTCATGGCTTCCTCCTAAGTCTCCCTCTCAGGAGCTTCTTCATGCTGCCCCACACCCTCTCTCCCCACCTCTCCTGTCCCCGTTCCCCAAATGAAGAGAACCCAGCTGATGGCTCTGAACCCAACCCTCCCTTCCAGAGGAGTAATAACAAATAGCATATAATATAGAATATAACAGCAAAGCACCAGTGGCTGGTTCACACAAGCCTGGATCTCTGCCTTCGAAGAGGGGATGCTCTGAAGATGTGACTTGAAAAGACGTGGGGACACCAAAAAAACAGGTAACAACTGTGAAAAAAGGGAGGGAGATCTCACTCTGTACCTCATTTACCCCCAGGTCCCTCTGAACCAGCTCAGCTCCTTCACTTCAACAGGTGGAACCACCTCAGCAGAGGGTCCAAGGATGACAAAGTGGACAGGACAACCCAGGCAGAGCAGGAGAGAAGACACCTCTCCTCCCCTCGTGCCCACCCTCATGGATCTGCAAACCTTCCTAGTGGTGACATTGCAACTTGTGCTCATTTATGGGCACAGGAGAAGAGGAAGAGGAGAGCATCAGATGATGCTCTCAGGGTGACGGGGTCCCATAAATGAGCCAAAGAGGCAGCCAAGACACTGCCACAGCTTCCTTCCCCTCCCTCCCAGCTCCGGCACTTCTCCGAGCTTTTCACAAGCCCAGTTCACCAAGAGCAGAACAAGTGCCACAGTTGGCACAAGGGAAACACGTGGGGGAGGTTCACCGTGAACCCAAGAGCAGCCCACCAAGCCAGAACAGAGGTCTATGTGTGACAGCAGCCAGCAGAAGATGTCCAAGCAGGAGCTTCTCTAAGGGCAGAGCTTCCTCAGAGCATCTCCTGCCTCCAGAGACGCACAAACCGCCCACCTTCCAACTAACTCAACGCAAAGAGGTTGTCCCCCTCTCCTGACCACCCCAGGTACCCGTTCCCGTTACCTCCAGCAGCCGGGAGGCAGCAGAACAAGTCACTAAAACTCACCAGTTCCATAGAAAAATATCCAGGGGAAAAAGAAATCAACCTGTGGAGCACAAAAAGCTGAACCCACCCCCCGAGGTGATGCTCTAGCGGAGATGCAGAGAGGTCCTGCAGGCTTTGGGAGGAGCAAATCCTACTTGAGGTGAGTGCTTGCCTCAGAGGGAGGCAAATGTGGCATGTAATGTCAGAAACAAACCAGTCTGCAATAAGTCCTATTATTTCTAACCCAAATAGACCTCAGCCTGGAGGTATGGAGAAATCTGCCACAGAGGGAACAAGACTCAGTGTCCCACGTCAGGCTGAGGTCCAGGAGATGATGCCACCTCAAAAAGCCTGAGCAAGACAACAAACATCAGCTTTCCCTGAGGAACTCATACCAGCAACCAGCAGTGCTGGTACTTTCAAGGGGAGAAATTACATCCAGACGTTGTGTTTTATAGGAAAACAATCCACCCTCCTTGAACTTTTTTCAAATTCTTCTACGATTTTGGCCCGCGCACCATCATTGTGGGATTATTACACAATCCCTGAGTGACGTTCTGAGATATCTGCCTTTTCGACTCGCTGCCCGGACACTCAGCCGGGTCTCACCTCATCCCTACGTGTGAGAAACAGGGGCTGGCTTGAAACAACGAGGAAAATGCATTTCTATCCAGGTGCTCTTCAGAAAACGGGGCTCAGGTGCTCTCCTTGGGGTCATGAGCCTCTGGGGAGAGCGTGAGGAGGGGGGACACCTCCCCAGGACACTTGTGGCCACTGTGATTTGCAAATCTGAGTCTCTGAATGGGAAGAGGCCACGTTACACTGGAGAGACCACTGGGATTTATGGCTGTCGCAGCATCCAACGCTGAGGACACGACAAATGCCTAAAAGCCACCCTGCCCATCGGTGACTGCACCGGGGAGAAGGTGTGACTCCTCAACATCAGCTGTGGCTACAGCACTAGGGATGGGAGAAGCTTCAAAGCTGAAAAAGTTATAAAAAATAAAAAGCACATCAAGGAATCACAAATAAAGTTTGAAGCCTTTACCTTCAGAGAAGCCAATTTATAAGTTATATATTTACAGAAGTGTATTCTGCTTCTTTATCTCCCCCTTATGTCTATTTTCCCGCTTTCTGCTGAGATGGTTTCTCCTCAAACCCCCCCAAAAGATGCCTTTCCTTCGTACAACCACTTGATAGACCCACATCCCTGATCCCCCACAGCTTGTTTCTTCCATCTATCACTAAAGGAAAGGGAAAGAAAGGAATTAAACACAGTAAGCTGAGAATAACTGACTACTGACTACCTGGGTGAGCTTGAGGATAATCACGGACTTTGTTTCTCGATCACAGCCTGTATTAGCAAAAAAACCCTCAAGACAAACAGCAAGAGAACTGCTTTGGGGGAGACCCAATCTTTTCCCTGGTTTTCACGGATTCCATCGACTCGCAGAACATTCACTTTCACCACCAGGAATAAGAAGGAGCTCAGAGACTCGGGCAGAACCCTGCTTCTGAAGCCAAGATCATCAGGATCTAAGACTTAATTTAAAGAGATGTATCTATCCAGACCACGCTTCCTCAGCTCTTGCCAAGCTGTCTACTTATCAATAGCATAAAGCAGTTGAAAAAAATAATCTATTTATCAGACTGGCAGAGCGACTGGGGAATAAGGTTTAGCTGGAAGCTGGACCTCAGCGCTCCGGTGTCCAGGCTATCGCAGCGCTCTCCCCACACACCTCACCCCACAGCAGCCACGCAGCCAATAAAGGCCATCGATCACTCAGTGAAGGCAGCAGGACATTGCACCTCTCACACAGGTCATAACACGTACCCGGGCAGCCTCTGCAAAGCACCTTCCCCCAGGACACGGCTTCCTCACATACAAAACCAGTGCATCCATCTCCCGTTCCTACCTCTGCAGCCTCAACTCCAGTAGCAGCTCCCTTGTCCCCAGCTGGGCCAGGAGACCCCGGGGTAACGGGACAAGATGGGGACGGGGGGATGGAGAGGAACCCTGCCGAGAAGGACTCGTGAGTGCTGGGGGGAGGAAAAGCTGGGGATGGAGAGCAACCCTGCCGAGAAGGACTTGTGAGTGCTGGGAGGTGGAAAAGCTGGCCATGGGCTGGCAACATGTGCTGGCAGCCCAGAAAGCCCCCTGCACCCTGGGCTGTGTCCCCAGCAGCGTGGCCAGCAGGGCAAGGGGAGGAGGTTCTGCCCCTCTGGGGAGACACCCCCTTTGGCCAGCAGGGCAAGGGGGGAGATTCTGCCCCTTTGGGGAAACACCCCTTCCCCAGTGCTGCCTCCACCTCTGAGGCCACCAGCATCAGAAGGACATGGACCTGTTGGATGGGGCCAGAGGAGGCCACAGAGATGCTGGGAGGGCTGGAGCCCCTCTGCTGGGAGGGGGGGCTGAGAGAGTTGGGGGGGTTCAGCCTGGAGAAGAGAAGGCTCCGGGGAGACCTTAGAGCCCCTTCCAGTCCCTCAAGGGGCTCCAGGAAAGCTGGGGAGGGACTCTGGATCAGGGAGGGGAGTCATAGGAGGAGGGGGAAGGGTTTTTAAACTGAAAAAGGGGAGATTGAGATGAGATCCGGGGAGGAAATTCTTCCCCCTGAGGGTGGTGAGAGCCTGGCCCAGGTTGCCCAGAGAAGCTGTGGCTGCCCCATCCTTGGAGGGGATGTTCAAGGCCAGGTTGGAGGGGGCTTGGAGCAACCTGCTCTGGTGGGAGGTGTCCCTGCCCAGGGCAGGGGGGTGGCACTGGATGGCCTGTAAAGGTCTCTTCCCACCCAAACCATTCTATGGTTCTATGTTACAAACCAAAATGGTCCCAATGAGCAACAACCCCAAAGAAGAGGGGGCATCAAACTGTGCCAAGGGAGGGAAATAAGGCTCCAACCTTAACCCCAGCACCTCTTTCCTTCTCTGCTCAGGACACATGGTGAAATCTTTTGGGCAGGAGAAACGTAAAGATGTAGGCGACTTCCTCTACATGCCAACATAAGCAAAGTATTTGCAAAAGCACACTGATTTGCATGTAGATCCTAATTCTATGGATGTTACTCCACACTCCCAGTGGCACAGCTTAATTCAAACGCCGCCCAAACAGAGAATCTGGCTGCGTTCAACACAGGCCCAAAGTTCTAAAAGAACTGCCCAAAAAATCTCTTGCACCCCTTCCCAGGAAGAAGACACTGCAGTTCCCAAAGGCATGGGGGACGGGGTAATGTCCTCTGTCTCCTGCCCCTAAATCCCAGAATGATGTGGGGTGGGAAGGGACCTCTGGAGATCATCTCCTCCAACCCCCCACCCAGAGCAGGGGCACCCCCACAGAATCCCAGAATGATGTGGGGTGGGAAGGGACCTCTGGAGATCATCTCCTCCAACCCCCACCCAGAGCAGGGGCACCCAGAGCAGGTCCCACAGGAACGGGTCCAGGGGGGTGGGAATGTCTCCAGAGAAGGAGACTCCAGCCCCTCTCTGGGCAGCCTCTGCCAGGGCTCTGCCACCCTCACCCCAAACAAGCTCCTCCTCAGCTTGAGGTGGAACTTCCCCTGTCCCAGTTGGGGCCCGGTCCCTCTCCTCCTGGCCCTGGGCACCACTGCAAAAAGCCTGGCCCCATCCTCCTGACACCCCCCCTTCCAGTCTTTAGAGGCCTTGAGCAGACCCCCCCTCAGCCTTCTCTTCTCCACACTCAACAGCCCCAAGTCCCTCAGCCTTTCCTCAGCACAGAGATGCTCCAGGCCCAAAAGCAGCTTTGGAGCCCTTTGCTGTCCCCTCTCCAGCAGTTCCCTGTCCTTCTGGAACTGGGGAGCCCACAACTGGTCCCAGAGCTCCAGCTGGGGCCTCCCCAGGGCAGAGCAGAGGGGGTGGGTGACCTCCCTCCACCTGCTGCTCACACTCTTCCTGATGCCCCCCCAGCACAGACGCGATTTCTTGCGGTGTTTCAGCCACACAGGAAACGAACACAGACTTATTGAACACGAGGCGTTAAATCTCCGTGTGCCCCAGCCAGAGGACGAGGCGCCTGCTCAGGGGCGATGACTTGCAAAGCAAAGAGCAATGCTCTATCTGCAGCAAACAGACAGCGCAGGTCTTTCATCTCGCTCCTGCCACAGGGAGCCAGATAAAGCTGACAACTCCAGCCAGCGGAGAGCAACCACGATCAAGGGTTAGGGAAAAACATTCCCAGAGCCTTTATGCTTTTATTTTGGTCCTTATCTCTCACGTTTTATAACCCTGAGCAGCAGTTCCACTCCTCTTAAGCTCCTCACGCCCACGTGAAGTCAAACCTCTCCATGAGAGTCCTTTTTCACTCTTGACCGCTATTTCCAGGCTTCTCTCCCCTCAGCGGCCTTGGTCTGAGCTGTGGTCGACACAGGAGAATATTCACAAGGGCTTCTTTCTGCTCAACCCTCTTTGTCTGCCAGCTTAAGAACTAAAAATCATAGAATCATAGAATTGCCCAGGCCGGAAGGGACCTCCAAAGGTCATCTAGTCCGACCCCCCCGCAGTCAGCAGGGACACCCCCAACAAGACCAGGTTACCCAGGGCCTCGTAGAGCCTCCCCTTGAATATCTCCAGGGATGGGGCCTCAACCACCTCCCTGGGCAACCTGTTCCAGTGCTCCACCGCCCTCACAGTGAAGAACCCTCTCCTCATCTCCAGTCTAAATCTGTTCCCCTCCAGCTTGAAGCCATTGCCCCTCGTCCTGTCACTGCAGGCCTTTCTAAACAGGTTCTCCCTAGCCTTCCTGTAGCCCCCTTCAGGTACTATTAGGTCTCCCTGGAGCCTCCTCTTCTTCAGGCTGAACCACCTCCTTCCCTCTCATTTCAGGTTAACACCAGAGATGGAACCACCTCAGAAAAAAAACAGCTCTCAAGGACTTGGCTCAGGACACCACCACCTTTTAGACAAAACTTAAGCTTCCCCAAGCAGCTAGAAAAGATGGAAAAAAGGGGATTTGCACAACAGGAGCCCCCACAAACCCAACGAGTGAAACAGAAACACTATTTCTAGCGGCACAGCTGTTATAATGACAGGGCCAAACGCCATAGAGCATCCCCTGCCACGGAAACAGTTAGAAAAGCGTCTGGACGCTGGGTTTGGGTGGTTTTTTTTGGAGGATGAGGCTAACTCATTTTCCCCTGAGGGCCTGTGGCGCTGGGATAAACAATTAGGAACTGGGACACGCCTGGGCCCCGGGGCCTCGGCCGTTTCGTCCCCTCACCGGGACTCACCGGGCTCCAGCAGATGAGCGAGTCGGTGTCGGGATCCTCCACCAGGGTCCACAGCTTGGTGAGAAAAGCGGGGACGTTACTGCCGCCGGGGCCGGCGCCCACCGCCGCCGCGCCAGGCCCCTCCATAGCGGCGGCCTCAAGGCCCGGGGCAGGCCGCAGCGCGCCGGCGTCCCCCCTCCACCCCCCCTCACCCTCCCCGCCCTTCCCCTTCCCGGGGAAACCGCCGCCAGGTGGGGTTTAACGGCGGG
>NW_015091040.1:234014-253854 GCF_001431845.1 Calidris pugnax | reverse complement strand
CCTCCCCCGTTACCGGAGGCCTGACACCCTCCCCCCGCCCGTTCGCTTCCAGCTGAGTCCTGCCGCGGACAGCGAGGACCTGACGGACAGCGAGGAGAGCGTCTACTCGGGGCTGGAGGACTCGGGCAGCGACAGCACCTCCACCGGGGAGGAGGAGGAGGAAGAGGAGGAGGAAGGCCTCGGCGGCACCTCGCCCCCCCGGACACACGTAAGGGCCCCAAACCGGGGGGTGGGTGGCCTCTGAAGGCTGGGAAAAGCTGCTTTTGGGGGCGAGGCTCATCCCCCCCGCCCCTTCACCCCGGTGCTGGCACGGGAGGTCTGCACCCCTGCTCTGCCCACCCGTGGTGTGAGGAGGAGGAGGAGGAGGAGGAAGGGGGGGGAGGAAGGGCCCGTGCCTGGTGTTGATGTCCCCTGTTTGTAAATTGTGGGGGAAAAAAAACAAAATCTGAGCCGTATGTGGGAACCGTGGGGAGACATCTGGGAGGAGGGACCTTGCTTAGAGCTGTGGGGCAGCACAGCCTGGAGAAGAGAAGGCTCTGGGGAGACCTTGGAGCCCCTTCCAGTCCCTCAGGGGGCTCCAGGAGAGATGGGGAGGGACTCTGGATCAGGGAGGGGAGCCACAGGAGGAGGGGGAAGGGTTTGACACTGAAAGAGGGGAGATTGAGATGAGATCTGGGGAAGAACTTGTTTGGTGTGAGGGTGGTGAGAGCCTGGCCCAGGTTGGCCAGAGAAGCTGTGGCTGCCCCATCCCTGGAGGGGTTCAAGGCCAGGTTGGAGGGGGCTTGGTCGGGCAGAGCAGAGGGGCAGGATGACCTCCCTCCACCTGCTGGTCACACTCTTCCTGATGCCCCCCAGGATGCCCTTGTTCTCCTTGGCCACCAGGGCACTTTGCTGGCTTTTGGGCATCCTGCTGTCCAACAGGACAGATACTGTTGTGTTTATAAGTAAACTTTTGGCTTTGGGGCAAGAATGGAGAGAAGGAGCTTCTCCTTAGAGAGTAACTCACTCGCTGGCGTTGGAGGGCTGTTTGTTTGTCTTGGAGAGATCCATCTCATTTTGAATGAGATATCTCATTTCTCAAATTCTGGTCTCTTAATTGCAGACTCTTAAAACCTTTGTTTTCTGTTCATCAGCTCTCTGGGAGGCAAAGCCACTTCATTTAGTAGGAGTTAGTTATGAAAACGTTACTAAAAGGCAAGTTCAATTTTACTTGGATGGATTGTGATGGCCCAACCTGCTGGGGGGTTGGGCTTTGGTAGGTTTTTGAGATGGGAGGATTGACTGTGGGCGTCTGTGGCTGCCTCTGAGGGCTTGTGAGGTGTGGGAGCTGCTGGTAGTGTGAGGGGTAGGAAACTGAGACCCACTGAGAGCTGCCGTGGGGCAGTGCCCCTCTGCCATGGGGCAGTAGGAGGATCTGCCCATGAGACCTTGCTCTCCCCTGACCTGGTGTTTGTGATATTTGCTGGTTCTGGCTCTTCTGCTCTTCTGTCTGTGGTCTCGGCGCTGCCTGTGCACACGCTGCCTCCCCCCTTCTGCCACGAGCACCCACCTTTTTTCTTTTATTTTCTAAATTTTGCCCAGTTTCCTGTGCTCTGTAGGAGTGGTTCAGCCGAAGCCATGGGCAAACCCTGCCCGGTTCTTGGAGTTCTCATTCTGTCCAGTTCTTAGTCGCAGGAATGGGAAAAAGAGAAGAAAAATGCCCTCCAAAAAGAAACAGAGACTCTTGAGCGCCCTTGAAGTTAACCCGTGGCTTTGGCTGCTCGTTAGGATCGTTTCCAAGCTACGTTCCTTGGAGGGAACAGGGGATGCTGCTCCCCAGGGCTGTGCCCCAAAATGCTCCGGGGAGCCCTCGTGGGGGTTTAGCCCTGGGGAGAGAGAATGGTTTGAATTGTGCCTCTGCCAGGGGGGGGGTTCAGACGGGGACTCATCCCTGCTCCTTTGCAGGGGGCGGGATTTTAACACCAAATATTCATAGTGATTTCTTAGATGTCTTTTTTGTTCAGCAGGTGGGTGGGGTGACCTCGGTGCTTCTGGGGTTGTTGCTGACTGAGGGTTTGTGCTCTGCCCGTGTGCAGGTGTCTCAGAGACCAGTCTCTTCTCCTTTTGTTCAGCTCCTCCTCGGATAATTTAGCCCTAAGCTTAAAATATGTAGCAAATTATACAGTGTGACCAAGAGCTGTCTCCCCTCTGCCCTTCCACAAGGGGAGTGGGTTGAATGGGCTCCCCAGGAGCGTGGCAGGAGCCGAACTGGCACCCAGGGAGCAGCGAGAGGAGGGTGGGAGGGTAGAGACCACCTTTCCTCAGCAAAGGGATCGGCTTGGTCCCTCCTAGAGACCCAGCCTGGGTTTTTAGAGCCCTCTTGTGTGCTGTGCCAAGTGTGCTCCTTCTAACCCGGGTGGCTGTTTTGCTGTCCCCCTGTCTCAAAACCGAAAGCCCTTCTGTCTCCTGGAAATGTGCTTTGAACCCGCCTTTAGCCCTGCCCAGCTGATCCCAGTTTGCTCCAGCATCACTTGTGCTTCACGGAGAAGCCTCCTCCTCCTCCCCGTCTGATCTTCAGCCTCGATGTTAAAGATGACGGTGTTCTCTGGGAATGGTCTGTCCCTCCAGACAGGCTCTGGAGCACTCTCGCAGGGGTTTGTGCGTGTCCTGGGTCTCTTCCCTTTGGAATGTTCTGACTGTTTGAGCTGATTGAGGCTGGGGAGGATTCCCAAGCTGTTGCTGCTTCCGGAGGCTTCTGGACTACGCACAGGAGAGCTGTGTGCCTCAGGGGGACGTGGAACCCACAGCACGGCCTCCGGCTCTGCCAGAGGGAGGTGGTGGAGAAGGACGGCATGTGGACGGAGAAGGGAAGAGAAGGGAAGCTCACAGATGTGCTGTGAGTGCTCTGAGGTCTCCTGCTGGGAGACCAGACAGCGAGGAGCCTCGCACGCTCGGGTTGCCAGAGCTTTTTCCATAGCCTCAGCATCACGGTCCTGCCAGAGGAGGGTCCCTCTGGGGCTCCGGGAAGAGCCAGGAGCTCTGACCCCCGGACAAGGAGGACACTGCTCATGTCACACCTCACAGCAAGGGGTCTGGACACTGCTCTGCCAACTGACTCCTTTAGTCCTGGTCTCTCACTCCTGCTGGAAAACCTGCGGTGTTTTCTTGGTGAAAGCCAGTGGTTTGGAGGGTGCCGAAGCCAAACTGATGCTCTTTGGCCACTCTTGGGCTTTATCTTTCCTGCTCCATCCGTGGAATCCAGTGGCTCTGGTGAGGGAGAAACCCTTTAGAGAGAACAGGGCTGGTGCTGCTCTCTGAATGTTTCCGTATTTGAAATACTCTCGCTGGAGACTTGTATTTTTTATCCCATTTTGTGACTGGTGCGTTCCACCGGCTGAGAGGAGCGATGGGAAGACCAACAGCTCCCGAGATGATGAAACCCAAACCAGTTTAAGGACGTGTTGGTCTCTGGGCAGAACTGAAGCGTGGATGGTGGTGGGGTGACCAGCTGCCTCTCCAGAGCTGTGCCCCTTCTTCCCAATCCTGCTGGCTATCTGCAGCTGTCTCCAAAAAGATGCTTTTTAGGAAGCCAGAATGTAAGAAGTCTTGCTTTTGGGGCTTTAAAACCCACGGAGGAGTAAGGACGGCCTCTCTGGAGGACAGGAGGGAGGGAGGCACTGAGCTGTGAGCCAGCACCCGTGGAGAAGTGCTAATCCCCTCCGAGCTGGGCTGTCCTGGCTCCCCCCGGGATCCCGCAGCCGGAGAGGCCACCGCTCCCACCACCTGCCTGTCAGCAGATTGCAGAGCCCCGCTCTCCCTGCCTCCCCGGCTGGCGGGGCTGTGTAAATATTAGGCTGTCCTTGTCGGATTAGATTTCCTCTTAATGACTTCCAGCGTTCTGACGAGCTGTGCTTGCTTCCTTGGCAAGCCCCGGTGCTGAGCTGAGCCGGCTCGGCTCTCGGAGTCCTCCCCCCCGGGGAGAAGCCCGGTGGCCTGCAGTTGAAGTCTGGGCTGAAATGTTTATTTGCTGCTTTTGTAATCCAGGAAGCCCCTTCAGTCTGTCGGGGGGTCCCTAAATCCCTGCTGTGGCATCGGGTGCAGCCAGAGCCCCTTAACCCTTCCCTTCCTGCAGGGGTGGCACCCGGAGACCTCTCCTTGCTCCTGTCCACCCAACAGGGCTCTGGGCTGCAGAACCATCTCCAGCTCCTCTCTGTGTCCCCACCAGCACCTGACAGTGAACCTGGGCTCATTGTCCTTCTTCTTGGTGACTCTTCACTGCCTTCAGCTCCCCCACTGTGTGGCCACAGCAGCAGGACCCTGCCATTTCGTGCTGAGATTTTCTTATCAGGAGCCTGTGGGGACCCACAGAGGAGCCCCTTAGTTCAATTCTCTCTAGCCCCATATGGCTTTTTCTCCTCCCCTCCAGTTTGATTTCTACTCCTGTTGGCCACACCAGTCTGAAACAGAAGAGCAGCTGACTCATTCTTCTGTGGTGACCCAATTTCTTCAGAGCCTTCTTGCCTCTTGACCCCTGGGACATTCTGCCCCTCTGCTCCACTCTGGGGAGACAGCCCCCCAGTGCTGCCCCCAGCTCGGGGGCCACCAGCAGCAGAAGGACATGGAGCTGTTGGATGGGGCCAGAGGAGGCCACGGAGATGCTGGGAGGGCTGGAGCCCCTCTGCTGGGAGGGGGGGCTGAGAGAGTTGGGGGGGTTCAGCCTGGAGAAGAGAAGGCTCCAGGGAGACCTTGGAGCCCCTTCCAGTCCCTCAAGGGGCTCCAGGAGAAATGGGGAGGGACTCTGGATCAGGGAGGGGAGCCATAGGACGAGGGGGAAGATTTGTTAAAGCTGGAAAAGGGGAGATTGAGGCGAGATGTGGGGATGAAATTCTTACCCCTGAGGGTGGTGAGAGCCTGGCCCAGGTTGCCCAGAGAAGCTGTGGCTGCCCCATCCCTGGAGGGGTTCAAGGGCAGGTTGGAGGGGGCTTGGAGCAACCTGGGCTGGTGGGAGGTGTCCCTGCCCAGGGCAGGGGGTTGGACTCAATGAACTTTGAAGGTCTCTTCCCACCCAAAGCATTTGGTGATTATATGAGATGTTTCCAGCCATGGTGGAAGGAAGGAACCCGCTGTTGGAGCTCACGGCAGCTCGTGGCATCAGTGGAAGTGCTGCTTGGTGCCCAACATGCCCGTGGTGCTTTGCTAAGTCACTGCACCAGGAGAGCAGCAGATCTGGGTGTCCCCAGCCTGGTGTGGCTGTCACTGGTGTGGGGGACAGGCCAGCTTTTGCACACCTTGTGCTTCATTGTCCTGTGCCGTTAGCGGTTCCATCAGCCCCGTCACGTGGAACAAGTTGATGTTGGCCCACAGGGTGAAGAATTTGCAGCTTGTTTCTTGCGCTGACTCTTTGCACGAGTTACCCCTCCTCATCCTCAGGACTTCAGCCCTCGCAGCGATACCTCGTACAGCGACAGCTGGATCTTCAACATGTCGGTACCAGAGGTGACCTGTAGAGCCTGGTGACAGGAGAAAGCTAAGAGCAGTTGCCTTCTTCAAAGCACAAAACGTGAGGTGGCCTCCAAGGTTCTGTCTTCTGGTTTTAGAGCGTTTAGAGGAAGAAGGCTTGACTTGGAGGAGACGAGACAACATCCACTCCCCCAAAGGCACCAGGATGTGGAAAGATGGCTTTGTCTCCCCCTGCCATGGGGACCTCTCATCAGCGTTGGCCCAACATCCCTGGGTTTGTCCCCCAGGAAAGGATCCAGCTCAAGCAGCTCCATGCCCAGACGTGGCTGCGTAGTCCGCATCTTGGGGGGCATCAGGAAGAGCGTGGAGAACCTCCAGGGAGGTCACCCTCTCCCTCTGCTCTGCCCTGGGGAGGCCCCAGCTGGAGCTCTGGGACCAGTTGTGGGCTCCCCAGTTGCAGAAGGACAGGGAACTGCTGGAGAGGGTCCAGCAAAGGGCTCCAAAGATGCTTTTGGGCCTGGAGCATCTCTGTGCTGAGGAAAGGCTGAGGGACTTGGGGCTGTTGAGTGTGGAGAAGAGAAGGCTGAGGGGGGGTCTGCTCAAGGCCTCTAAAGACTGGAAGGGGGGGTGTCAGGAGGATGGGGCCAGGCTTTTTCCAGTGGTGCCCAGGGCCAGGAGGAGAGGGACCGGGCCCCAACTGGGACAGGGGAAGTTCCACCTCAAGCTGAGGAGGAGCTTGTTTGGGGTGAGGGTGGCAGAGCCCTGGCAGAGGCTGCCCAGAGAGGGGCTGGAGTCTCCTTCTCTGGAGACATTCCCACCCCCCTGGACCCGTTCCTGTGGGACCTGCTCTGGGTGCCCCTGCTCTGGGTGGGGGGTTGGAGGGGATGATCTCTGGAGGTGCCTTCCAGCCCCACATAATTCTGGGATTCTGTGAGATGCTGCTGTCTCATAGCTTGCCAGAGGTTGCCTGGGAATGGGAAACTGAGACGCAACTGCTCATAATGAGGTAAAAGGGTGTTTTAAGCTCCTTAAATTGCCACGAGGCTTAGCTGGTCTTACGGGTCTCTCAGGACCTGAGACCCTGCTCATCAGGAGTTGTGTGGCTTCACCGTAGCTTTCTTCACAAGCCTAGCACGTCGTTTGTCCCAGCAGCAGCTGGCCTGGAGGCGCTGGGGCAGCTGGAGCTGCTGGTGGTGGATCTTGAGGTGCATTGAGGGGAGGGGGAGAAGGGCCAGGTCCTGGAGAACAGCCCACCCTGGGTCACTGCCGCTCACGGGGCTGTGAATTTTGTCATTCTATGAAGGTGATGCTCCTGTTTGTAGCTGGGTCACTGCTGTGCCTGTAACTGTCCTTTTTCCCCGTGTAACATTGAGGATTTTGTTGTTTTGCCCCACGGGGTGAAGCAGAACAACTGGAGATATGAGGCCCAGGAACCGTTCTGCTTTACCCGAGGAAGAGCTACGAGGTGTGCGCGCTGGTTGCTCACTTTTCCCCACCCCGACCCCACAACCCTGGCAAGGTCCAGCCTTGGCCCCCACGAACCAGACTCTGCTCCTCTGCCCGTCCCGACGTCTGGTAAAGCCGAGGACAAACCTCACAGCCCCTCTCCTGACCAGGAGGGACACTTGCGTTGTCCCACCTACGTGTGTGCTGTTGTCACAGCTCCCAAACTTCCACGTTGAGGGTCTGTTACCTGTTGGCTCCAGCAATGGTCATCTTCTGCTCATCCTCCTCCTCCTCCTCATCTCTTCAGCTCCTCGTACCCAGCGGGTGCATCCCCTCCCTGCAGCTTTCCTTCCTCCCCAGCCCTGCTGAGGGGGTGCTGGGGCTCGCTGGGACGGTGGGGACCTTTCTCCCATCCTGGTGGAAAACTACAAGCCGGGAATTTCTGATCTCTTCTCCACAACCAAGGAGGAAACTGCGTGGGAACACGCTGAGAACTTCAGGGTAGGAGGGGAGCAGGTCTCGCTCAGGGGAAGGGGAGCCAAAGGAGAGGAGCTACTGATGTTTTAATCTTGGGTTGAGGAGGAAGAGGAGGATCTAACTGAGCCATTAACGTGCTCTGATGGTTATTTTATGGACCAGCAGATGGGGTGCGGGGGACTCATCCCTTCCCGGTTCAGCTAGTCCAGGTGGCTGCTGACCAGCCTTCCCGAGGCTGGCTCGTCTGGCTGCCCTATGGCTTGAGGAAACACGCAGGGCTGGTGTGGGCAGAGCTGATATCTTGTATTACACCCATTTATCTGACTGGAGGATGTGGAAAAGCTTTGGGACAGACCGGCCTCCTTCAGCTCTGCTTCTCTTTCACGCCTGTGGGACTTTGTCTTCCTGAAAGCGTATTTCCTTTCCCCTAATTTATAACCGAAGTTATTGCTTCTCCTCAGCATCTCTGCTGGCACGAGACTCTCTTTGCAGCCGGGTACGTGCCGTGCCGTGCCGTGCCGGGGGGAGCTGGCTCTGCCCCCGCTGGGAAGCGGCTCCTGGGGCTCCTGTCTGAATTTCCCACCCCACACATCCCTTTCTGATGGTAAAACGGAGTGCCCGGGGGACGGGACAGTCATTCTCCCTCTCCTTTCTGCCCACCCGGCTTGTGTTTTGGTTTAGATTAATCCTTTTTTGTCTGGTTCCTCCGAACTCTTCTGTTGACTTCGCCTGGTTGGAGTTTGGGGTCGAGGAGCCCCAGCTGCCCCACACGTGGGGAGCAGGGGGTGGGTTTGGGAGGGGAGGAGGTCACAGCTCTCATCTTTCTTCCCTATCCCCCTCCTTACAGCAAAACCTCTTCCGAGTTCTGTCTGTGCTGTCGAAACCCACCAGCTGCCCCAAAACTGCCAGAAATGGGGTTCGGCGCCGGCTGTTGGGGAGCTCAGCCCTGCCCGACCCCCCTCTGAACCTGGGGGTGCTGGCTCCTGCATCCCCACCAGCCGTGGGTGCCCTGTGGGGGGGACCAGGCGGTCCTCGCCCCCCAGCCCTGGCCGTGGCTGTGCTCAGGGGGGTGCGGGCAGGGCGGTTTTGAGGGGTTTTGCAGGGTTTTGCGGTGTGTGCAGCATCGCTCGCCCGCCCTCTGCTGGAACCAGCCTTTGGAAGGCGAGCGGAGCTCCAGCTCCATTCCTGCCTCCCAAAACAGCTCGGGGAACCTGCTGGGACCCAGCTGTGGGGAAAAAACCTTTCCCTGAATCAAGGTAAACACAGCTGGAAGGTGCAGAGAGATTTTTGGGGTAACCCAAGGGGAGAACGATGACCAGGGTCCCCTGTGACGGGGTCTGCTCCCGGGACCTTCTGCTTATCCTGAACCTTCCAGCCCTGGCTGGTGCAGACAGACTTTTTTTTTTCTGGTAAAATGGTTTTAGTCTTTGCTGTTTGCTCTTTCCCAGGCGGGCTTTGGTCGGGTATTACAGGGTGCTGGGTCGGTGATTGATGGCCCAGCTGAGGTCTTCCCTATTTTCCTGGCGAGGCTTTCTGGAAGGGTTTGAACCTGCCGATCCCCGGATGCCAGAGTTGGGTTTGCTTTGCCAGGGTGAATCTCCTGCAGGAATCCTGGGCAAGACCCTGGCTTGTGCCACTCTCAGAGTAAATCCAGAACCTGGGGAGCCCTGTTTTTTGCCCTGATGGCATGGGGCCGGGAGGCTGAGCATCACTGGGGTAAGGGCAGGAGAGCTGGGGTGACTGGGGGCCACCTCCTGGCATGTCCTTCACCCTCGAGGACACCGGCAGCTTCTTGTGGCACCAGGACCCCAGCTCCCCCGTGCCGGCTCCTCCGCATTCACCGTGGCGGGGGAGAGAGGAGGGAAACGAGGGGAAAGATGGAAACTCAAATCCAAAGCCATTGTAGCGCCAAAAGCCTGGAAAAAAACTTATCTCCAATCTCCCTTTTTTAAAAAATTTTTTAATAAAGCCTTTTGTTTTTGCAGTAATCTCATCCTCTTGCCGGTCCAGTATTTTCCAGGCTCTCTCCCACCCCTCTCCCCGCGGCCCCGGGGAGCTGCGCCGGTGTCTACGCGCGGCAGAAGGTGATCACACACCGTGCGGATTTTACTGCCCCCGCGAGGGACGTTTTCTGGGGCTGTTTTTCCGATTATTTCACTGAATCCTCCCGTAAACCCGATCTAGCCAGGGTCCCCCTTCTCCCCCTACCCCCGCTCCGAGCGGTGACGGAGCCGAGGGGGGGGTGGAGAGAATCTCTTTTCCAGGGAAGGATCTGTAGGTTATTCGGCACCCACACAGCAGGTCAGCGAGTGGGCGAAGCCTGGTGTTCGGTGTGTCTGGTGACCCGGGGCTGAGGAGGGGAGGAATTCCTGCCCTGGGTTGTCCAAGCAAGTGTAGGGTCCTCCTCCTGGGGAGGAATGACCCCCTGCACCAGGACAGGTTGGGGGTGACCTGCTGGGGAGCAGCTCTGAGGAAAAAGACCTGGGAGTCCTGGTGGACACCAGGATGTCCAGGAGCCAGCAATGGACCCTGGTGGCCAAGGTCAATGGCATCCTGGGGGGCATCAGGAAGAGTGTGACCAGTAGGTGGAGGGAGGTCATCCACAGGAACAGGTCCAGGGGGTGGGAATGTCTCCAGAGAAGGAGACTCCAGCCCCTCTCTGGGCAGCCTCTGCCAGGGCTCTGCCACCCTCACCCCAAACAAGCTCCTCCTCAGCTTGAGGTGGAACTTCCCCTGTCCCAGTTGGGGCCCGGTCCCTCTCCTCCTGGCCCTGGGCACCACTGCAAAAAGCCTGGCCCCATCCTCCTGACACCCCCCCTTCCAGTCTTTAGAGGCCTTGAGCAGACCCCCCCTCAGCCTTCTCTTCTCCAGACTCAACAGCCCCAAGTCCCTCAGCCTTTCCTCAGCACAGAGATGCTCCAGGCCCTTCAGCATCTTCATCATCCTCTGCTGTCTCCTCTCCAGCAGTTCCCTGTTCCCTCTTTGCAGTCGCAGGTGAAGGGAAGCGCACGCTGCTTAATGAGCCCTTTCCTTCCTTCCTCCCCTCTGCAATGAGGTGTCCCAGGGGGTCTCAGAGTGAGATGGGCTTCGCGGTGACCTCATACCTGGCAGCAGAGTAGATGTTGGTGGCACCTTCAGATTTCTTTGCCCGGCCAAAGTCTCTGGTGCAGTGAACACAAAAATGCAAAGATTCACGTGATGGGATCTTACTAAACTATTTTTTTTCTGTCCTTCAGGCCAAAGGTGCTTCCAGGAAGAGCAAAATCTTGGCAGATGATTCTTCATTGAAGGAAAACGAGGATCTGCTCGCTCAGAATGAATACGAAGAAGACAGCTCGGATGAAGAGGTAGGACCCGTCGCGTCTTTTCTTTATCCGTGGGTATGAGATGGGGGTGATGGATTTCCCTTCTCCACGCTGGCTTCTCTGCGAACTCGAAGGGAGGGGAGATGGTCAAACAACGTTGTCCCTGAATGGGAGTTAATTGCCCGAAATGGCTCTTTGCTGCTAATGCCTGGCAGGACAGAGGCTCCCGGTTGGGGCTGTTGAGGAGACTCTTGGTGATGGTCCATCACTTGGTTGCGTCGCTTGGAGTGTGTGGGGCAGCCAAAAGGAACGTCACGTCCACCTGGGGATGGGCAGAGCTTCCCAGTATGGGAAGAGCCTCCCACCCTTGATAGAAATTGCACAACAAGTGCTGGTTTTGCCCAGCTGGAGCTGGGACTTTGAGCCCGGGGTCAAGAGAGGGTTTCTTCAGCCCATAAAAAGGGGACCAAGCCCCACCGGTGGCTTGTGAGGTCACCCTGGCTCTTGTGCCCTGCTATTGGAGGGGACCTCTCTGGGTTCCGCCCGTCGGAAAAGGTTGGAAACCGCTTGTGCGGAAGATAGCGGTGAATGCCCCCAGGGTTTGGTTGTTCCAGCCAAACCTCATTGCCTTTCTTAATCGTCTGCTAAATCAATTAATGCGATTGGCCTCCATCAGCTGCCTCAGTAGAGCCCTGGGGTCGGGAGGGAGGGCTTGCCAAGGGCTGCGGGGGCGTTTGGAGCTGGGATTTGGGTTCACCTGAGCGGGTACTGGGCAGCCTCACGCTCGGCTTGGACCAAGGCTCGGAGCAGCCTCCTGGGCGCGGGCAGCCTCCTGGGTGCTGTCTCCTCCAGAACCCCTGAGGTTCTGGAGCAGAGCAGAGTGCTGCCTCAGTAGAGCCCTGGGGTCGGGAGGGAGGGCTTGCCAAGGGCTGCGGGGGCGTTTGGAGCTGGGATTTGGGTTCACCTGAGCGGGTACTGGGCAGCCTCACGCTCGGCTTGGACCAAGGCTCGGAGCAGCCTCCTGGGCGCGGGTGAGGTGGGACATCTCGGTGCTGTCTCCTCCAGAACCCCTGAGGAGGAGCAGAGCAGAGCAAATCCTGCCTGAGCAGGCAGGTGGAGAGCCGGCCGGTGCCAGCCCTCCCAACCAGGAATTCCCAGTGCTCCCTCCAGGAACGGCCGTGGGCACGGGGAGGGAAGGGGGGACATGGACAATACCGGCAGCGCGGCACCCGGGGCTGGGGAGGGGAGTTCTCTGAGCCGGGGGGGAGCAGGACTGCACACAGGAGAACTCTTTGGCATCGCCGACAGCTCCAAGGGTCTGGGTTTGCGGCTCCCGGGGCTTTGAGGGATGGTGTCTGCTCCCGTTCGGGCCCCAGCAGGGGCGGGGGGAGGATTGGGGGGTCCCTGCCGGCTTTTCTGGGCCAGCGAGGGCCCGGAAAGGTTAGATGTTAGAGGCCCACCTGGGCTAGCGCTGGAGCTGCCGGCAGTCCCTGCCCCCGGGTCTGGAATAGAGATTTAGAGAGAGGGGGGAGAAATATATGACTATAGAAAACATACACTTGTGTAATGTCTCCAGCATAACCCAGGGAAAAAAAAAAACAACAAAAACCCAACAAAAAAACCCAACCCTTTCATGCAGGAATTCAAGGTCTCTCTCCCCAGCTGGTCCTGCTTCAGGGCCCCGGTGGGGGGAGCGCTGATTCAGAACCTGTTGACATCAGAGCAGCTTCCAGTGGCTTTGTTCCTCCTTCCCCCCCCGTTCCCAGCCCCCTGCCCTCCCTCTGTAATTGTATTTATCTCTCTTCCCTAAGATCCCTGATGCTTCTGCTTCCTGCGGCCGGGGATGCGCACACTGCCCGCTTTGTGCTCGCCCAGCGCCCGCCTCTGCCTTTCTGTCTGGTGGCCCCAAACCACCTGGACATGGGGGGGCCAGCCCCCCACCCCGCCATCGAGCAGAGGCGGGTAGGGCCAGGAAAACACTTTATTCCTGCAAATAGCATCTCTGTTTTTATTATTTTATTTTGTTTTTCATTGTCTCCTCGAGACCTGCCCTGCGTCGCAGCCTCCCCCCCATCCACGTGTAGCCTCCTCCTAATTAAAGGCTTCGTGAAACGCGGCGCTTCAGTGCGGGGCTCGTTAGGAGGGTGCTGAAGATGCATCCTTGGTGTCCCTCTGGGTTGTCCCACCAGTCCCACCGCCTGGCTGGGGTGGGAAGGGCTGGTTTTGGTGTTGGGTGTCGCTTCGTTGCCCCTTTGCTCCCCCCTTGTCCAGAGGGGTCAGGTTCACAGACCAGCTGTGTGTTTTGGGGGGTTTAGATGCAGAACTGGCCTTTGGAGGGTGCACAACGTGTCCCCTGCATCCCCCCAGCCCTGCTGGCCATGCCACCAGCCTCCCACGGGTACGTTACCTCTAAGCAAGGCAGCGAATGGCAGTGTTTTGCTGTGGGACTGTGGATTTGGGGTGGAAAACCTGCATCCGCACCGCCTGGCTGGGGTGGGAAGGGCTGGTTTTGGTGTTGGGTGTCGCTTCGTTGCCCCTTTGCTCCCCCCTTGTCCAGAGGGGTCAGGTTCACAGACCATCCTCCGTGGTGGGGGGTCCTGCTCCACCTGGTCCATGACCCTTCTGGATGTCCCCAGCCTGGGGATCAGCAGCGTGGTGTGGCCTGAGCTGGCGTCTCAAGAGCTGAGCAGGGGGAGCTGCAGAAGCTGGAGCTGGAGTAGCCTCAGCCCCCCCCTTTTCCATCAGGATTGGGGGTCCCAGCCTGCGTCCGTGCGTCGGTACCCGGGGCACGGCGTGGGGCTGCAGGAGCAGACCATCCCTGGGCTCTGGGATGTGGCAGTCTCTGGGTAGAGATTATGCCTGGTGCTTCCTGAATATCTCTCTCTCCGTGCTAATTATCTCTGACTTGATTGTTGGCTTTACTGGCAGCAGCTGTAAACGTGATTTATGGGCAACAACCCCCGGTGCTTCTTCATACCTTGGGGTTCAGCAGCAGCTCCAGCACTTGGGTACTGGGGGGGCAGAGCATCCCTGTCCCCTTTGGCTCCTTCCAGGAGAGATGGGGGGACTCTTGATCAGGGAGGGGAGCCCTAGGAGGAGGGGAAAGGGTTTGACACTGAAAGAGGGGAGATGGAGCTGAGCTGTGGGGAAGAACTTGTTTGGTGTGAGGGTGGTGAGAGCCTGGCCCAGGTTGGCCAGAGAAGCTGTGGCTGCCCCATCCCTGGAGGGGTTCAAGGTCAGGTTGGAGGGGGCTTGGAGCAACCTGGTCTGGTGGGAGGTATCCCTGCCCAGGGCAGGGGGTTGGAATGAGATGTTCTTTAAGGTCCCTTCCCACCCAAACCATTCCAGGATCCCCCTGCCCATCTCCCCACTGCTGGGTGCCACGGAGCTCCCAGCACCCTGGGTGCAGCCCAATAAAGGGGGTTTGGAATTTTTGCAAACCAAGCCGGGGAAAAGGGAATTCAAACCCCAAAGCAGGCACCTGCGGCCGCAGCCCAGGGCTCAGCCTGCCCCATCCTGCGGGATCCTTCCCAAAACCCGCGGTGGTTTGGGAAAACATCCGGTGCCGCCGCTGGCAGGGCCGGTTCCCCGGCAGCGCTGGCTGTCACTCACCCGCCGGAGCTCTCTCCCCCCTCCTGCCTCAGCCTCTGCGTGGGCTCGGGAGCTCTTTAATAAAGAATAATAGCCCAGACCTGCTCTGCCCCTGTGTTTAGCGCAGACTGAATTTCTTCTCGCTGTGCTCCCGCTCTCTTGGCAGCCGCCGGCGCTCAGCCTGGCCGGGCGCCCAGGGCCGCTCTCTGCCGCGCGCTGCGAGAAGAGACACAACAAAATAAATCGGTTTCCTGGCCGGGACGGGTAGGGGAGCCCACCGTGTCGCACGCAGGACCCTTTCCCCGTGGCACGAGAGACCCCCCGGTGCTGCCGGGGAGCCAGGACCCCCCCACACCTCCTTCTCCCCCCCTCCGTTATCCCTCCCTCGTCCCGAGCATCCCTTCCCCTCGGCCGCCCGGAGATGAATGGCCGTGAGCTGCCGAGGCTGTCAGGGCCTCGCTGGGAGGAAGCAGTTTGGGGCTTTTGTTTGGTTCTGTTTCCTCCCGCAATGACTATTCCATATGTCAGAGGATAATGAATGAAGGCGCGTTGAGTGCTCCTCGGTGAGCCGGCGGCTGTTCCAAGCCCACTTCCCTCCTCCGCAGCGCAGCTGACCCGGGCGGGGGGGCTCCGCGGCTGGACGGGCTGAGGGAGCTCTTCTTTCAGTAGCTGATTAGCCAAGAGAGAGAGAGAGAAAAAAAAAAAATATAATATATATATATATATATAAAAAAAAAAACGCCAGTCCTGCAGAATGTGCTGCTGGCAGACAGCTCCTTCAACTCATCGCCCGGGGTGTGCGGCTGTGCGTGCGCTTCCCGACCCGCCTGGCTCCAGCAGATGCTCCGGGCTTCCCGCTCGCCGCCTGCCTCCCCCTCGTAGCCAGCCTCCCCCGCGAGCCTGTCTGGCCCTGCGTGGCTGGTGGCCACCAAGGTGCCAAAGGAAAGGCCGCCGGGAGCCCGGGATTTGGGCTCGGGGCGGGAAGGGTGGCAGCGGTGCAGGGATGGAGCTGAGCCCGTCAGGGTGACCATACGGGTGCTTTGCCACCCGCCGGGTGGGCTTGGTGTTTCTCTGGTGATGGAGCGGGAGGGTTGGGGCTCCTTCCCCCCGCTCCCTGCCCTCACGGCTCTGCAAAAGCTCGTGGTGCACCAGGACAGAGCCCCAAGGGGTCCCAGCCTCATCCTGCTGCTCCCAGACTGTGCCCAGCACCCCAAACCAGGAGCACCCCAATCCTGGAGCTCCCCTCCAGCCTGCCCGGGGGAACAACCTGAGAGCAGGGTCCCAAATCATGGAATTGTCTGGGTCAGAAGGGACCTTCCATCTCCTGGAGTCCCACCACGGACCCAGCACTGACCAACCCCCCACTGACCCGTGTCCCTCAGCACCACGTCTGCCCGGCTTCTCAGTCCCTCCAGGGATGGCAACTCCACCACTGCCCTGGGCAGCCTCTGCCAAGGCTTCACAGCCCTTTCCAGGGAGGAATTTTCCCCAATCTCCATCCCAACCCTCCCCTGGCCCAACTTGGGGCCGTTTCCTCTTGCTCATGCCGGCTGCTCAGCGGGCAGGCATTTCTGCTGCTCAATTCAAGACTTTTCCTTCCCTCTTTCTGTTGAGGGGAAACTATGTCCCAGTGTCGCCGTGTCCTTTCCAAAATGTGCCTGTTTGTGTCGGGGAAGAGGGATGATCTGTGTCTGTTTTATACCCTGAGAAGGGAATATTGAAGGAGGAGGGGAGCATCGTCAAGGAGCTTTAGACAGAGCTTCAAATCCTGGTGAGGAGATGGCCCTCACCCGTGTTTTCCCTCCCTGCTGGAGGATGTGGCTGTAGCCACCCAGGGGCTCCTTCGTGCCTTCCTGGGCTCCCGAGGAATGGGTCACTCATGGGATTAAAGCTCTTGGAAGGTTCTGGGTGGAAGGGTCTGCTGCCGCGCTCGGCATCGGAAAAGGGGTTGGAAAGGGGATGCGAGAAGGGAAGGAGTGGAAGGTTCGTTCCAGCCCGTCGGTGAGGTCCTCCAGCTGCGGCGCCATGCCCCATTGCCATTATTCCATTTGGAAAAGACGGAGGGAGAAGAAAAAGGAGCTGCAGAGATGGATGGCGGGGAGAATTGGTGGCCGGGGCTGGGGGGAGGGGGGCAGGGAGGAATCTGGAGATGAAGAGATGCGAAAAGACAAGATTTGTGTAGTTTGGAGGCGAAGCGGAGCCCGAGAGGACACAATAACAGGATGTCGAAGGCAGCGCGGGGGGATGTTTGAGGAGATGAAAAGGCATCGGGTTTAAAACCGAAATGGCAGGAGAGGGACGCGCTGGCCGTGCAGACAGATTATCTTACACACCCCTGGCCCCCACCTTCCACGGCCATGAGATGCCGGCGGTGCCAAAGGGCTGCAGATACTAATGCGAATAACAAGAACATCTGGAGCTACAGCGTTTGGAAATGAAGTTGACGCTCTCGGGACCTGGCGGATCAAAGCACGGTCCCGAAGGCCGGCGCCTCGGCCCAGGTCCCTGTCCGTGCCCGGTGCTGCTGGGCGGTGGGACCCTCCTGAGCTTGGGTGACAACAGCACGAGGCAAAGGACAGGGGTGTCCAGAAGCCGTTTCGCCTCCAGCTCAGAGGAAGGGAAGGGGGTCTCTGCAGTGCTGTTGGCAGTGATCTTCTCTCCCGCCAGGCCCCACCAGTCTTTGGTCAAGTGCCACCACCAAAGGTGGTCTTAGAATCATCCAATCATGGAATGGTTTGGGTCGGAAGACACCTTGAAAGATCATTGAGTCCCACCCCCTGCCCTGGGCAGGGACATCTTCAACCAGCCCAGGTTGCCCAAAGCCCCATCCAACCTGGCCTTGAACCCCTCCAGGGATGGGGCAGCCACAGCTTCTCTGGGCAACCTGGGCCAGGCTCTCACCACCCTCACACCAAGGAAGTTCTTTCCAAAATCTCACTTAAATCTCCCCTTTTTCAGCTTTAACAAATCTTTCCCCTTGTCTTATGGCTCCCCTCCCTGATCCAGAGTCCCTCCCCAGCTTTCCTGGAGCCCCTTGAGGGACTGGAAGGGGCTCTGAGGTCTCCCCGGAGCCTTCTCTTCTCCAGGCTGAACCCCCCAGCTCTCTCAGCCCCCCCTCCCAGCAGAGGGGCTCCAGCCCTCCCAGCATCTCCGTGGCCTCCTCTGGCCCCATCCAACAGCTCCATGTCCTGGTGTTGGTGGCCCCAGAGCTGGACACCTGCTGACCGGGGTGTTTGGAATTCCCATGGATTTCCCGATGAAAGGCATGGCCTGGGCTGGTGCAGGGACCTCGGCTGCTGCTCCTCGTGCTTTAGGTGCCACCTGGACAAGACAGAGAGGACCCAGCTTTGCTTTGTGCCCTCCCTCCCTGCTCCCCAGTGAAGAGGTGGGAGGTTTCAGGGCCAACCTCCTGCCTGCGTTTCGGTGCTCGGTGGGGTCCTTGGGGAACTTTGGGGACAACGGGGCTCAACTGGGAGCAGCCCAGCAGCTGGGGCTTGGGACGGTCCCCGGCAGAGCCGACCTGGGGTGGGTTTCTCTCCGGGGGGGATGAGGAAGACCTCGAGGTGCAGGTGAGGCTGGTGGAGAGCAGAGGGGAAAGGCACCAATTAATGGGGGCTGGCACAACCGTGAAAAAAAAGAAAAGAAAAAAAAAAGAAAGAAAAGAAATAAAAAAGAAAAGAAAAAAAAAAAGAAAAGAAAAAAAAGGGAGCTAAATGACTCTGTCTTTTGGCTGCCCCAAACTTGATATTTAAAGCGTTTGTAAAGCAGCTCAGTTGGGGCAGGAAAGGCTTTTTCCTTCTGGAAGGAATGACATCACCGAATACACTTAAACGATCAGGTCCCTGACCCAAAGAGAGCGAGAAACCCACAACAACTTTCGGCTGATGAGTGGAAACTTTTTCTTTCTTTCTTTCTTTTTTTTTCTTCCCTTTTTTTTTTTTTTTTCCATTTACTTTCCCCCTCTGCGTGCCGGCTCTGCTGCTCCTCAGCTTTCGGCTCGGCCTTTCCAAAGCTGGCTGATGTCTCTCCCAACCGGCTCCTGCCACCGGGGCCACCTGGGACCTGCTGGGTTGGGGTGGCTCACCCTCCTCTTCCTCATCCTTCCCCCTGGTCCAGGACCCGGTGTCCCCCTCCCTTCTCTCCGGGCTGCCGCAGCATCCCCGGGCAGGGATCTGCCCTCCCACGCATCCAGGATGGACACGGCTGAGCGTTTCCCTGGCCCCGGGTTCTTTGGAGGAGTCCCCGTGCCACCCCACCGGGTCTGGCAGTGTCCCCTGTCCCCCCCCTACCCCTGGCTCCGACAGCGTTGTCCCGGTGGGACTCACCCCATGGGCTTGGCATGACCCGGAGCGTCGGTGCTGCGCTCCGGCTACGGCCGTGGCATCCGGAGAGCCGGGGGAAGGCGGGCCAGCCTCCTGGCTCCCTGTTCTGCCAGGGTGGCAAGTGCAGCGTGTCGTGTCCCCCCCTTCCCCGGCGTATCCCCCCCCCCGCCGGCTGGGCTGGCAGAGCCTTCCCTGTGGGCAGCCAGGGATCCTGCTTCTCCTTCAACCACCAGCTCCTCTCCTGCCGGAGGAGCCACGTGGCGCCGGGCCAGCAGCCGGGCCATTTCCCTCCGGGCAGGGACCCATGGGCCAGCCCCGGTGCTGGGGTGGTTGCCCCGGGCTCTGGGCAAGGTTTGGGGGGCGGGGGGGGGTCAACCTCGTCCTCCCTCCCCTTCCAGCGCAGGGGTCTGGGGACATGTGCATCTCCAGAGCTGAATGGCTGGCCGCTGTTCCAATGTCCCACTTCATTAGGCTCGGCTCCGCTCCGGGTACTGGAGAACGTGCAGGAGGAAGCAGGAGGCCGCTTTGGCCAGTTCAGGGGACCGGGGAGGGCGGGTGGGTTGGTCGGTTGGTTGGTCCAGAGCTAAAGCTCCAGCCCAAGGGTTATTTTCCTCGAGCTGTGACGCGCCGAGCAGGTATCTGCTGCCCCTTTCAATGGTGGCTGCTGGTATTTGCCAACAGGGACGGGCGCATCTCCGGCGGGGAAGGCTTTGGGAAGCTGTTTTCCACTCCTGGTGACGGTGTCCAGTGATTCTTGTCCCAGTCCCTGCGTTTAACCCTGTGGCTCCTGATCGCCAGGTCCTCGTTGCCACCGCGTCTGTGGGGCTGAGGGGGGTTTTGCCTGCACGGTCTGACCCTGGCTGGGGGAATCTCAGTGCAGGGGAGACATGGAGCTGTTGGATGGGGCCAGAGGAGGCCACGGAGATGCTGGGGGGGCTGGAGCCCCTCTGCTGGGAGGGGGGGCTGAGAGAGTTGGGGGATGGCCGGGCCTTTTCCCGCCGGGCAGGGACCCAGGGGCGAGCCCCGGTGCTGGGGTGGTTGCCCCGGGCTCTGGGCAAGGTTTGGGGGGCGGGGGGGGGTCAACCTCGTCCTCCCTCCCCTTCCAGCGCAGGGGTCTGGGGACATGTGCATCTCCAGAGCTGAATGGCTGGCCGCTGTTCCAATGTCCCACTTCATTAGGCTCGGCTCCGCTCCGGGTACTGGAGAACGTGCAGGAGGAAGCAGGAGGCCGCTTTGGCCAGTTCAGGGGACCGGGGAGGG
>NW_015091040.1:232124-233925 GCF_001431845.1 Calidris pugnax | reverse complement strand
CAGCAGAAGGACATGGAGCTGTTGGAGTGGGGCCAGAGGAGGCCCCGGAGATGCTGGGAGGGCTGGAGCCCCTCTGCTGGGAGGGGGGGCTGAGAGAGTTGGGGGGGTTCAGCCTGGAGAAGAGAAGGCTCCGGGGAGACCTTAGAGCCCCTTCCAGTCCCTCAAGGGGCTCCAGGAGAGATGGGGAGGGACTCTGGATCAGGGAGGGGAGCCATAGGACAAGGCGGAAGGGTTTTAAGCTGAAAAAGTGGAGATTGAGGTGAGATGTGGGGAGGAAATTCTTTGGTGTGAGGGTGGTGAGAGCCTGGCCCAGGTTGGCCAGAGAAGCTGTGGCTGCCCCATCCCTGGAGGGGTTCAAGGGCAGGTTGGAGGGGGCTTGGAGCAACCTGGGCTGGTGGGAGGTGTCCCTGCCCAGGGCAGGGGGTGGCACTGGGGGGGAACTTGAAAGGTCCCTTCCCACCCAAACCATTCCATGACTCTATGAATTGGCACCTCTCCGTGTGTTACCGGCTTCTGCTTTGATCTCACCCGGAGTTTTGTTTGGCTTTTCCCTCCCCGGCTGCCGGCGGTGTCAGGGAGCTCTGTGGGAGGATTCCTGGGTTTGCTGCGGTGGCTGCTGATTCCTAGGACACTGCTCAGAAGTTTGGGTTGGTGTCTGTGTACACGGAGGGCTCGTTGCACAGTGGTGTTCCCCTGCCGGGCTCGGGGCTGACGGCCGGCTCCCGAGGGAGCTTCGGAGCCGCCGGTGCCCGCAGGGATTCCTCTGAGCTCACGTCAGCTGGGTGTATCCCAAAGCTCAGCTCCGAGGCCAGAGAAAGGAGATACTTTGGAGTTGGCGAGAAAGTGTCCAGACAGTCGGGGCCGTTGGGAAGAGCCACATGACTCCGGTGGAAAACAGCGCCTGCACCCCCGTTTTCCCCAGACGTGGGTCGTGGAGCGTGGACGGCGACCCGGGAGCGAGCAGGGCACGGAAACGGTCCCTTGGACTCTGCCTGCGGGGAGCTGTGCTCTTTTAACCTATTAAAAATCAAAAATCCAGACCAGAAGCAGCCTGTTGAACTCCCAGGCCATAAACAAACTCATCAAAATAGCTAATAATTCAGTGCCAGCCAAAAAAAGCGCAACCCACCGAGTGCTGGTCGGCCTCGGTGGTGATGTCTTACCCGGTGCTGCCTAAAGATAATCCAGGGGCACTGGGAGCAACAACCAGGTTGAGGACTTGGCCTGGTTGGGTTTGGTGGGGTCAGGGCTGAGGTGACGGTGACGCCGGTGGAAGGGATGGGATGCGGGAGCCATCTGGCTCATGGTGGGACATCCTTGGGATGCCTGGATGTCTGGTGGTTAAAATCCTCATTCAGAGCAAGCCAGGCTGGTTTATAAATTCCTGACCGTGTCCTGGGGTTGAGACACCATCCTGGGAGCTGGGAGGGGACCATGGCTGCTAGGTTTTGGTCTGTCCTGGGCTTTTTGGGGAAGGAGCTTCTCTGTGCATGCTCTGCACCTCCTTCTCCTTCACCAGAAGGGCACCAGTGCTTCCCCGGTGCCTCTCCTCTCCTCGGGCTGCCCTTGGGACCTGGTGTTTCCCACATGGGGTCTCCGGGTGCCATCAGAATCCCAATAAGGGGTGATCCAGGGAAGCTTTAGCTCGGCCAGGGATGCTCCGTCGCTGCTCCACCACCCCCAGGCTGGGGGCAACGTGGCTACTGTGAGTCCTGGGCTTGCAGAGACCTGGGTCCGGTCTCTCCTTCCTCTCCCTCACGGTTCTCTCGCAGCCTGGCCTCACTGATTTTTTTCTTTAAAA
>NW_015091040.1:227633-231601 GCF_001431845.1 Calidris pugnax | reverse complement strand
GCGGGGCAGGTGGGGGGGACAGGAGCCTCAGGACCCTGCTGGTGCTGCCTCCTCTCTTGGTGGCTTCGTGGGAGAGGCCAGGTGAAGCTTTTGCCCCTGGGTGCCCCGTTTGGTGGAGGACAGCAAGTGCCAGCTGCACCAATGCACCCCACCTCAAATATCACATGTAGTTTTGGGTCCCTCTTGGCCAAAGCATCCCAATAAGGGGTGATCCAGGGAAGCTTTAGCTCGGCCAGGGATGCTCCGTCGCTGCTCCACCACCCCCAGGCTGGGGGCAACGTGGCTACTGTGAGTCCTGGGCTTGCAGAGACCTGGGTCCGGTCTCTCCTTCCTCTCCCTCACGGTTCTCTCGCAGCCTGGCCTCACTGATTTTTTTCTTTAAAAAATTTTTTTTTTTTTTCATCTCTTCCCTATCCAGTAGCACAGCTTGTCCAAAAAACCACCGCTCAACTTCACTTCAATTCCTGGAAAAACTCTGGAACAAAATAACCAGCCCCTTTGCAGAGCCCTGGAAGATGATAGCGAGCGGGCTGGGGACTGCCAGCGCGGACGAGTCTGTCAAAACAATCTGCCTTCCTTCGGGGGGGGGGGGCGGGGGGCATGGTGCTGCCTCCTCTCTTGGTGGCTTCGTGGGAGAGGCCAGGTGAAGCTTTTGCCCCTGGGTGCCCCGTTTGGTGGAGGACAGCAAGTGCCAGCTGCACCAATGCACCCCACCTCAAATATCACATGTAGTTTTGGGTCCCTCTTGGCCAAAGCCATGGAGGGGCTGGAGCATGTCCAGAGAAGGGCAACAGAGCTGGGGAGGGGTCTGGAGACCAAGGAGAAGGATCTGGAGAACTTGTGAGGGAGCTGGGGGGGTTCAGCCTGGAGAAAAGGGGGCTGAGGGGAGACCCCATGGCTCTCTACAGCTCCCTGAAAGGAGGGTGCAGCCAGGGGGGGTCGGTCTCTTCTCCCAAGGAACAAGAGGAAACGGCCCCAAGTTGGGCCAGGGGAGGGTTGGGATGGAGATTGGGGAAAATTCCTTCCTGGAAAGGGCTGTGAAGCCTTGGCAGAGGCTGCCCAGGGCAGTGGTGGAGTCCCCATCCCTGGAGGGATTGAAAAGCCGGGCAGACGTGGTGCTGAGGGACACGGGTCAGTGGTGGGTTGGTCAGTGCTGGGTCCGTGGTGGGACTCCAGGAGCTGAAAGGTCTTTTCCAACCTGAAGGCCTTTCCCAACCTCAGTGATTCTGTGGTTCCATAATCCAAGATGTGCCGCTGGGTCAGTGGTCACTGCAAAGGAGAACCCAGGCGGATGATGAGTAACAGCATCACACGCTTGTGGAGAAGCTCATGGGCATGGGCTTGGCCAGAGGTCCCTTCCACCCCAAACAACCTGCTCAGCCATTGCTGCTGCCGTTCCTTTAATCCCAATATGCAGCAATTTGGGCTCTTCCTCTCAAGCAGGGGTAAGATTTTGGAGCTTGGCTGTTGGGGTGACTCATGAAGGTGGATTTGGGGGGGCTGCCTTCCCCCAAAGGGGCTGTTTTCTGGTCGTGTCCATTTAAGGGGGCAAAGTCAGCAGTTGCTGGCTCTGCTGCGAGGACGCTGCGAGGCTTCCAGAAGCTCGAGTTTTGGGGAGCGCAGGGGGGCTCTCTCGGGAATCTCCCATCCCCAAAAGAAGGTGGTTAGTGAGAAGAGTCTTTGGAAGGATCTTTTGGGCTGGGTGTTGGGGACATGGAGGGGTCAGTCGGCGTGGCCTGTCCTGTTACCCACACCTGGGGACACGCATGGAGTTCCAGGGCTCAGCATCCCCCTGGACAGTCCCCGGGGCGACGGAGGGGTCTCCTCTGAGTTTCACTGAATTTTTAGAGTTGGAAGGGACCATAGAGATCATCTAGTCCAACCCCCCTGCTGAAGCAGGATTGCCTAAAGCTTGTCAGAGTGTCCAGGTGGGTCTTGAAGATCTCCAAAGAAGGGGACTCCACGACCTCCCTGGAGAAGGGTCTGTGGCTGCCTTGGGGGGGTGCTGGCTCCGTGCAGAGGGTCCCAGCGCCGCTCTGCGGGGACAGGACCTGGCTCCAGAGCAAAATCTGGGGCTCTGCAGCCCTCGGGGGACAGTTCTCCCCTGGACAGAAATGCGGAGCTGGGGGGGGCGAATGACCAGAGCTTGGAGCGGTGCTGGAGTGGGGCCGGCCACGCTCCGTCCCTGCAGTAGCCGTGTCCCCGGGGCGCTGGGCCGTAGCCCCGGGCTGTAACTCTAGAGCCCCGGGAGCCGCTGCCGAGCGCCTGTTTGTGTGTCCGGGAACCGCACCTCCCTTTGCTCGGCGGCCAAACGCCGTTAATGGCTTCTGCCGGCTACCGAACCGCCAGCTGCCAGAGGACTTGGCCTCGGACCCCCCCCCCTTCCCCCTCCCCGGCTCCCAGAGCGTGTCCCCGCTTCCCTCCGCATCCCACCCCAGCTGCAGGGATCGCTCGCAGCCCGCGCTCCGGCAGCCCCGGCTCCTTCTCCTCTTTCCGAAGCTCCGGAGCCGTCCCTCTTTGTTTGGGGAAGCGCCTCTCCCCGTGGCCACCGGCTCTTGGAAATGGCTCACGGCCCCGGCTCCCCGCTGGGTCGGATGCTGCCCTTTGCCCGGGCTGGGGGTCTGTCTCACCCCCCCACCCCAGCCCCCACCTCGCCTGACGGCTCTTGGGGAGCAAAGCAACCCCGAACCCCCTTTTCCTTCGCCTGCCCCCGCACGAGCGCGTCCCGGCTCTTTCCTCTCCCGGCGTCAGCTTTTCCTACCACATCGGGTTTTCCCATTACGCGCTGCTCCGGCGGGTGGGTGCGGGTGACAATCAGACACGACTTCGTGGGGATGCGAGTCCGTCTGCCCCCCGGGGGAGAGCCTTCTGTCTGTCCCCCCGAGGGGCTGCCACCACCATCCACTGCCGCCTTCTGGAGCCGGGCTTGGGTGGCAGGAGAGGAGGGGGACATGTGCTGAGAGCTGGCGGTGGAGGGACTTGGGAGTCATTAAAACTTGTCTCGTTTCTTTCAATGGCCAAGGCTGGTGCCCGGTGGTGGAGGGGAGGCAGAGGCGTCCTGCGTGGCTGGGTTGGGTGGTGGGCTTCCAGCATGCTTTGGGGAACGGTGACCCACAGCATCAAAGCCCCTGCCTGGAGATTTCCATCTCATGGAATCATGGTATGGTTTGAGTTGGAAGGGGCCTTAAATATCATTCAGTGCCACCCCCTGCCCTGGGCAGGGACACCTCCCACCAGCCCAGGTTGTTCCAAGCCCCCTCCAACCTGCCCTTGAACCCCTCCAGGGATGGGGCAGCCACAGCTTCTCTGGGCAACCTGGGCCAGGCTCTCACCACCCTCACACCAAAGAAGTTCTTCCCAAAATCTCACCTCAATCTCCCCTTTTTCAGCTTTAACAAATCTTCCCCCTCGTCCTATGACTCCCCTCCCTGATCCAGAGTCCCTCCCCAGCTTTCCTGGAGCCCCTTGAGGGACTGGAAGGGGCTCTGAGGTCTCCCCGGAGCCTTCTCTTCTCCAGGCTGAACCCCCCCAACTCTCTCAGCCCCCCCTCCCAGCAGAGGGGCTCCAGCCCTCCCAGCATCTCGGTGGCCTCCCCTGGCCCCCTTCCAACAGGTCTCCAGGTCTTTCCTGGACCCGTGCATCTCTCCGCACACGGAGCATCCATCACCTGTGGAGCTGTGGAGGAGCTGCCCGTCCCTCATGGGTCAGTTGTACCACGCATCCCTGATCTTGGCCGGGCTGCGGTACCTCCCTCCGCTCTCCCTGCGCCACCCGGGCAGGAAATCTCTCTTTAATAGGCTATTCAGGGGAACGGGGCCGTGTTTTCCTAAGCAGGAGGAATGTTGACATGGAAGACTCTGCTCTTTCTTTCTGGCAGGTCCCGGGGAGCCGGCGGTGCTGGATCGCGTGCTGCTCCTGCTGCGCCGCCTAATCCTTCCTTGGGATGGGGAGCGGGGCTTGGGCGAGGG
>NW_015091040.1:223528-227623 GCF_001431845.1 Calidris pugnax | reverse complement strand
TGTGCTGGGCATGATTAAATCCAGCTGGAGGACGGAGCCCGCCTGTGTCTGGCTTCTTCCCTTCTCCAGGGGAAACTTGGCCTGGGGGACGGCGGGGACATCTCTGAGCTCACCGAGAGAAGGGGGGGAACCATCCCTGCGCGGGGCGAAGCCTCTGCTTTGGAAGCGGGGGGCTGCGCAGCCATCCCCAGGCTCTGGGGTGTCCCCCCCGTCCCCGTTCCCCCCATCCCATCCCCCTTGCCCTGCTTGGGAAGGCGCCGAGGCAGGGGGGCCTGGGCTCTGCCTTTACATCTCGTAATCTTTAACGAGCTGGGCCTGCTCTGCACAGAAGCGAGATGTGGGCGGCTCCGTCAGAAAGGCAGCGCTTGGCCGCGGGGAGGGGGAAGCTGTTCCCAGCCCCGGGGGCTGGTGTCCCAGCCAGGGACCAGGCAGCACCTCCGGGGCTCCAAGCGCTTCTCCTGGAAGTGGCAGAGGGTTCTGCGGGTGCCTCTTGCCCTCCCCGGGATGCTGGATGGTGTTTGTGGGGCCGCTTAACCACAGGGTCCCCCCCAGAGCGACTCCTCGTTGTGGTTTCTCTTCCCCCAGCTCCACTGGTGGATCTCCATGGCCTCCCCTGCCAGGCAGTAGCTCCTCACTGTGGTTTCTCTTCCCCCAGATCCACTGGTGGATCTCCATGGGCTCCTCTGCAGCTCCTCAACGTGATTTCTCTTCCCCCAGTTCTGCTGGTGGATCTCCACAGCATCCCCTGCCAGGCAGTAGCTCCTCACTGTGGTTCCTCTTCCCCCAGCTCTGCTGGTGGACCTCCATGGCCTCCC
Source organism: Calidris pugnax (assembly GCF_001431845.1). Lineage (NCBI taxonomy): Eukaryota > Metazoa > Chordata > Aves > Charadriiformes > Scolopacidae > Calidris > Calidris pugnax. The sequence goes on along the minus strand of NW_015091040.1, from coordinate 226,808 downwards.
CTGCCAGGCAGTGACTTCTCACCATGGTTTCCTCCAGCTCTGCTGGTGGATCTCCACGGCCTCCCCTGCCAGGCAGTAGCTCCTCACTGTGGTTTCTCTTCCTCCAGCTCCGCTGGTGGATCTCCATGGCCTCCCTCAGCCGCTTGGACCTGAGTTGAGCCCAGCTGAGCTCCTTTCCTTGCCATGCTGGGTGGTTGCCCACTGGGCCAGAGAAGGCCACGGGCTGGCTGCTGAAGCAGAACCTCTCCAGACCTACCTGGCTCGCTCCTGAGCTCTGCCAGTAACGCACCAGTAAACACCAGCCCCAGGGCAGGGTGAGAACTGGGGGGCTCTGCATTGCGTTTGGCTCAACAGCAGCAGGTCCTGCCAGTCCTCGGTTGGTAACTGGGAGGGCAGGGTGCCCGGGGAGAGGGGGGGTGCCTGTGTTCCCCCCCATCTCCCACCCTCCCCCCCGGGAACAGCTCCCAAGGTGTTGAGAATGGAAAAGTCCGACCACGGTCAGAGCAAAGGAGGGGATTTGCCAAAATTAACAGTTGATTCGGGTTTGCGGGAGCAGGAGCCAAAACGCAAGGAATCTTGGATTGGAAGAGGGAAAGTTTTTTTCTGCGGGCAGTAAATCAGCACGGAAAGATTGGAGGTGGGGAGGGAGGGGGAGACCGGCCCCCGCACGCCACAGCCGCTGGCAGAGGGGCGAGCATGGGCTGTGGCCGTGGCCATCACTGCTCCACCAGTAGATGAGCTGTAGGCACCACGGTTGGGTTTTGCAGCCGCCCTTTGCGTGGTCTCCTGGGTAGACCCAGGAGGAGACCTGAGGAAAAGCTTCTTTGCTGTGAGGGTGGCAGAGCCCTGGCAGAGGCTGCCCAAAGAGGGGCTGGAGTCTCCTTCTCTGGAGACATTCCAAACCCCCCTTGGTTCCTGTGGGACCTGCTCTGGGTGACCCTGTTCTGGCAGGGGGTTGGAGATGGTCTCCAGAGGTTCCTTCCCACCCCACATCATTCTGGGATTCTCTAAAGAGCAGGGAAGTAGGTGTGGTGTTGGGGGACGAGGCAGGGTGGTGGAACACCATTCTCCATGGACAGGCTCTGTTCATGTCTGTGCTGCCTTCCCCAGCAGAGCTGATCTCCAGGCATGTGCTCCTGGTGAGAAAGGTCAAGCTGGGAAGTCCCAGGACTTCCCCACTTGGCACATCCCAAAACGCTTCCCATCTGCTGGCTGAGGAGAAGCTCCTGGAGGGGTGGTAGGAGCTGGGACCCCGAGAAGCTGTGGCTGCCCCATCCCTGGAGGGGTTCAAGGCCAGGTTGGATGGGGTTTGGAGCAACCTGCTCTGGTGGGAGGTGTCCCTGCCCAGGGCAGGGGGTGGCACTGGATGATCCAACCTTGTCTGACCAAGTGATTACCATCTAAATTGCTTGAGGCCCGAGCTTGCCATCCCTGTGGAAGGAGCTGAGTCTCTCAGGGGGTTTCTCATCCCCCATCACTGCACCCCAGGACAGCTGGGGCTGGCAGGGGCTGCTGGAGAGGCTGGCCAAGACCGTGTCCAGGCAGGTTCTGAATATCTCCAAGGATGGAGACTCTCCCCCAGCCAGAGCGTGACCACCCTTGGGAGGGATGAAGAGTGAAGCTGAAGGAGCAATGTGGGGTGCAGAGCTGGGAGGAAGGGGGCAGGGACGTCACCCCTGTCACCCCCTGCTCCCACGTGGGAGGGGGCCGGAGGGAGGTGGGCTGGGATGTCCCCCCCCCGCCGGCAGGAACCGCAGCAGTTAATGAGGGGGAAAGCGCTGGCTGCTTCCCCTCCTCGTGGGCTGGGGGGGGGAAAGGCAGAGGGTCCCATATCGGTGATTTCAGAGAGCGCCGGCCGTTAGGAGGGACCTGACTGAAAGTGAAATTAATGAAAAGAAAATTGGTTTTGTTCTATCTCAACCCAGGACACGGAGGCAGCGCGGTGCCCTCCTCCAGCTGCAGCCCTCCCTCATTTAATGGGGGGTGGGGGTCTTTAGCAAAAGCAGCTTTTACCCCCCTCTGCACCTGGAGAGGCTGGGGAGGCAGGATGGACCCGTCCCCCCCCTGCACAGAGCTGGGAAGGGGCAGGGGGGGATCAGCACAAGAAGGACGTGGAGACCTGTTGGATGGGGCCAGAGGAGGCCACAGAGATGCTGGGAGGGCTGGAGCCCCTCTGCTGGGAGGGGGGGCTGAGAGAGCTGGGGGGTTCAGCCTGGAGAAGAGAAGGCTCCGGGGAGACCTCAGAGCCCCTTCCAGTCCCTCAAGGGGCTCCAGGAAAGCTGGGGAGGGACTCTGGATCAGGGAGGGGAGCCCTAGGGCAAGGAGGAAGGGTTTTAAGAACTTCTTTGGTGTGAGGAAATTGTTTGGTGTGAGGGTGGTGAGAGCCTGGAAGAGGTTGCCCAGAGAAGCTGTGGCTGCCCCATCCCTGGAGGGGTTCAAGGGCAGGTTGGAGGGGGCTTGGAGCAACCTGGGCTGGTGGGAGGTGTCCTTGCCCAGGTCATGGGACTCAGTGATCTTTGAAGGTCCCTTCCCACCCAAACTATTGAGTGATTTGATGATCTGGGAGAGGAGCTGTGGCAGGAGCTCACACTCCTGGGCACAGGTTCCTCCTCCAGCCCTTGGAGGAGACCCGGCCCCATGTGCTGGAGGGAAACTGAGGCAGACAGGGATGATGGATCACGTGGGAGGTCTCGGCTGCTTCAGGTGGCCCTGCTCCCAGCTCTTCGTTCTGGGATGTCCCCTTTGAGCGCTGGGAGTGACTGGGATTTGGTGGATGGGGCCGGGACCCCTGGTGCCGTCTCCCCGTCCCGTCTCCCCTCGCTGCTCCCTCGCCCTCCTCCCTGGCTTCTGGCTGCTCCCGCAGCCCCTTCCCCATCCCGCTCACCCCAATTGGAGCTGACGGGCTCTATTTGTCAGAGATAAAAAATCGCGGAGGAGGAATGGAAAGACAGGAGGCACAGGAAAGCAGTTTGGTAGTTAGAGACAGAGGAACAGAATTAACGTGCGGTGGGGGATTTGGAGCGAACACTGCCTGCATTGTAATCGGAGAGGGGCAGGGGAAAAAAGAGAGACCGAGAGAGAGCGGCTGACCCCGAATCCCCGGGGGAGACGCGGGGAGAGCAGGAACGAGGAGAGAGTGAAGGATTCCAGAGGTGGACTGGCTTCCTCTTTCACCAGACAGACACAGGGGAGACGGGCAGGGAGCCAGCCCCGTACCTGCACTTCCCATCTGAGCCATCGACAGCTGGAGCTGCTTTGGGAGGGGGGGCCGCCGCCGGCG
>NW_015091040.1:200482-223397 GCF_001431845.1 Calidris pugnax | reverse complement strand
GGGGGAGGGTGGAAAAAAGAGGGGGGGGGGGCTGGAATAAAAAAAAATAAAAAATACAACCAACCCCAAAGTAACAGCAACTAAATCAGAGGAAGAAAGGGCTGCGGAGCCCGAGCAGCGGGGTCACATGTGTTTCCTGGCAGGCGCGCAGGTGCTAAGCAGGGATGCAGGCGGGGAGCACCTTGTGATGGATCATGTGGTGAGCGCGGCAGCTCATTCCCCCCAAGCCTGGGGACAGGTACTTGGGAGCGGGGGGCTCGCCCGGGCCAGGGGACCCCCGCCGAGGGCCGGCCGGCGCCCGTGGTGGGGTGGCCGGGAGCTGGCAGCAGCAGGAGGAAGGTGGCATCTCCTTTTCCGTGTATTCCCACCCATCCCGCTCCTGACATGGGGTGCAGAGGGGATGCCAGCGTCCCGGACCAGAGCCTGGGCTCCAGCTCCCGTCCCCAAATTCCAGGGGGCTGATGTGACAGATGGCTGTCGGAATGGGACGAGGGGGAAGGGTTTGACACTGAAAGAAGGGAGATTTAGGTGAGATTTTGGAAAGAAGTTCTTTGGTGTGAGGGTGGTGAGAGCCTGGCCCAGGTTGCCCCGAGAAGCTGTGGCTGCCCCATCCCTGGAGGGGTTCAAGGGCAGGTTGGAGGGGGCTTGGAACAACCTGGGCTGGTGGGAGGTGTCCCTGCCCAGGGCAGGGGGTGGCACTGGGGGGGCTTTAAGGTCCCTTCCCACCCAGACCTTTCTATGATTCTATGATTACAATTTCCTGCTGCTCGCTCAGGCCGATGGCGAGATGTTCCTCTCCTCCTGCTCCTGTCCCAGCATCCTTGGACACTCTCCCCACTTTGTCCACCTGGGAAGAGGAGGAGGGGCACAGGCTTAAATAAAATTGGGTATGATTTTTGATTTGCATCTCTATTTTGCTAGTAATGGGCATTGCTGCTGTGGTGGCTGAATTTCAGTGGTTGTCCTATTTGGGGTCACCACAGGGACCTTGGTCACAAGCAGAGCTTAACGCCACGTTCAGGATTGAAGAGAATCTCCCTGGTGTTACAGCTTTGTTTGCTGTGAACCGATTCTTCTCAATCATAGAATCATAGAATGGGTTGGGTGGGAAGGGACCTTAAAGGCCATCTAGGTCCTATGGGCAGGGACGCCTCCCACCAGCCCAGGTTGCTCCAAGCCCCCTCCAACCTGCCCTTGAACCCCTCCAGGGATGGGGCAGCCACAGCTTCTCTGGCCAACCTGGGCCAGGCTCTCACCACCCTCACACCAAAGAATTTCCTCCCCAGATCTCACCTCAATCTCCCCTTTTTCACCTTAAAACCCTTCCCCCTCGTCCTATGGCTCCCCTCCCTGATCCAGAGTCCCTCCCCAGCTTTCCTGGAGCCCCTTGAGGGACTGGAAGGGGCTCTGAGGTCTCCCCGGAGCCTTCTCTTCTCCAGGCTGAACCCCCCCAACTCTCTCAACCTGAATTTTCCCCGGTGCAGACCCTCTCTTGCTCAGTGTAAAGTCTCTGCCTTAAGCCATAAACCAGGAGATCCCCAGGCCTTTTGGGACGGGGTCGTTTGACCGCTCAGGAGAGCACCCCGTCCCGTCCCAGCACGAGGAGGTGCCTGTCCCCGGTGTCCTGTGCCTTCCTGGTGGCGTGGGGACACGGCAGGGGCAGCGTCGGCCCCACGGAGGGGCCGGGCACGGCCCCCTCCCCCAGCCATCTGCGGGTTCCTGCAGGATTAAGCGGAGGAAATCTGGAATTGGGTTACTCTCAATATTGAACCTGCCATTACGATGGTTTTTATTTTGTTCTGTTCCGATCGAATTGGATGCAGCCTCCTTTTTTTAGCCCTTAATGGCTTGGCTTTGAGAATTTCCTTCAAAATTACACCACCGGCTTCCTGTTTTTAGAGCTCCCCGGAGCCCCGCAGCCGTTGCGGAATAACGGGGGAAAATTGATCCCGGGAGCCGAGCGAGCCCCGCCGTGCCCTGGGTGTGCACGGCCCCTGCACCTTCCTTCTCTGCCTTTTTTTATCATTTTGGGTCTTTCTTCTCTGGCTTCTTTTATCGTTTCGCTCTGCCCCCCCTGGGGCCGAGGGCTGAGCGCTCGTAAACAGAGCTGGTGAGTGCCTGCACCAGGAGAAAATCCCACCAAATGGTCTGTGGCCGCGTTGTCCCCTTCTCACCAGGGTGCAGAGGGAGGAGGAGCTGGGGGAGGATGGACACAGGGATGGACCATGGCTCAGGGAAGGGTCAAGTCACTGCTTCTGCCTCTGGAGCCGTCCTTGGGGTGGTGGGACCCGTCTCTCCTTTCTGAGACCCGTGTGTGGGCAAGTCACAGAATCCCAGATTGATGTGGGGTGGGAAAGGACCTCTGGAGCTCATCTCCTCCAACCCCCACCCAGAGCAGGGGCACCCAGAGCAGGTCCCACAGGAACGGGTCCAGGGGGTTTGAATGTCTCCAGAGAAGGAGACTCCACCACCTCTCTGGGCAGCCTCTGTGGGGGTTCAACCTGGAGAAGAGAAGGCTCTGGGGAGACCTTCGAGCCCCTTCCAGTCCCTCAAGGGGCTCCAGGAAAGCTGGGGAGGGACTCTGGATCAGGGAGGGGAGCCATAGGACGAGGGGGAAGGGTTTTAAGGTGAAAAAGGGGAGATTGAGGTGAGATGTGGGGAGGAAATTCTTTGGTGTGAGGGTGGTGAGAGCCTGGCCCAGGTTGGCCAGAGAAGCTGTGGCTGCTCCATCCCTGGAGGGGTTCAAGGGCAGGTTGGAGGGGGCTTGGAGCAACCTGGGCTGGTGGGAGGTGTCCCTGCCCAGGGCAGGGGGAGGAATCAGTGGCCTTTAAAGGTCCCTTCCCACCCAAACCGTTCCATATGTGATGATTCTGTAAATCCCCACAGTCCTGGGGGTCGGGAAAGGGGAAGGGGTGCCCAGGGAGCTCTGCTGGCCCTACAGCTGCCCAGCCCCACGGCTCGGGGGGGACGGGGGGATGAAGGGGGCTGCCGCACGCCCCGGGGCAGCTCTGCTTCCCCAGCCGCCAGGAAGGTGTGTTTAAAGACCCTTTCCCTTTCTTCTCGGAGCCCTCTGTGAGGCTTTATTACCCAACCCATAATTGTCACCTGCGTTATTTTAATAGCTCGCCAGCTGCAGGTGTTGCCCAACGGGGGACCGGGCGGATGGAAGCCATTGGGAGCAGTGGCGGCTGCGCACCCGCATCCCACCCCATGGCAGGGGCACGTGGGGACCCCCGGGTGCTGCCGGAGGGGCCACTCAGCCAGGTGGGCACTTGCCCGGGGCTCCCCTGCTCCGGGGAGTCACCCTCAAACCCTGCCAGCTCCCTTGTAATTCAGCTCTGCCGCTGCAGCTCGGCTGCCCCGTGGTCCGTGGGGGGACAGCAGCGTTCAGGTGGGACTGGGGGGGATGCCGGAGGGGCCACTCAGCCAGGTGGGCACTTGCCCGGGGCTCCCCTGCTCCGGGGAGTCACCCTCAAACCCTGCCAGCTCCCTTGTAATTCAGCTCTGTCGCTGCAGCTCGGCTGCCCCGTGGTCCATGGGGGGACAGCAGCGTTCGGGTGGGACTGGGGGGGACGAGGAGCCAGACTGGGTGTACTGGGAGGCACGAGGAGGGCAGGTAGGGGCTAGGAGATAGTGCCCCAGGGGCCATCATTTGGCTAAGGAGTGCCATGAAGCTGCTCTGCTGGCAGCGGGCTGGGGTCTCTGCTGGGGGTTTGGAGATCTCTGGTGGGACATTCCCCTTGCTCTGGGAAGCACTGGTGTCCCCAGATCCCAGCACAGGTTGCCAGCCCATGGCCAGCTTTTCCCACCCCTCCAAACCCCCCCCAAGCCCTTCTCAGCAGGGCTGCTCTCCATCCCTCCACCCCCAGCCTGGGCTGGGACCGGGGTCACCACCACTGAGAAGCAGGACGCTGCCCTTGGTCTGGTTGAACCCCATGAGGGTCAGATGGACCCACCTCTCCAGCCTGTCCAGGTCCCTCTGGGTGGTGTCCCCTCCCTTAGCCGTGTCACCACCCCACACAGCTTGGTGTCACCCGCAAACTTGCTGAGGGTGCCCTCGGTCCCCCTGTCCAGTCCCCTCCCTTAGCCGTGTCACCACCCCACGCAGCTTGGTGTCACCCGCAAACTCGCTGAGGGTGCCCTCGGTCCCCCTGTCCGTGTCCCCAACAAAGGCATTAAACAGCCCCAGTCCCAGTACAGACCCCTGAGGAACACTGCTCCTCACTGGTCACCACTGGGACATCGAGCTGTTGACCACAACTCTTTGAGCGTGGCCACCCAGCTGGTTCCTCATCCACCCAGTGGTCCATCCCTCAAGTCCGTGTCTTTCCAGTTTAGAGACAGGGATGTCAGGCGGGACAAGGACGTCCTGCTTTGCTGGCCTTCTGTCAAACGCTGCCCCATCTCAGGAGGCTGTTTCCGTGGCCGGTTGTTGCCGGGGGGCTGGTGGCCATCCCCAGAGCGCCGTCGGCAATTGCTTTCAGCTGCGTGACGGGCCCTGCCCGGGTGCAGAGCCATTTTCCACCACATATTTGCTCTGTGAAGTCACAGGTAGCTCCAGGATTCACACACGCGTCTGCCCACGTCCAGGGTGTGCTGCTGGCTCGGGGGGGGGACGAGGAGACGGGCTGCAGCTCTCGGCAACCGCAGGACTGGCAGCGAGCCTTGGGCAACCTGCCCTCACCCCTCGGGGCCGCTCTTCATCTGGGAGGAGAGCCATAGGACGAGGGGGAAGGGTTTTAAGCTGAAAAAGGGGAGATTTAAGTGAGATAATTGGGAGGGAATTCTTCCCCCTGAGGGTGGCGAGAGTCTGACCCAGGTTGGCCAGAGAAGCTGTGGCTGCCCCATCCCTGGAGGGGTTCAAGGGCAGGTTGGAGGGGGCTTGGAGCAACCTGGGCTCGTTGAAGATGTCCCTGCCCAGGGCAGGGGGGTTGAAATGAGATGTTCTTTAAGGTCCCTTCCCACCCAAACCATTCCATGATTGGATGGTGCTAAGACCACCTTTGGTGGTGGCACTTGACCAAAGACTGGTCAGTCTGGCTGGACTTTAGGAGGGCTTTAAAGGTCCCTTCCCACCCAAACCCTTGGGTGATGTGATGATTTTGTGCGTGTTTTCCTGGCAGCTCTCTCTGGGAGGTGTGTGCCCCGGGAGGGGGGCAGGGGGGTGGCAGCTCCACCGGGGAACGGACCCAGCTGCTGCCTCCGCACTTGGCTTTGCCACATCCCGGTGCCGCAGCCGGCGATGCCGGGGAAAGCTGCGACTCTACCTGTGGAAATACATCAGTGCATCCCTTCCCGGCCGGATCCGCAGCTTTTCCCAGCTCTGCCCACGCCCGGCAGCGGCCGAGCCCCGCGGTGATGAGCCGGGAGAGGAATGTGTGGCTGGAAGAGGCCCCACGGGATCCGGTGGCCGCATCCCGGCGCTGCCGGGCTGCCAAGGTATGCGCGGCGAGCCCTCTGCCAGGGCCCGAGCCCTCCTCTTCCTCCTCCTCGCTGCTCACACCCGTGCCCTCTGCACCTCTCCACAACTCCACCGCTTCCCTTGGGATGCTCCGGCCGTGCCGGCACCCCCGGGGATCACCGGCTCCGTCCCGCCGGGCACACGCCAAGGCCAGTGGTGCTGCCTTCCCCGTGTTTTCACGCCCCCGAGCAGCTGTCCCCTGTCCCTGCGTGACCGCCGCGGCCCCGGGTGGGTGGGGACAAGTTGGCAGCGTCCCTTGGAATCGGTGAAGCATCATCTTAAGCGTCGAGTGTTACGACCTCGTCTGCAGGGCTCGGGAGGACTCCGCCGAATCGAAAAGTTTTCCTCCCCAGCGCCTCCAGATTGCGTTTCGAGGGGATCCATCGCTGCTTGTGTCCGCCTGCGAGGCAGGGGAGGCTTTCCAAACCTCTTTCTCCAGCTTCAAAACCGCTAATATTGAAATTAAAAATATAAAAATTTCCATCTCGGTAAAGCCAAGTGCTTCCAAACCCTTCCGTGAGACCCCCCTGCACCCGGCCGGGCTCCCTGCAAGTCAAACACCGGCCCTGTCAAACCAGCAGCGCCGCGTTTTGGGGGGTCTCGGGGCAGTTCCCCTCTTTTGGGGTCACGGTGGGTCCCACACACAACCGGGGACAAGGTGTGGGGGGGTTCCTGGGGGTCTCGTGGCACCGTCTGACACCTCTGTGACTTCCCATCTTCCCAGCGCTGGCAAGGGGTGCCCTGCTCTGCTGGGTCCCCGTGTGTCATGGGGGGGCTTCTCCCCCTTTGTGAGGAGCAGCACTGGCCGTGGCCTCCTTCCACCAGCCCACCGCCCCCATGCCCTGCGCCGCCTCCCTGCTTCCTCTCTGCCTTTAAATTAGATATTAGGAGGGAATTCTTCCCCCTGAGGGTGGTGAGAGCCTGGCCCAGGTTGGCCAGAGAAGCTGTGGCTGCCCCATCCCTGGAGGGGTTCAAGACCAGGTTGGAGGGGGCTTGGAGTAACCTGGTCTGGTGGGAGGTGTCCCTGCCCAGGGCAGGGGGTTGGAATGAGATGGTCTTTAAGGTCCCTTCCCACCCAAACCATTCCATGAGTCTGTGCTGATTCTTTCCTCTCCATCCCTCCCCCACCACCGCATCCTCACCCCAGCCCTCCTGGGGTGGCCAGTGCCCTTGGGCATCCCCTGGGGAACCCCACTTTTGGTACCCAAGCACCCCATGTTCCTCTTGCAGCCCGTGTCTGGGGGGGCTCGGAGTTCTGAACCCTTGGGGGGCTCAACCTTTGCTCCTTTCTCTAACCCCGGGACGCTCTTTTGGTGACAAAAGCAGCATCTCATTGCCCTGTGGAACCCGGGTGCCGGGCAGCGCCGAGGTCCCGGGGTGACTGGGAGTTAATTTCTTTCCCCGGGAAGCTCAGCTCAGCCGCAGCATCTGGTTTTCCCCAATTCCCTGTTTTTCACCAATTCCCTGCTTTTTATCCGCTCCCCCAGCCGGGTTTGAGAGTGGCACGGGGGGGCAGGGGGGAAAAGGGGGGTGGATGCTCACCCCAGGCCACCCTGTGGGAAGGGTGAGGGGTCTCCCCCCACGCCGGGACCCTGCTCTGGGAAGGGGGACAGGCCGGGGGGGGCTGCGTCTCGATGGCTTCTGCAGGGTCGGTGTGGAGAAGCGGTGAGGGTGGGGGTGAAACCAGAGGTTTATTGCTGGAAGGAAGGAAGCTCCTGCCGTGAGTCTGAACCATATTCATTTTTAATTATACAAATTGCTCAGGCTTTATATTATCACATCAATGACATGAAACACCAGCATGTATTGATTAAACTCGAAAGGAACGCAGCACCCCGGGACTCGAGCGGTCGGGGGATGGAGTGGCTCAAAGCTGGAAGGGGACGGGCAGAGCAGGGCCTTTCCGTAAGCGGTTCCTCCGACGCTGCTCAAGTCACACCTGGGATGGGGCACGTCCGAGACGGGGGGCAGGGACCCCCCCCCTTTTCCAAAGAGCCCCGGAGCAGGTCCCCTCGCCCCCTTTGTCTCGCCGGGCAGCGGCCGCCTTGCCTGCGCCGTGACGGAGCGTCCCTGCAGCCGGCGCTCCTCCAGCCATCCCGCCATAGTCCTGCCGTCCCCCGCCTCCGTCTGCACCTCCTGTCCCTCCTCACCCCTCCGTCGGGCCGGGAGGACACCGGGGTGTCCGGGTGAGGGTCAGGTCCTGCGGGGTGACGCCGTGCGGCTGTCCCCGGCAGCAGGGTGAAGGCAGGAGTGTCCGTGGCTGTGGTTTTGTGTGTGTGGCTTTTCCATCCTTTCCTCCTTCTTGCTCCTCCTGGTTGTCCTTCCCACCAAGGATGATTGTCTAGCTCCGGATCGCCGTCTTCCTGTCTCGGTCTTTACTCTGCAGAGGAGGAGGAGGAGGCCAAGTTAGAACAACACACCTGGGGCTGGGAGTTGTGCCAGGACAGCAGCTCCAGCCCTCCCCACCATCGTGCCTGGCAGCTCCGCTCCCACGGGTCCAGCTCAGGAACCATGGGGCAGCTTTACCCCGGTGTCACCGTCACCCTTCCCTGTCACCATGGGGGTCCGGAGGGGTCTGCAGGAGCAGGAGCTGCATCTGCCCCAAAGCTCTGCAGGTACCTTCTCCCTTCCACCCGCTGCAGTGTGTCCCCACCACTGTCACTCGCCCGGCCGCTCTGCTGAGGTCCTGGGGACACTGATCCATCCCCATCCCTCTGGGCACCATCCACAGCCTGGGGGGAACCTTCCTGCTCCATTGCAGACACCTCCTGGCCAGCCCCTTGGTGACAGCCAGGCTTCCAGTAAGGCTTTGCTCCCCGGGCACCAGAAAAGCCCACCACCAGCACCATCACTGCCACCATCACTGCCACCACCACCACCATCACTGCCACCAACACCACCATCACTGCCACCACTGCCACCAGCATCAACACCACCACTGCCACCATTGCCACCACCAGCACCATCACTGCCACTGCTACCAGCTCCACCACCAGCACCATCGGTGCCACCACTGCCACCACCATCAGCATCACTGCCACCACCAGCAGCAGCATCACTGCCACCATTACCACCATCACTATAACCATAACTGCCACCGCTACCACAGTCACTGCTACCACCAGCACCATCATTGCTGCCACCACCACTACCAGCACCATCAGTGCCACCACCACCATCACCACCACTTACCACCACTGTCACTGCCACCACCAGCACTGTCACTGCTACCACCAGCACCGTCACTGCCACCACCACCACCACTACCAGCAGCACCATCACCACCAGGACTAACACCCCCACCACCAGCCCCACCAGTGCCCCAGCCAGGCGTGCGTGGGCAGATCCGGGGCTTCTCCTTCCCAATCTGATGGGATTCGTGGCCATCTGGGGTCTGACCAGGTTGGGTGCAGGTCTCTGCCCCCAGCGACCAGGTGCTCGGTGACATTTCCACCTCTCCTCCGCTGGCCCGTGGCTCGCCGTGGCCCAGCCTCCCCCCCCGGCTGCACGTGCGGCCCCTGCTCTGACTCTTCCTTTGTTACCGGGGGTGGGGAGGGGAGGGGAAGGGGAGTTCAGCTCAGAAACGGTAAAATTAAATTTCCCAGATGTTCAGGCCCCAGGAGTTCTTGTGCTGTCTGGAGAGGAAATGGGGATTCGGAAAATCCCGCCTCATATTTTTTCCCCTATCACCTTGCCTTTCCGCTGCCATTAAGTGCAGCAGGAACAGTAAATTACGGGGCTGCGGAGCCGTCCCATCGCGTAGATACCGGGGGTGGAGGGGGGGGGACGGCGCTGGGGCGAGACGCTGAGGTCCTCGTGGCTCAGGACAGCTCGCCCTCCCCTCCTTGTCCCCATCCCCGTCCCTGCAGTCCCGTGCTCCCCCCTCACCTGCCGCCCCGTGCCCAAATTATGGCTTTTTCACACCAAACCTGCCGGCGCGTCCAGCCTCCGGTCCCCTCTGGCTCCCACCAAGCCCTGCCTGTCCCATGGCCTTGGTGGTGGCCTTGGTGGTGGCCCAGTGACCCTGCTCTGGCAAGAGGGACATGGAGAGCCTTGGTGGGGGTGACACAGAGCCCCCCCAGGTCTCCTGGCTGGGGAGGGGGTGAGGGCAGGGGCTCGGCCATGGATGGAGGGCAGTTTTCCCGGTGCTCGGAGCAGCCGGAGCGTGGCTGGGCTCAGCCCCTCCTGCGCTTGCCCTCGGCCAGCGTGGCACTCGGCGCCATGGGAGGGGTGGCTACCAGTGGTTTGGCTACGACAGCAGTAAAACCCAGGGGTGCGGGTGACGGAATCGCCTGGTTCTGCCCCAAAACCCTCATCCCGCTCCTTCCCCCTCCCGGCGCCTCTTTGCCCCCGACATGAGTCCGTCGCTCGGTGTGGAATCAGGGTCGGGGCTGCCCTCAACACCCTCTGCCAGCGCTTTGCCTCCCGGGGGATGGGGCACGATGGACCCTCTCTCGGAGCTGATCCCACCCGAGGTCCATCCAACAGACCCCCCACCCCCCGGGACCTGGTGCTGCTGTCGGTGGTGGATCTGCTGGATCCAGCGTACCCCAGCACCCCCACTCCAGGAATGCCTGGTGTGGTGACACCGATCGCGCTGGCAGGGCTCCCCACCAGCCCCACGCCCTTTGGCCAAGCCCCATGGGTCACTGCAGGCCACCCAGACCACCCCATCTTCCTCACCCCCTCCCCAGGTCCTGGTCTCACCACAGGGGAAAACCTCTGGTCCCCCTGGTGCTCTGCTGGGGGCTCTTTCTCCCATATCTTGGGACCGGAGCTGGTTCTGGGAGATGCTCTGGAAGAGTTTGCTGCGGGGCTCCTGCCATACTTGTCCCCCCCAGGCTGGGACAGGCGTTGTGAGGGAGCTGGGGGGCTGCAGAGCCATCCTCTGGGAGATGGCAAGTCATGGACCCACATCTGCCCTGCCTTGGGGGTGGGGGTGGGACCTGGAGCTGCTCCTGTCCCTTGCACAGAGTGATCACCAACCCCCTGCCCTTGGATGCTCTGCTGCCCCCGCGGCTTGGGAAGGGACCTGGTACCTGTTGGCACCTCTCCTGCCCCACGGGTGATGTGGGGCAGCCCTCCAGGGCGCGGGCAGCCTTCACTGACACCCCTTCTGACCCCCTCGAGGTGGTCTGGGTGCCCCCCTCCCCGCTCTGCTTCCCGTGCCAGCGCCAGCTCCCGCTCCAGACGGCGGAGCGGCCGGTGCTGGACACTCGTCCCTTGTCACTTTAACTGCTGGTGGCTGCTGGGGGTGACATCCTCCCCCTCTGCCCCCCACGTCTGGTGTCCCCAGGCCCCACTTGCCCCTCGGTCCTTGCCAGGTCAGGGGGACGAGCGCTTTGTGAGGGCTGTGCACGCAGGGGACACTGCTGGTGTCCCCGAGCCGTGGCTGGGACCGGTCGCTGGAGGAGAAATACCCTGGTGTTTGCTGTGTGTCCTGCTGGGGACGATGACACAGGCAGCAGCCACAAAGGACAATCTGGAGAAGCCCAAGCCCCTCCACGGGCTGGCCAGGGACGGGGTGTCTGGGCCACCACGGCCCCGAGTCCCCTCTCCCGTATGGGAATGGCATGATCCTGCTCCCGAGCAATGCTGGGGACCGTCCCCTCCATCACCGCCACCCGCTTGTGGCAAGTGAGATGCCCCTGCCAGCACGGTGTCCACCTCCCTCCTCCTCACGTCCCAGGTCTTGTGTCCTCCCCCCCCCAAGGCAGCTTTGTGGCCACTGAATTAGATGGGGAAGTGGCCCCAGGCTCAGCCTGTCTCCGGCGGGCTTGGAGGTGTCCACCGGACACCAACACACGAGTCCCACCTTGAGAAGGGGGCCCTTTCCAGGGAGATGGTGTTGGTTTCAGCCTGAATCGGGAAAGTCCCTGGGACGAGGCGCCGGGGGGTGCCAGGGGAGGTGAGTCACGCGGCAGGAATCCGGGCAAGCCCCTGGGCTCACCCACTGGCCACCAGAAGCCGGGGAGGAGGCGAAGGCCTGGCTGGGAAGGGTTTGCTGCCCCTTGGGGTGCCCGCAGCAGCCGGCGTCCCCCAAAATCCCACCCCAGCCCTCTCCCCTCTGGCCAGGAGGAGCCTCTGCCGCCCCCGTCCTCCCCTCCCTGCAGCGGGTCCTGGGCACGGCGACCACAAACACACCCCCACAGCCTTCCCGGGGCTCCAGTGCCACGTAGGTGCCATCTCTGGAGCACGTCAGGCTTTTAATGAGGGGAGACGTGGCATCATTTTCCCCCGTGGAGCCATGGGCTGGGTGCGGAACCCCCCGGCACGGCCAGAGGCTGCAGAAGGGCTGGGATGGCACATCGTGGGGGCTTTTTGGGAAGGAGGAGGTTTTTGGGAGCCCCACAGGCTGGTCCCTTCCCACCCAAACCATTCCCTGGTTCTATGATTCTGTGACAGAATCGTGCACCATCAGGTCACATTGTTTGAAACAACATCGTAGAATCATGGAATGGTCTGGGTGGGAAGGGACCTTAAAGCCCCCCCAGTGCCACCCCCTGCCCTGGGCAGGGACACCTCCCACCAGCCCAGGTTGCTCCAAGCCCCCTCCAACCTGCCCTTGAACCCCTCCAGGGATGGGGCAGCCACAGCTTCTCTGGCCAACCTGGGCCAGGCTCTCACCACCCTCACACCAAAGAATTTCCTCCCCAGATCTCACCTCAATCTCCCCTCTTTCAGTGTAAAAAGTCACTAAATGTGAGCAAAAAAGCCTTCTGACGGGGATGGATGGGCTGGTTTGACCCCAGCACCCGGCAGCACAGGACCATTTATATCCTGATGGGATCAAGCTGCTCTCCCAAGGAGGAGAGCGAGGAGCCGAGCTCTTTGGGAGAGGAGAGGTGTCTTTGCCTCCTTCCCTCCTGGGATGGGCCTCTCCGAGGAGCCTGTTGAGCTCCTGAGCCTGGGGTGAAGGGCTGGAGCTGCCACCACATTGCCGCTGGGTCAGCTTTGGGCTCATGGGCATGAAGGTGGCTTCTCCTGGCCAGGACGGTGGCCACCAGAGCCAAGGAGGGTCCCTTCCACCCAGCGCCGAGCGGGCGGTGAGATCCCAGCTGCGCTGTGTTTGCAGCTCCGGAGGAGCTTGCTTTCATTTCCTCACCGTTTGTCAAAATACCTTTTATCCTGATAAAAGAGGGTTTATTTTATTCCTTTAACACACAATAAAACCCGTGGAGTTGTTATCTGGCTGTAAAACCTGGAGCAGGGTCTGTTCAGTGCCCCCTCCCCAGCCTGAGCCTCGCTCGGCTCATTCCTCAGCCAAATTAAAGCATCTTGACCCCTGGGACAGCGCAGAGCTCCCACCTCCGGGGGGGGGTTATCCAGAGGGGCTGCAGGAGGTGGGGGGACCTGGGAATTCTGCCTGGCTTGGCCCCTCCACACGCCTTGGTACCACCGGGGTCTGCTGGGGTCTGCTCCCGCACGGGAATTTCATGGGATCATAGGATGGTTCGGGTTGGAAGGGACCCTGAAGGTCACTGAAGAGTTTATGGGAATGGATGCAGAAGGGACAATGGGAATTTATCAGAATTGATGCAAAAGTCGTGATGGGAATTGATCGCAATCAATGCGAAAGTGGCAATGGGAATTTCATGGGATCATAGAATATCTCAAGTTGGAAGGAAGGGACCTTAAAGATCATTTAAGAGTTTATCGGAATCGATGCAAAAGTGGAGATGAAATTTATCAGAATGGATGCAAAAGTGGCAATGGGAATTGATCGGAATTGATGTGAAAGTGGCGATGGGAATTGATGGGCATCAATACAGAAGTGGTGGTGGGAATTGATCAGAATCGATGCAAAAGGGGCGGTGGGGATTTCATGGGATCATAGAATGGTTCGGGTTGGAAAGGACCTTAAAAATCATGTAAGAGTTTATCGGAATGGATGCAGAAGTGGTGATGGGATTTATCGGAATTGATGCAAAAGGGGAGATGGAAATTTTTCGGAATCAGTGCGAAAGTGGCGATGGGAATTGATTGGAATTGATGCAAAGATGATGATGGGAATTTGTCAGAATCAATGCAGAATTTCATGGAATCATAGAATGGTTTGGGTTGGAAGGGACCTTAAAGATCATTTAAGAGTTTATTGGAATCGATGCAGAAGTGGTGACGGAATTTATAGGAATCAATGCAAAAGGGGTGACGTGATTTTATCGGAATTGATGCAAAAGTGGCGATGGGAATTTATCAGAATTAATGCAAAAGTGCCCCCAGCAGCCAAAGAACCGGAGAGGGTGGTCTCCGAGGCTGGAGCAGGAGGTCTCTGGACGGGCTGATGACTGGAAGGCGATGGAGTTTTCCAGCTTCCCCACCTGCGGCTCCTGTTTCTAAACTGGGATGGCACTGGGGGAGCGGTTTGCTGGAGCTGGGGGACGCTTTGTGGCCGAGGAAGGAGCCTGAGAGGGAAGAGCCCCTCTGTTCTCCTTGGTGACCTGGGGTTCAGCAGCACAAACCCCGGCGGAGGCAGAGACTCTGAGGTTGCTCCCTCCCGGCTCCGGCTCCGGCGCGGGTTGGAAAGGACGCGCAAGGGGGATTAACAGGGTTTGGGCTTTTCCTGCTCTAAAATACTCAAGCTGTCAGACTTCGCTCCTGATCGGTTTCACTTTGTGCTTAATGAGCCTTGAATCCTTTAACAAAGATTTCTCTCTCCCTCTTCGGGGACGTTCCTCGTTGGGGTTAAAGGGGTGCAAATGGCGGAGCGTGCCTGGCTCCGGCTGCCACCCCGACCCCAACACCCCCGCTCCCCCTCTCTCCTTTACCTCTACCCTGCCAGAGACTGTCTGCGCCCAACAGGGCACCCACAGCTTTATAAAAACCATCCTCGGGGGCCTGCTCCAGCAGGGACGGAGCCTCTCGGCAGGTCCCCGGTGTCCCCGTGGCTGCGTGTGCCCCGTGTGTCGGGAGAGCCCCGAGAGAGGCTGCAGCCCGGTGCCGTGCCACAACGGCCAAGCAGCCTCTTCCCAGCCAGTGGCACCGTGCAAATGGCCCCCGGAGCCTCGGCAGAGCCGGATTTTGATGGAGCTAGATTTTCCCAGTCTGGCTGCCGGGATTCTGTCCCGCTCTGGTGCCTCTTTGCCCTCCGTGGGCAGCGGTGCCCGTCCCGTGGGCCCATGGGGCAAGTGTTGGCTGGTGCCAGAAGGCTGGTCCTGGCATGAGCGCTGCCCTAAAGGCAGAGCCAGGAGCAGGGGACACCGGGTGACAGCCGTCCCCGCTTCCCAAGGGCTCGTGGGATCCCCGTCATCCTCCAGGGTGCTTGAGGGGCACCTACGTGCCATGGCGCTGCCATCAGCTTCCCCCGTCCCTGTCCCGGCACAGCCCCCGGCACACCGGGCCATGGCTGGGTGCGTGGCCGTGGCCCAGGGGATGGATGAGCCCCAGGAGCTGGTCCCGCTGTCACCCACCGGCATCGAGAGGCCGGAGCCCCGGCGGGGGCCAGCCCGGCGCCCAAATGGCTCTCACCTCCGCCTGCCGGAGCGGAGACGCCGACTCTTTCCAGACTCTTTGCTTTCCCTGTGTCTCATTTCCAGCTCCTAAAACCCGTTTCTGGCTCCTTCGGAGGCTTTTCTCCCCTTCTCCTGTCCCTTTGCCTTGTAGGTGCCATCTCTGGAGCACGTCAGGCTTTTAATGAGGGGAGACGTGGCATCATTTTCCCCCGTGGAGCCATGGGCTGGGTGCGGAACCCCCCGGCACGGCCAGAGGCTGCAGAAGGGCTGGGATGGCACATCGTGGGGGCTTTTTGGGAAGGAGGAGGTTTTTGGGAGCCCCACAGGCTGGTCCCTTCCCACCCAAACCATTCCCTGGTTCTATGATTCTGTGACAGAATCGTGCACCATCAGGTCACATTGTTTGAAACAACATCGTAGAATCATGGAATGGTCTGGGTGGGAAGGGACCTTAAAGCCCCCCCAGTGCCACCCCCTGCCCTGGGCAGGGACACCTCCCACCAGACCAGGTTGCTCCAAGCCCCCTCCAACCTGCCCTTGAACCCCTCCAGGGATGGGGCAGCCACAGCTTCTCTGGCCAACCTGGGCCAGGCTCTCACCACCCTCACACCAAAGAATTTCCTCCCCAGATCTCACCTCAATCTCCCCTCTTTCAGTGTAAAAAGTCACTAAATGTGAGCAAAAAAGCCTTCTGACAGGGATGGATGGGCTGGTTTGACCCCAGCACCCGGCAGCACAGGACCATTTATATCCTGATGGGATCAAGCTGCTCTCCCAAGGAGGAGAGCGAGGAGCCGAGCTCTTTGGGAGAGGAGAGGTGTCTTTGCCTCCTTCCCTCCTGGGATGGGCCTCTCCGAGGAGCCTGTTGAGCTCCTGAGCCTGGGGTGAAGGGCTGGAGCTGCCACCACGTTGCCGCTGGGTCAGCTTTGGGCTCATGGGCATGAAGGTGGCTTCTCCTGGCCAGGACGGTGGCCACCAGAGCCAAGGAGGGTCCCTTCCACCCAGCGCCGAGCGGGCGGTGAGATCCCAGCTGCGCTGTGTTTGCAGCTCCGGAGGAGCTTGCTTTCATTTCCTCACCGTTTGTCAAAATATCTTTTATCCTGATAAAAGAGGGTTTATTTTATTCCTTTAACACACAATAAAACCCGTGGAGTTGTTATCTGGCTGTAAAACCTGGAGCAGGGTCTGTTCAGTGCCCCCTCCCCAGCCTGAGCCTCGCTCGGCTCATTCCTCAGCCAAATTAAAGCATCTTGACCCCTGGGACAGCGCAGAGCTCCCGCCTCCGGGGGGGGGTTATCCAGAGGGGCTGCAGGAGGTGGGGGGACCTGGGAATTCTGCCTGGCTTGGCCCCTCCACACGCCTTGGTACCACCGGGGTCTGCTGGGGTCTGCTCCCGCACGGGAATTTCATGGGATCATAGGATGGTTCGGGTTGGAAGGGACCCTGAAGGTCACTGAAGAGTTTATGGGAATGGATGCAGAAGGGACAATGGGAATTTATCAGAATTGATGCAAAAGTCGTGATGGGAATTGATCGCAATCAATGCGAAAGTGGCAATGGGAATTTCATGGGATCATAGAATATCTCAAGTTGGAGGGAAGGGACCTTAAAGATCATTTAAGAGTTTATCGGAATCGATGCAAAAGTGGAGATGAAATTTATCAGAATGGATGCAAAAGTGGCAATGGGAATTGATCGGAATTGATGTGAAAGTGGCGATGGGAATTGATGGGCATCAATACAGAAGTGGTGGTGGGAATTGATCAGAATCGATGCAAAAGGGGCGGTGGGGATTTCATGGGATCATAGAATGGTTCGGGTTGGAAAGGACCTTAAAAATCATGTAAGAGTTTATCGGAATGGATGCAGAAGTGGTGATGGGATTTATCGGAATTGATGCAAAAGGGGAGATGGAAATTTTTCGGAATCAGTGCGAAAGTGGCGATGGGAATTGATTGGAATTGATGCAAAGATGATGATGGGAATTTGTCAGAATCAATGCAGAATTTCATGGAATCATAGAATGGTTTGGGTTGGAAGGGACCTTAAAGATCATTTAAGAGTTTATTGGAATCGATGCAGAAGTGGTGACGGAATTTATAGGAATCAATGCAAAAGGGGTGACGTGATTTTATCGGAATTGATGCAAAAGTGGCGATGGGAATTTATCAGAATTAATGCAAAAGTGCCCCCAGCAGCCAAAGAACCGGAGAGGGTGGTCTCCGAGGCTGGAGCAGGAGGTCTCTGGACGGGCTGATGACTGGAAGGCGATGGAGTTTTCCAGCTTCCCCACCTGCGGCTCCTGTTTCTAAACTGGGATGGCACTGGGGGAGCGGTTTGCTGGAGCTGGGGGACGCTTTGTGGCCGAGGAAGGAGCCTGAGAGGGAAGAGCCCCTCTGTTCTCCTTGGTGACCTGGGGTTCAGCAGCACAAACCCCGGCGGAGGCAGAGACTCTGAGGTTGCTCCCTCCCGGCTCCGGCTCCGGCGCGGGTTGGAAAGGACGCGCAAGGGGGATTAACAGGGTTTGGGCTTTTCCTGCTCTAAAATACTCAAGCTGTCAGACTTCGCTCCTGATCGGTTTCACTTTGTGCTTAATGAGCCTTGAATCCTTTAACAAAGATTTCTCTCTCCCTCTTCGGGGACGTTCCTCGTTGGGGTTAAAGGGGTGCAAATGGCGGAGCGTGCCTGGCTCCGGCTGCCACCCCGACCCCAACACCCCCGCTCCCCCTCTCTCCTTTACCTCTACCCTGCCAGAGACTGTCTGCGCCCAACAGGGCACCCACAGCTTTATAAAAACCATCCTCGGGGGCCTGCTCCAGCAGGGACGGAGCCTCTCGGCAGGTCCCCGGTGTCCCCGTGGCTGCGTGTGCCCCGTGTGTCGGGAGAGCCCCGAGAGAGGCTGCAGCCCGGTGCCGTGCCACAACGGCCAAGCAGCCTCTTCCCAGCCAGTGGCACCGTGCAAATGGCCCCCGGAGCCTCGGCAGAGCCGGATTTTGATGGAGCTAGATTTTCCCAGTCTGGCTGCCGGGATTCTGTCCCGCTCTGGTGCCTCTTTGCCCTCCATGGGCAGCGGTGCCCGTCCCGTGGGCCCATGGGGCAAGTGTTGGCTGGTGCCAGAAGGCTGGTCCTGGCATGAGCGCTGCCCTAAAGGCAGAGCCAGGAGCAGGGGACACCGGGTGACAGCCGTCCCCGCTTCCCAAGGGCTCGTGGGATCCCCGTCATCCTCCAGGGTGCTTGAGGGGCACCTACGTGCCATGGCGCTGCCATCAGCTTCCCCCGTCCCTGTCCCGGCACAGCCCCCGGCACACCGGGCCATGGCTGGGTGCGTGGCCGTGGCCCAGGGGATGGATGAGCCCCAGGAGCTGGTCCCGCTGTCACCCACCGGCATCGAGAGGCCGGAGCCCCGGCGGGGGCCAGCCCGGCGCCCAAATGGCTCTCACCTCCGCCTGCCGGAGCGGAGACGCCGACTCTTTCCAGACTCTTTGCTTTCCCTGTGTCTCATTTCCAGCTCCTAAAACCCGTTTCTGGCTCCTTCGGAGGCTTTTCTCCCCTTCTCCTGTCCCTTTGCCTTTCGGCGAACGCCTGTGGGGTTCGGGGGGGTCCGCGGGGGGCTTTGGGCAGCAAATCCAGACAGGCTAAAGGCAGGCACCCTATTTTCCATGCCCGAGTTTCGGGCTCTGCCGTCCTCTCCAGCTCCCGCCGGCCCTGCTCCGTCTCTCCCAGCCATCCCATCTCCCCTCGGCTCACACTGGCCCCATGGCCACCGACCCCCCTTGGCACCGGCCATGCTTGGGGACGCCCGGGGGTCCCCCACCACAGCCGGCACAGCCCCCCTCCGGCCCAGAGCCCCTCGGGGACGGCGCCGAGCAGCCACTTACCAGCTTCCTCTGGTTGCTGAGGCAGAAAGTGCAGATCTGTTTGGGCTGGGAGTTCTCGGCGTCGCGGGCGGGGGGGCTGCCGCCCCCGCCGTGGTGGTAGAAGGCCGGGGTGGTGTGGCAGGGCTGCCCGTCCCCGCACGCCTCCCCCACCAGCAGCACGTTCCCCAGGTGGGAGATGTAGCTGGAGGCCAGTCTCAAGGTCTCGATCTTGGAGAGCTTCCTGTCGGCCGGCTCGGTGGGGATGAGGGTGCGGAGGGCGGTGAAGGCGGTGTTGACGCTGTTGGTGCGGTCCCGCTCGCGCGCGTTGGCCGTGTGGCGCTGCCGGGGCTCCCGGTGGATGCGGGTGGGTTTCTTGCCGCTCCGGCGTTTGCCGGCCTTGATGCCGAAGCCGTCGGCGTCCAGGTGGTAGGGCTTCTCGTCGGAGCCCGAGCTCTCGCTGCCGTTCTCCTCGTCCTCCGACAGCATGCTGATCTCGGGGTACAGGTAGCGGCTGGGGGCCGAGCGCAGCATGGCAAAGGACATCTTTTTGGGGGGGGAGGGGGGAGCCAGGGAGGGGGACACACGCCGAGGAAGCCGCCTTGGGGTCCGGCCGCTCTCTGCCCACCTCCTCCTGCTGCGGGACGGCCTCAGCTCCAGCAGCTCATGCTGCTCCCTGGGCTGGGGTCCAGGGAGCCCCCGATGGCGTGGCCCTCCCCGGGTGGGCTCCGGCTGGGGGTGTGCTGCTGCGGGGGGGTCCCCTGTCCCGGCTCTCTCCGTGCAGAAGGGGTTAAGGGCTGCTCCCCGGCAGGGCTGCCTCTTTCCTCTCCCCACACATGTGCATCTTAAGACTCCGAGTGTGGCAGGAGCGGAGTTTTATAGCAGCAGCAGTGGTCAGCCAGGCCCCTCCTCCGGCAGGCAGCCCTGCTCCGGCTCTGGAAGTGGGAGAAGCACAGGCTCACGCCTACCTGAGCTCACCCTCCGTCCTCCTCCAAGGGGAATTAACCCTTCACGGGGCTGGGACGGGGGTCCTGCTGGTGCCTGGCGGGGGGCTGGCGAGGGTGGGATGCGGTTCACCTGCAGCCGGGCACACGGGGACTCCTGTGGCATCCCTGGACTCGTGCTGCATCCTCACCCATCGCCCTCATCCTCACCCATCGCCCTCATCCTCACCCATCACTCTCATCCTCAACCATTGACTGCATCTTCACCCCCTGCCTGTGTCCTCACCCCTCACCTGCATCCTCACCCATCGCCCTCATCCTCATCCATCACCCTCATCCTCACCCATCGCCCTCATCCTCACCCACCGCCCTCATCCTCACCCATTGACTGCATCCTCACCCTCTGCCTGCTTCCTTGCCCCTCTCCTGCATCCTCACCCATCGCCCTCATCCTCACCCCCTGCCTGCGTCCTCACCCATCGCCTGCATCCTCACCCATTGCCCTCATCCTCACCCATCACCCTCATCTTCACCCATCGCCCTCATCCTCACCCATCGTCCTCATCCTCACCCCTTGCCTGCATCCTCACCCATCACCCTCATCCTCACCCATCACCCACATCCATCACCTGCATCCTCACCCATGGCTTCCATGGGCCTGGCTGGGCTCGTGGGTGCTGTCACAGGGGGGCTCCCAGAGGACCCTACGTGCTGGAGTAGGAATGGGGTCCCCCCAGCCCCAAGCTTTGGGGTTCATGGGCAGCTGGTGCCTGGGTCAGGGCTGCGTCGCCCCTTCTGGGCTGGAGCTGAGGAACTGGGCTCCTGCAAAGAGACCCCCTGAGAGGGCTCCCTCCCCTCCTGCAGCACGAAATCCAGCCTCCTGCTGCTGCTGCTGCTGCTAATGGGGCAGAGAGGGAGGAATTAACCCTTGAGGAGCTGCCCACCGCACACCTCCACTGCCAGAGCTCCTGCCAAGGGCACGTGTGTGCTTTAATTGGCTTTAAATTCCTCCCCAGAGAGCAAGAATGAGCAAGAATTTATATCTCTGTCAGCCTCGTAGGTGTGTGCAGGGGCAGACCCTGCTCCTGTCCCCAAACTTGTCCCATAACCTGTCATAGAATCATAGAACCACTGAATGGTTTGGGTGGGAAGAGACCTTAAAGCCCCCCCAGTGCCACCCCCTGCCCTGGGCAGGGACACCTCCCACCAGCCCAGGTTGCTCCAAGCCCCCTCCAACCTGCCCTTGAACCCCTCCAGGGATGGGGCAGCCACAGCTTCTCTGGGCAACCTGGGCCAGGCTCTCACCACCCTCACACCAAAGAATTTCCTCCCCAGATCTCACCTCAATCTCCTCTTTTTCAGCTTAAAACCCTTCCCCCTCGTCCTAGGGTTCCCCTCCCTGATCCAGAGTCCCTCCCCAGCTTTCCTGGAGCCCCTTGAGGGACTGGAAGGGGCTCTGAGGTCTCCCTGGAGCCTTCTCTTCTCCAGGCTGAACCCCCCCAACTCTCTCAGCCCCCCCTCCCAGCAGAGGGGCTCCAGCCCTCCCAGCATCTCCGGGGCCTCCTCTGGCCCCATCCAACAGGTCCATGTCCTTCTGATGGTGGCCCCAGAGCTGGAGGCAGCACTGGGGGGGTTCTCCCCAGAGCGGAGCAGAGGGGCAGAATGTCCCCCCCCTCCCTTCTGGCCACGCTGCTGGGGACAGGGGACACCGGTGATCCCCACCAGCTCCAGCCCTCCCCGTACACAACCCCAGGGGGTGGGGGGCAGCCAGGCAAGACCCCCCTGGTACAGCCCCCTCTCGACCCTGCAGTGCGCCTTGTGCCGAGAAGCGGCGTTTTACCTCGGCCAGAAATGGGAATTGCCGTTTTGCCGTAAAGTCTCGGGTTTCCCCCCAGTTTTGGTGGACCACAGTGCGTGTCCATCCCCCCCCCACCGAGTGCCCTCCCCAGCGGGAGCTCCACGCAGGGTGTTGTCACTCCCAGCCGGTGTTTTTCACCTCTGCAATGTGCTACCACAGCTCATCGGCAGCTTCTGAAATCCAAGCCACTGTCATCTCCATCTCGCGGCGCTGGGCGCTCACCATGTGTGCTTTGGAAGCCCCGGCTCCCCTCCGCATCTGCTTTCGTTTAGCTCCACTAACGAGCCCGCTTTTCTCTAGCACCTTCCATCCAAGTGCGATCCCCGGGGCGCTTTCCCTTCCTGCTGGGACACACGTCCATCTCCCTGTGGTCCAGCTCCTCAGGCCCCGGGGTGGGATTGGAGAGCGGGTCCTGCGTGGAGGTGATGCTCAGCCCTGGCTGGGGCTGCAGCACCAGACCTGGCACGGCCTGGCCAGCCCTGGTTTTGAATCAGCAGAGGCTTTTGCTGCTGGAGATCGATCGTGGCGTCCCAAGCACGGTGGCTTCCAGGAGAGCTTCCTTGGGTCCCGCTTTGGGCACCGTCTCCCAGCCCTGGCAGTGGGCAGAACCTGGGGTAGGCACCTTCTCCTGGGGCTTGACCCCTCCTTGGGCCGAGGAGCCCAAAATTCCCATCCTGCCATGGTGTTATTACCAGGAAGCTTTGTGGTCCCCGTTAAATCTGCCTCCCCCTGCCTCTTTGGGACCTGCCCTCCCCCTCTAACAGCCCTGCAGAACAGGGGGTGCTTTTCCTGCAGACCCCGGGCTCTGCCGACCTTCCCTCTCCACAGGGGTCCCCAGTGCTCATGCTGGACCCCTCGGGGACCCCCTTCCTATGGGAATTGCATCTGGGGGTGCAGAGCACTGCTGGGGTTGGACTGTGGTCACCTCAGAGTGGGGGACACACAGAGGAGATGTCCTGCCATGGTTGTAGGATGTCCACCAGCATGGGGGCACCTGCACCCTTGGGGACCCCCGTCCTATCTTCCTATGGGAACTGCATCTGGGGGGGCAGAGCACTGCTGGGGTTGGACTGTGGTCACCTCAGAGTGGGGGACACACATGAGATGTCCTCCTGCCGTGGTCCCGGGATGCCCACCAGCACGGGGGCACGCTGCCTGGTGTGCGGGGCGGTGGGTGGGAGAGCTGAGCTTTGCCCCGGCCCCTTTCTCCTCCACGTGGACCGGATATTTTCAAGCGAGAAGAATCTTTCCTACGAGGCTCTCCAGCTGCCAGGAATGTGCGTCTAGGAATGCCCAGGGCCCATCCAAGAACAACTTCCAGACGTGAGGCTGAGTGACGGCAGTCC
>NW_015091040.1:187892-200278 GCF_001431845.1 Calidris pugnax | reverse complement strand
GGGCAAGTGGAGGGGGGGGACGGGCTGCGGCTACCGGGCTGCTCCGGGCTGCTCCGGGCTGCTTTGGCATCCCTTGGGAAACTCCGGCTGGGAGGAATTCGCTCCTCCCGCAGTGATGGGGAGGGACCTGGATCCCAGTGCCAGGGATTGGGCTGGATGTGGATCCCAGTGCTGGGGATGGATCTGGGAAGAGACCTGGATCCCAGTGCTGGGGATTGGGCTGGACGTGGATCCCAGTGCTGGGGATGGATCTGGGGAGGGATGTGGATCCCAGTGCTGGGAATTGGGCTGGACGTGGATCCCAGTGCTGGGGATGGATCTGGGGAGGGATGTGGATCCCAGTGCTGGGGATTGGGCTGGACCTGGATCCCGGTGCCAGGGATTGGACTGGATTTGGATCCCAGTGCTGGGGACAAACCTGGATCCCAGTGCCAGGGCTTGGCTGGACGGGGATCCCAGTGCTGGGGATGGATCTGGGGGATGGACCTGGATCCCATTGCTTGGGATGGATTTGGGGAGGACATGGATCCCAGTACTGGGGAGAGACCTGGATCCCAGTGCCAGGGATTGGCTGGACGTGGATCCCAGTGCTGGGGATGGATTTGGGGAGAACCTGGATCTGGAGGAGGACATAGATCCCAGTGCTGGGGCTGGATCTGGGGGAGGATGTGATGCCAGTGCTGGGAATTGATCTGGGGAAGGGTGTAGATCCCAGTGCTGGGGATGGATCTGGGATTTTCTTAGGGCTGAGACCCCAGTCCTGACCCACCCAACGGCCCCCTCAGTGCTTTGGGGTTTGCTCCCTGCCCCAGAGCAACCAGAGCTGGGGACACCCAGTGGGGGCTCCCCAGTGGTCACTGGGATGTCTGTACCGGGCACGTAACCACCGGGGACGGGATGAGTGTGTGGGGCATTGTGTGGGCACTGAGCCCATCCCGGCCGGTGCCGCACGGGGCATCTCCCTCCTGGGGGTGCGGGCTGGGGCAGCGTGGGCAGCACGGGACCCCCCCGGGGCTCGCCTTTGAGGGGAAAAACCTGCCAGTCCTGCTGGGATCCTGCCTGTGCTCCTGGCGGGAGCTTTGCCCAGGGATTCCTGCCTCGAGTCCGCAGCTCCTGGCGCGGCCGAGCCGGCCTTTGGGAAGAGACGCCCCGTCTGGGCTTCCAGGCTCCGGGGGAGGCCAGTGCTGCCTGCACAGCGGCCCCGGGGCTGTTAAAAATACAAAAATACTCGCTTGTCTCCACGCTGAGTGTGTCTGGCGAGGCCAGGAGCCCTGCTCTGCCCCGCTCTGCCCCGCTCTGCCCCGCCGCCGCCGGAAAAACCGCCCCACTCGAGGGGTTCCCCGCACGAGGGGAGTTTTTGTGTGTGTCAGGTTGAAGAGGGCATCCCCCAGGTAGAAAGGCCAGAGAGAGCAAAGCTGCTCTGGTCCCTCGGAGCCCGGGGAAGACGTTTGGCATCGCTGTCCCTGTGCCCTCACCCCCACATCCCTGCATCCCGTTCTCTGCCCAGCCTGGCCTTCATCCCCCTGAAGCGGAGGGGCTGCAGCTGCCCGGGCAGGACTCCCCCTTCCCCTTCCCCTGCTTCTCCCCATGGGGACACGTGTGACACTGCTCAGCTCCTGCCTCCCCACTGCCAGCAGTGTCACTACATGTCACCGTGGGAGCCAGGGACATGGCAGGCACCGGTGGTGTCACACTGACGATGGGGACCCATGCCAAGGGTGGGCTGTCACTGTCCCTGTCACCTCTCCCTCGTCCCGTGCTGTGAGCGGACGGTGGGACGGAGCGGTCCCCCTGCCCTTGGGGACTCCTGCCCTTCTTCCCTTCCCAGGAGGGGCGGCAGCTCCAGCCCCAGCACACGTGGTGGCCACAAGCTCCTGCCTGGCAAAGAGCCGGCACCACCACGCAGGTGTCGTGGCTGCCAGGAGAGCCGTGGGCATCGGGCATCTCACCAGCATCTCCTGGGGCCCTGCTGGGGCATCCCAGGGAGAGCTGGCTGAGGAGCAGCCTGTGCCGGGCTCCCGGAGACCTCCTGGATAATGGCTTTCCCACTGCCGGCCATGGGATGAGGGGCCATGGGATGAGGCTCCCGGATCTGTGTCCGTCCTGGTGTCTGTCCCTCTGCGTGAGCTTCACTGGTCTCCCAGGTCGGTCCCAGCTGGTCCTGGAAGCCATCCTGGGGCCGGGATGCCAAGGGGGGAGCGTTCCTGCCCGGTTCTCCAGGGTCGGGGGGCTGCCCACGTCCTGCTGACGCCTGTTTGGAGAGTGATGGATGGGTCCTGCGTGGCCCCGGGGGCTCCCCCCGGCTCTGCCGTCCCGGGTCTCCCGGCGCCTTTCCGTGGGAGGCTCCGTGCCGTTATCCCAAGTGTTTATGGGGACCAGATGGTGCCGTGGGGGGGGTGAGGGTGACCCCTGACTGTGGGGTGTCCGGGCCACAGGTCGCCTTCACACCTTCGTCCCTCGGTGGCTGTAATTGGGGATGGGGGGGGTCTCTGCGTTTTGGGATTTGAGGGGGAGGCCCACTCCTGCCCCCCCACTCCTGCCCAGCCCCTCGTTCTTCTCTGGGGGGTGCAGGGCAGAACTTCCCCAACTGTCCCCTCTCTGAGGGGCTCTGAGTGAGTTTTTTGGGGCTTCTTTGCCTTCGCTGTTCCCCTCCGAGCCCTCACTGGGGCAGCAGGTCCCACTGGGGGTCCGGAGGCCCCCCCAGGGCTGGCACCTGCCCCCAGCCTCTCATGAAGGGAAGCAGAGCAGCTTCAGCATCTCCTCCATCTCCCCCAGCCTCCCTCCATCCATGGAGCAGCAGGTCAGGGACATCCCATCCCTGACACATGTCCCCATGTGAGCTGCAGCTGGGGACCATGGTGGCCATCCCCTCATGCTCCCTGCCAGCATTGGGGGATGCAGAGCCCAGCGGCAACTCCGAAATGTGCCCAGCTGGCCCACTCCACCAGCCCACCGTCATGCCAGGGGCTGCCCCAGAGTCATGGGACCCCCATGGCCATGCGCAGACCCTAGTGGCCATGGAGCCATGGGACCCCCATGGCCACACACAAACCCTGGTGGCCATGGAGCCATGGGACCCCCATGGCCATGCTCAGACCCTGGTGGCCACAGAGCTGTGGGACCCCCATGGCCACACACAGATCCCAGTGCCCACACAGCCATGGGACCTCCGTAGCCACACACAGACCCCGGTGGCCACGGAGCCGTGGGGAAGGGCTGAAGCCACCGGTGCGTTGGAGGCCCGGCTGCCTGCTCCCGGTGCGAGCGGGCGGCCAAGATCGGCAGCGGCGTGTGCCGGCGCGTGCGTGGCCAGGAGCTGGGGGAGCAGGGCTGGCAGCGGGCGAGCGGAAAATGTGAGCCGTGCTCCCGTCTGCGGGACGGAGGCAGGAATGTGCTCAGGCCGGAGCCGGGCTGTGGCCAACACTGATCTCCAGCCTTCCCGTCCGTCAAGCCATTAAAAAAGGGTTATTTAAACCCTTCCTACTGCTGCAAACGAGCCTGGGTGATGCAGACCCTGACGCTTGCGTCCTCTGCCCCCAGCGTGGAGGAAGGGGCTGCAGGACCCCTAACGAAGTGCGGCTCAGGGCTGCCCACAGCTGTGCAGGGCCCCCCCCCTCAGCCCTCTGCAGCTTTGGGGGTCAGTCATGGAATCGTGGGATGGTTTGGGTGGGAAAGGACCTTAAAGATCATTCAGCTCCAACCCCCCTGCCCTGGGCAGGGACACCTCCCACCAGCCAAGGTTGCTCCAAGCCCCATCCAGCCTGCCCTTGAACCCCTCCAGGGATGGGGCAGCCACAGCTTCTCTGGGCAACCTGGGCCAGGCTCTCACCACCCTCACAGCAAGGAATTTCCTCCCCAGATCTTACCTCAATCTCCCCTTTTTCACCTTAAAACCCTTCCCCCTCGCCCTATGGCTCCCCTCCCTGATCCAGAGTCCCCCCAGCTTTGCTGGAGCCCCTTGAGGGACTGGAAGGGGCTCTGAGGTCTCCCTGGAGCCATCTCTTCTCCAGGCTGAATCCCCCCAACTCTCTCAGCCCCCCCTCCCAGCAGAGGGGCTCCAGCCCTCCCAGCATCTCTGTGACCCTCCTGGCCTCCCCCATCCCAGTGCCCCCCAGTGCAGCGTGGCAGTGGGGTTCAGCAGCTCACAGCTGGGGTTTGCTTCACTGCTGGGTGGGTTTGGGGCATCCTGGCCTCAAGCTGCAGGCAGAGCCCCTGCCCAGGCACCCTTCATGCTTTTCAGTGCCTGCAAATAGGCAAGGGGGGGGACAGAGGGGTCCATCTGTTTGAAAAGGTGTCCCCTGCCCTCCCCTCACATCTCGTCCCTCCCCTCCAGGACATTCGCAACACGGTGGGCAACATCCCCATGGAGTGGTACCAGGACTTCCCCCACATCGGCTACAACCTGGACGGCAAGAAGATCTACAAGCCCATCCGGAACAAGGACGAGCTGGACATGTTCCTGGAGAAGATGGAGAACCCCGACTACTGGTGAGCACAGCGGGGAGGGTCACAGCGGTGCCCGGTGTGACGTGTTCACCACGTGGACACACACACACTTGTGGACACTGGGACTCAGAACACCCCGACTGCTCAGATCCCAGGGCTGGAGAGTACGGGCTGGAGACCTGGTGTGACTCCTGGCATGTGGCTTTGGTAGCCCAGGGCTTCCTGGGAGCAGGGCTTGTGCCACTGTTGGGGGATGGCCGCTGCCATCCAGCCCTGACCTGTCCCCTGGGGTTCCCTGCAGGCGCACGGTGCAGGACAAGATGACGGGTGCGGACATCAAGCTGACAGACGAGCAGGTGGACCTGGTGCATCGGCTCCAGAGAGGGCAGTTTGGGGACGTCCACTTCGATCCCTACGAGGTAGGGTGATGGCACACCCTCTGCCGCTTGCCCCAGGCTCTGGTTTGCCCCAGGACGGGCAGGGGCAGCCACCACCACACGGCTCTGTGTCTCCCCAGCCCGCCGTTGACTTCTTCACCCACGAGGTCATGATCCACCCGGTGACAAATCGCCCGGCGGACAAGCGGAGCTTCATCCCATCTCTCATCGAGAAGGAGAAGGTGAGATGACACCTCGGGGGGTTCCAAGCCGAGCTCTGCCTGTGTTGGGAGCCCCTCGCAGGTCGCAGCACTGAAGGCTGGTGGCTGTGGCTGCCATCCTGTCCAGCGGTCCCTCCTGTCCCCACCGTGGGCCACCCACCCCCATGACTCTTTATATCCACGTCTAAACCCGTGTCAAGTCTGCTCCTGTGCTGCCCCCCTGGGCTGCAGAGCTGTGCTCGGCAGCTTCCATCTCCATCCTCACATCCCATACCTCCTCCTCCCACAGCCTGAGGAGCCCTGTGGCTCCTGGCCTTGACCTCTGCTTGCCCCACAGGTCTCCAAGCTAGTCCACGCCATCAAGATGGGCTGGATCAAGCCCCGCAAGCCCAAGGACGACACACCTACGTACTACGACCTCTGGGCCCACGAGGATCCCAACTCCATCCTAGGGCGCCACAAGATGCACGTCCCAGCCCCCAAGATGAAGCTGCCGGGGCACGAGGAGTCCTACAACCCCCCACCCGAGTACCTGCTCAGTGAGGAGGAGGTAAGGGGGGGTCCCGAGCCCCCAGGAGCTGGAGGGGAAAGCGCTGGGCACACGGGGAGCTCAGGAGGTGCCAGGACAGCGGGAAAGTTGGGGGGCACCCTGGAGACCACGTCGTGTGGAGGTGAGAAGGGACCTTGCCAGGGAAATGGAAGCAAAGGCTGGATAAAAAGCACCCCCTGGATAAGAAGAGAAGTGGGGCCACCTCCCAGGGAGTGAGAAATGAGCGGGAGGGTGGTTCTCACTGGGCGGGGGGGGGGGGGTGTCGGGGCTGGGGCAGCCCCGGGGGTCCTGCCCGACCCTGCTGACCCGTGTGTCCCCCCCATCCCGCAGAAGCTGGCCTGGGAGCAGCAGGAGCCGGCCGAGCGGAAGCTGAACTTCGTGCCCCAGCAGTTCCGGTGCCTGCGGGCCGTGCCTGCCTACCCCCGCTTCATCCACGAGCGCTTCGAGCGATGCCTGGACCTCTACCTCTGCCCACGCCAGAGGAAAATGCGGGTGAGGGCTTCTCCTGCCCCCTCACCCCCCACCCGGCTGTCCTGGGGACATTTCATCTGCTTCTGCTCCCTCCTGTATATTCCCTGACGCCCCGCGGCTGCTGAGGGGACCACCGTGCTGTGGGGCACAAAATGCTGCTCCCAAAGGCCTCTTGCCCCTCAACTACTCCCAAACACCAGCCCCACATCGCCCCAGAGCTCCTCAGCTGGAAGGGGGGCTGTGTCCACACATACACAAGCGCTGTCTTGTGATGCCCCCAGACCCCAAACCTGGGCTTTCCAGCCAGAGCTTGCCCAGGGGCACGCAGGCCACCGGCTCTGGTGCCGGGAGGTGCCCGAGGTGCAGCCTGGTTGTGTCTCTCACAGGTCAACGTGGACCCCGAGGACCTCATCCCCAAGTTGCCGAAGCCGCGGGACCTGCAGCCCTTCCCCACCACCCAGGCTCTGGTGAGTGGGTGCGCGGAGCTGGGGATGGGGGGGCTGCCCCTGCCCCTGGCCTGTCCCCAACCTGGTCCTGGTGAGATCTGGTGTCCCCACACCCCATAACGGCTGTTCTGGGCACGGCCCCATGGCCCTGGGGGGAGAGGACCTGCCCTGGAGCCCAGGGTCCTGCCTGCAGCGGGTGAGGGAGGACGGGGATCAGCTCCATTATGGATGGGCAGAGCTGGGGACCTGCCCCAGGAACGGGGGGTCCTGCCCCAGGTCTGGTCACGCAGTGGGGATTGGTGGCACACGGACCTCTGCTTTCCTCCAGGACACATGACGCCGGGTCCCCTCGCCTCCCTCCTTGGGGAACCCGGGGCAGTGCAGGGAGGTCCCCACAGAGGAGCCTCTGGGCTGCGTGGGGGCCCTCACCCACCTCCCGTCTCCCTCCCCAGGTCTACCGTGGGCACACCAGCCTGGTGCGGTGTCTCAGCATCTCTCCCAGCGGGCAGTGGCTGGTGTCAGGTAAGGACTGGCTCCCCGGGCATGGAATCATGGAATCACCGAATGGTTTGG
The DNA here is from genome assembly GCF_001431845.1 of Calidris pugnax. Lineage (NCBI taxonomy): Eukaryota > Metazoa > Chordata > Aves > Charadriiformes > Scolopacidae > Calidris > Calidris pugnax. Next base: position 193,194 of record NW_015091040.1, on the reverse strand, counting down.
GTGGGAGGGGACCTTTAAAGGCCACTGAGTCCTCCCCCTGCCCTGGGCAGGGACACCTCCCACCAGCCCAGGTTGCTCCAAGCCCCCTCCAACCTGCCCTTGAACCCCTCCAGGGATGGGGCAGCCACAGCTTCTCTGGCCAACCTGGGCCAGGCTCTCACCCCCCTCACACCAAAGAATTTCCTCCCCAGATCTCACCTCAATCTCCCCTTTTTCACCTTAAAACCCTTCCCCCTCGTCCTATGGCTCCCCTCCCTGATCCAGAGTCCCTCCCCAGCTTTCCTGGAGCCCCTTGAGGGACTGGAAGGGGCTCTGAGGTCTCCCTGGAGCCTTCTCTTCTCCAGGCTGAACCCCCCAACTCTCTCAGCCCCCCCTCCCAGCAGAGGGGCTCCAGCCCTCCCAGCATCTCCGTGGCCTCCTCTGGCCCCATCCAACAGGTCCATGTCCTTCTGCTGGTGGTGGCCCCAGAGCTGGAGGCAGCACTGGGGTGAGGGGATGTCTCCCCAAAGGGGCAGAATCCCCCCCCTCACCCTGCTGGCCAGTACATCCCAGACGTGCCCGGCACTGCTGGCCTGTCCCCAGTGCTGGAGCTGGTCCCAGTGTCACCCCACACTGGTGTGGGGCTGGGGGCAGCCGGGGAACCCGCCATCCCCCTCCCTGGAGCCGGGCTGCGGGGGAAGCCTTGGCTGGTGGCCGGGAGCATCCCTGGGAGTCCTGCGGCACGTGTCCCCCCCCGTTCCTGCGGGAAGGCTCCTCGCCTCCAGAAGGCTCCGTGGGTTTTTCCAGCCGCTCTCGGGCCCCCACCCAGGAGCCCTGTCCCTCCCCGCTCGGCAGTGGAGAAAGTGAGGCTGGAGGAGCAGCCCCGGGGCTGGAGATGGAGAGCAGATGGCAGTTTAACAGCCCGCAAAGGCACATGTGCTTTTTATAGCGCTGGATGTTTCCAGGCTGCCAGCTCCCGGCGGTGGTGGCCGCCGTGTCCGTCCCTCCGTCCGTCCGACGGTTCCACAACGTGGAATTCCTGCCCCCCCGGGCCGGGAAAGTGGCCGAGAGCAGGCCTTAAAAATAACCCGAATTGGGGAGGAGTGGGGGGGGGGCACACACTAGCCACCGGCTACCTGCCCATGGAAAAGCCTGCCCGGGGAGCTGCCGGCTGGAGAGGGGCCGTGCCGAGATTGCCGGGAGCCGGGGGGGGGATATGTGGGGCAGGAGCGGGTTTTGGGGGCGGGAAGAGGGGGGGGCCTGTTCTCTGGGCAGCGGCCCCCGGTCACGTCTCGCCCTGATGCTGCCGGAGCTGCCGTCGTGCGGAGGAGCTGGTGCCGGGGAATGGCCAGCTGCCCCCCTCTCCCTGCTCAACCCTCCCCCGTGGGGACATACCCTGTGCTGCTGAGCCCCCCGTGCAGCATCCCTGTCCCTGTCCCCATCCCTGTCCCCATCCCCATCCCTGTCCCACCCTGTCCTGTCCTGTCCCCCAGGCTCGGATGACTGCACGGTGCGGTTCTGGGAGGTCTGCACGGCTCGCTGCATGAAGACCCTGCCGGTGGGCGGCGTGGTGAAGAGCGTGGCCTGGAACCCCAACCCCACCATCTGCCTGGTGGCCATCTGCGTGTGAGTTGTCCCCCAGCGTGGCTTCTTCTCCACCCTGGAGCTCCACGAGCTGCAGCGGGTGGTGGATTTCCTCTCCCAAAGCCCATCCAGCCTCTGAGGAGCACCCACAAACTCACGGCACCCCCAGCAGCGAGGATGGCCGTGCTGTGGTGCACAAAATCACCTCTGCTTGCTGTGGCCCTGCCTCCTGCTTCATTTGGTGGCCTTCATAGAATCACAGAGTGGTTTGGGTTGGAAGGGACCTTTAAAAATCATCCAGTCCCACCCCCTGCCCTGGGCAGAGACACCTCCCAGCAGACCAAGTTGCTCAAAGCCCCATCCAACCTGGCCTTGAACCCCTCCAGGGATGGGGCAACCACAGCTACTCTTCTTGTGGTGGCCCTCATTCTTCATTCCTCCTTTCACGGAGGAACCTGTCAGTCTCCACCATCCTCCCTGGGTCACTTGGGCTGTGACAGAGCTCCCCCATGTTCTCCCTCTTTTTGCTGGAAGGGCCTGGCTGCTCATGGCATCCCATGTGTCCCTCCCCATGTGGAGAGGGACACCATCCTCCTGGTGGCACAGGGCTGGCAGAAGGGTTTCCTGACCGTGTGCTCGTCCCACACCGTAGGGAGCAGTCGGTGCTGCTGGTGAACCCCTGCCTCGGGGACAAGCTGCTCTACGGGGCCACCGACCAGGTGCTGGAGTCCTACGTGCCGCCGGAGGAGGAGCGTGTCCAGCCCGTGCAGTGGGTGACGGCCACCCCGGAGGAGCACAGCAAAGGCATCCGGCTGGTCGTCCAGCACAGCAAGGTAGGGATGGGGACACCCCACAGAGCCAGGCTGCTCCTTGGGGTGGTGGGTGACACCCTGGGGAGGTTGGTGGGTCTGACGGGTGGCTTGTGTCCCTCCCCTCACCCCATCCCTGCTCTCCGCAGGCCCTGAAGCAGGTGACCTGGCACGGCAAAGGCGACTACTTTGCCAGCGTGGTGGCCGACAACAGCAACATGCAGGTGCTGATCCACCAGACCAGCAAGCGCTGGAGCCAGAACCCCTTCCGCAAGAGCAAGGGGCTGGTGCAGTGTGTGCTCTTCCACCCCATCCGGCCCTACTTCTTCGTGGCCACCCAGCGCTATGTCCGCGTCTACAACCTCCTCAAGCAGGAGCTCACCAAGAAGCTGATGAGCAACTGCAAGTGGGTGTCCAGCATGGCCATCCACCCCGGAGGTACGTGGCCCCGTGGGCTCCCCAAGGAGCTGTTGGCTCCTGTGAGCTGCTGCAGAGCATCCTGCTCAGACGGGGTTCAGGGGGGGGCTCTGGGTGCCAGCAGGACACCGTGGGGTTCACTGGTGACCCCCTGTTCCCTCTCACAGGTGACAACATCATCTGCGGCAGCTACGACAGCAAACTGGCCTGGTTCGACCTGGACCTCTCCACCAGACCCTACCAACTGCTGCGGTGAGTCCCGGGGCCACAGCCAGCCCCCCCTTTAACTTGTCCATGGCCCCCCCCAAACCCTACGGGGCCTCTTCCCAGGGCTGTTCCCCCTCCTGGGACTTGGCAGCAGGATGGAGCCCGGTGGGGCTGTGCCAGGACCAGCCATCCCTGCCCAGCGTGAGGGTCTCTCACGGCTCTCGTGTGCCAGGATGGGGGGGGTGGCAGTGACCACAGCTCTCCCAGGGCTTGGGGGGGGGTGGGGAGCAAAGCCTGGTGCTGGGCTCAAGCAGGTCCCAGTCTATCCCAGTTACCCAGGAGACATGACCATTCGCAGCAGAGCTCGGGGGTCCGTAAAGCCTGTCCAGGCGCCTTGTCCCCAAGGGCTGGGATGGGGGGGCAGAGCGTGTGTGTCCCCCCCCTTGCCCCGACACATCTCCCACCCTCTTTGCAGGCACCACAAGAAAGCCCTGCGGAGCGTGGCCTTCCACAAGCACTACCCGCTCTTCGCCTCGGGCTCCGACGACGGCACCGTCATTGTTTGCCACGGCATGGTCTACAAGTAGGTCCTGGGGACCCCCCGGGGGGGTGTGGGGGGTGTTTTGGGGTGGGTTCCCTTCTCCCCCAGCACAGCAGAGCCCTGGAGGAACTGCTGGGCAGGGGTTTTGGTGCCACCTGTACATCTTTTGGGGGGGGGGAGGGGGTGCAACACTTGTGGGGTGCCCTATGGAGAAAGCCAAAGCCCCCCCGTGCTGACCTGTTCTCCCCCCCACCACAGTGACCTGCTGCAGAACCCGCTGCTGGTGCCCGTCAAGGTGCTGAAGGGCCACGCGATAACCTTGGACCTGGGGGTCCTCGATGTCCTCTTCCACCCCACCCAGCCCTGGGTCTTCTCCTCCGGCGCCGACGGCACCATCCGGCTCTACACGTAACTGATCCCCCTCCGGCACCGGCACCACCACGCTCCCCCGGGAACGGGGCTCCCGCTCACGGACTCCTGGGGCCTCCTCATTAAATCCTTTTGGGTACAATCCTGCTCCGCTTCATCCTGTGGTGCCAGCTCAGACGGGGCTGGACCGACCCCCTGGGGACACAGGGGGACCCCTGCCCAAACCCACGCGGTGCTGCTGCCCTCCCAGGCCCGGCACGGTGCCCCACAGCATCCCTTCCTCACAGCTTTTGGGGTGTAGGTGCCCCACAGCATCCCTTCCCCACAGCTTTTGGGGTGTCAGTGCCCCATGGTGTCCCTGCAGGAGGTCCCAGCCCTGTACATGGTCTGGGGACAGTCACCCACCAACAGGAACCCCCCCACCCTCTGCCCCACGTGCAGGGACACGGTGAGCCCATGGTGGGGGATGGACTCCGTGGGTAGAGGGGGGGCCGGTGCTGGGCTTCCCCTTTGGCAAAGTGGGGGGAGCAGAGACCCAGCACCTCCCTCCGAAGGGGATCCCACCACAACTGGGGGCTGCTCCCTCCCCACCATAACCCCCCTGTGACCCAGCTCAAACTGGGGGGGGGCTGCTCCCCCTCCCCCCACCTCAGCTTTCCCCCTCACCTCAACTCTTGTGGAGCAAAGAGCTTTATTTAAAAATACCTTTATGTACATGTGTGTCGAGAGGACGGTCACATTCATCGAGTAGGTGCCCCGGGGGGAGGGAGGGGGGACGACGGGACCCCCCCACGTTCAGCATCAGGGAGCAGCAGAGTGGGAGGAGGGGGCTGGAGGCAGCCATGGGGGGGGGGCTCAGGCTCCGTCCTGCTCCCAGCTGATGGATGGAGACCCCGGGGACGCTGCCTGCCCGTGGCTCCCGGGCCACCAAGGTGCCTTGCCCAGGACCGTCACCCCATAACTCAACCAGGAGCAGCCCCCAGAGAGGGACCGTGTGGCCACCGTGTCCCCTGGCCACCGCGGTGCCACGGCCGGGCCTGGGGGCTGGCGAGAGCCGAGGAAGACGATGGCGCTGCCGCGGAAGCCGTCGAGTTGGACCCCGGGGGAGGGGGTGGCTGGATGCAGGAAGACGTGGCCGTGGGGCTGGTGGCCGTGGGGCTGGTGGCCAGGAGCCCACCCAACTATTGCTGCGGCGGAGCCAGGGGGTCCCGGGGCTCACAGGATCCGGACGAGGCGGCCCAACGTCTCCGCCACCTTCATGCGGACGGCGGGGACGGGGTCCTTCAGGAGCAGGTTCAGAGCTGGAAGGAGCAGAGCACAGAGGTGCTGGGGGGGGGTTTGGGGGGGTCGTTGTGACCCCCCCCCCCGGGCCCCCGGCGGGGGGCAAGGCACGCCC
>NW_015091040.1:187381-187687 GCF_001431845.1 Calidris pugnax | reverse complement strand
GGCCCCCCCCCCCCCCCGTGCCCCTGGCTGGGACCAAGCCACGTCCTGGCTTTACTCCATCACAGGAGGAGGGAGAAACTCCCCCTCAGGGACGCTGGGCCCCTCCGCCAGCCCCCTCCCCATCAAAAACCCAGGGAAGAGCAGCCCTCGCTCCTCTTTGCCCCCTGCCCCCCCCCAGGAGCCCCCCCAGCTCCACAGCCCAGGGGACCGATGCCACCCCCGCTGCGGGGGCTGCCGGCCCCATGCCCTGGGGTGCTGGGACCGAGGGGTCCCCACGGCACCGGGCTGAAGCTGGGGGGGCTGCTC
>NW_015091040.1:180702-187371 GCF_001431845.1 Calidris pugnax | reverse complement strand
CCCCCGAGCCACTCAACACGGGAAGCTCGCGCAACCCAATCCCGGGCTGCTCGCTCCAGCCATTACTCACACGCAGGCAGATTATCTTTCACTTGTTTCAAACAGACAGGCCTCTTTCTTCTGGAAGGGCTCGGGGAGCCAACGGAAAGATAGTTTTTCCTTTTTTAGTGTTTTTTAAGCTCCCTTGGAACGACCCGAAAGTTTCCATGCATTACTATATACTATGAGGTCACTAGTGACAGGGAAAAAATCCCTGAAATCCAGGAAAATTACTTAACCCCGCTCCAAAATGCCACCAGCTTCAAGTCGACTTTTTTATTAGCCCTTGGTAACGAGCCCCAAACTCTGCCTTCCAACGGTTAACGCGTGACCGGCCGACCCAGCCAGTCCCCAAGCGTCCCCCCTCCTCAGCCACTGCAAATGCCCCGGCAGCCCCCCCACGACGGGGGGGTCACGGTTGCAGCCCGGGTGGGGGGCTCGGGGGGTCACCCTGGCAGCCAGAGTGACCACCCTTCCGTGTGAGCTCACACCAGATGCCATCAGAGCATCCGTCCCCTCGTCCCCTCGGTTTTCCTGCCCCGATCCCCCCCCCGTGTCTGCTCCTGCAGGTGCTGGGCTCCTTCTGGCCACAGCTCTGGCCACGGGCTGGCCAGGAGGGTTGGGGACATTCCCCGTGTCCCCAGGATTCCCCCCCTGCCATCCCCTGGGGGACAGTGCCAGATCTCGCCGCATCCGCGCAGCCTCCCGGTTGCAGCCTCGTCCCTCTCCGGTGGCCCAAAGCCACCCCTGGACACCCCCGGGGGGTTGTCCCCGGCGCTGCCCCGAGAGCCCGGGAGGAGCCCCGGGTGCAGCATCCCCCGGGGAGCCCCGTGTCACGGGGCAGGGCCCAGTCCCCGCTCCCCGGCGGTGGCAGCACCCACTCACCCGAAATGAGCTGGTCCAGGTCCACTTGCTGGCACTGCTCTTCATCCACGTGCAGCACGAGGAAGCCTGAGGAAGAAATTCCAAAGTCAGGGCTTGGTCTGGATCCCTCTGAGGAGCCCTGCATCCCAGGAGACAGGTGATGGTGGTGTGTCACCAGGCTCCAGGTCACTTGTCCCCATGCCTTGTGCGAAGCCACCACAGAAACCCCCTGAGGCAAGGACCACCGTGGGTGACGTACACCCAACACCCTCACATGAGCCCTGGGGAGATGCCCACCAGCATCTCTGCCACCAGCAGCTCCAGGAACTTCTCCTAAAGCATGGAATCATAGACTGATTTGGGTGGGAAGGGACCTTGAAGATCATCCAGTCCAACCCCCTGCCATGATCAGGGACATCTTCCACTAGACCAGGTGGCACCTGCATCCAACCAGTGCTAGTGGCAAGTGGCTGGAGAGAAGTTCCTGGGGTGCTGGCACCACCTGGGGACATGGCACATGTGCCTGTCCCCAGGTGTGGGCACAGCAAGTTGTGGGCAGGTGCTCTGCACGACGTGGAGGCACCAGATCTGGTGTTTCCAGCAGCCCATCCCAGTGCCCTCCCAGCACAGCAGGGACCAAAAGCATTCCCAGGACAATGTGGCCACACACCCTTCTGAGGAGAGGACACCACGGGAAGCCAGAGGAGCGGGGAGGGACTCACCGATGAACATGGGGGCAGCAGCTCGGATGTCCACCCAGTTGCTCTTGAAGTAGAAGAGGTTGGTTAAGATGAGGCGGTTCAGCATCTCCGGGTAGCACTGCATCTGGGGGAGAGAGAGCCACCGAGGAAGTCACGCAGGAGATGGGATGGGATGGGATGTCCAAGGCACTGGCACCATCTCCTGGAAGCCTGGAGCCCCTGGCGGGAGCTGAGGTCATCCCAGGAACCCAACTGGGCTGGGGGGGGCTCAACCCTGTGTCCAGGCTCTGGGGCCTCAGCACAGGAGGGACAGGGACCTGTTGGAGAGGGGCCAGAGGAGGCCATGGAGATGCTGGGAGGGCTGGAGCCCCTCTGCTGGGAGGGGGGGCTGAGAGAGTTGGGGGGTTCAGCCTGGAGAAGAGAAGGCTCCAGGGAGACCTTGGAGCCCCTTCCAGTCCCTCAAGGGGCTCCAGGAGAGATGGGGAGGGACTCTGGATCAGGGAGGGGAGTCATAGGATGAGGTGGAAGGGTTTTAAGCTGAAAAAGGGGAGATTTAGGTGAGATGTGGGGAGGAAATTCTTTGGTGTGAGGGTGGTGAGAGCCTGGCCCAGGTTGGCCAGAGAAGCTGTGGCTGCCCCATCCCTGGAGGGGTTCAAGGGCAGGTTGGAGGGGGCTTGGAGCAACCTGGGCTGGTGGGAGGTGTCCCTGCCCAGGGCAGGGGGTGGCACTGGGGGGGCATTAAGGTCCCTTCCCACCCAAACCGTTTGGTGATTCTTTGACCCAGAAGACCTTATGGACCAACCATCCCCACATGAGCCCTGGCACTGGCACCACCGGCTCCGGTGGCCACTCACCAAGTGTTTGCAGACGTTGTTCATGAACTCCCCGTAGTGCAGGCTCCTCTCCTCCTGCAGGTGGTTGAGGAACATGTCGCAGAGCCCCTCGCAGCCCATGTTGGGGCCACACATGCGCAGGGCGAACTTGCAGGCCTGGGGCAGGGAGAGGAGAGAGCTCAGCACCACACAGGACCCCCACGTCGAGGGAGAGGACCCCGGTTCCTGCCACGGCCAGTGGGGAACTCACTTTGACCACCTCTGGCTTTGGGTCCTGGAGGTGCAGCAGCAGCGTCACCAGCCCGTTGAGGATCTGCTCAACGAAGACCTCGCAGTGGCCTTGGCTGAACTTGGTGAGGTTGCCGAAGAGGACGATGGAGGACTGGCGGAGGTCGGGCTGCTCCTGCGGGCAGAGGGGACGAGCTGGGCTCAGCAGGACCTCCCAACCTCGGGGGGATGCAAGGGTGGTCCCACCACCCACAACCCCAGCAGGGCTGGGGGTCATCGGAGCAGCAAGGACACGCTGTTGTGTGTCCCCAGCCCTTGGCACCTTCCCAGGCCTCAGCTGCAGGACCTCACCTCTTTTTTTCTTTTTTTTTTTAATGCTTTTGAATACCATTTTAGATGACTCTTCACCAGGAAATAACAAAGCCACCCATGGGCTGAGGTCAGGCTCTGCTGGGGGTGTCAATCCACTCACTCCCACCAAATCATGGAATCACTGGAGGGTTGGGGTGGGAAGGGACATTCAAAAAGGCCCCAGGGCACCCCCATAACCCAGCCCCACTCGACCCCGCGCCCAGACCTTCCTGCTGCCCGGGAGGAGTCGAGGTCCAAGCGGACAACACCACGGGCACCTCCGTGTCCTTCTGCTGCCCCGATGTCCATGCCCCCACCCCTGCACCCAGGGACGTGCCCTGTGGCATCCCAGCAGATTCCAGCTCCTCCCACACATCTCCCCTGCGTTAATTAGGCTCTGGCTCAGCAAACGAGCCAGTGAAGGCAGGAGCTCGGGCAGAGCCTTACGCTGTCGAAGAAGGGCCGGATCCTGATGGCGATGTGGAGGAGCATGGACTGGACGTCCCTCTCCTCCAGGTGATCCAGGAGCTTGGAGAGGCTGGACATGGCCTCCAGGGCCACCAGGTTCTGGGGGTCATCTTTGTCATCCATGCCGTTGACCATGGAGGCCAGGAGCTTGGCCCCGTGCTTCCTCACCTGTGAGGGAAGCGGGGAGAAAAGTGGTCCCCATGGGGTGACACCGGCAGTGGGGCTGGCAGGGACACCTCCCTGGGGCACCCCACAAGCAGGCTGCTGCCCCACACCACGCTTCCAGCCAGAAAGAGGTGGGAAGAGACTGGAAAATGGTGACGGCTGTGGGGAAAGTGTCCTCAGCAGAGGCTGGTCATGGCAGGTGGTACCAGGAGCCACTGGTTCCTCCAGCAGGAATGGTTTGGGTGGGAATGGGCCTTAAAGATCATCGAGTCCACTCCCCACACCTCCCACCAGACCAGGTTGCTCCAAGCCCCCTCCAACCTGCCCTTGAACCCCTCCAGGGATGGGGCAGCCACAGCTTCTCTGGCCAACCTGGGCCAGGCTCTCACCACCCTCACACCAAAGAATTTCCTCCCAAGATCTCACCTCAATCTCCCCTTTTTCAGCTTAAAACCCTTCCCCCTCGTCCTAGGGCTCCCCTCCCTGATCCAGAGTCCCTCCCCAGCTTTCCTGGAGCCCCTTGAGGGACTGGAAGGGGCTCCGAGGTCTCCCCGGAGCCTTCTCTTCTCCAGGCTGAACCCCCCAACCCTCCCAGCAGAGGGGCTCCAGCCCTCCCAGCATCCTTTTGGAGGTGCTCTCACCAGGGTGAGGAGGTGGTGGACTCTCCTGCCTTGGACAAGCAGCATCTCCAGGTGCCTACGTGCTCCCTGCTCCCCTCCAGCCCCGGCCAGGACTCTGGGGCAGAGCAGTGGGGGCTCCCTCTCACCTTTTCGGGCGAGCCAGAGGCGATGTTGCCGAGTCCCCGCAGCGCCAGCATCCGCACCAACATGCAGGAGTCCTTCTGCCTCCCCGTCATGTTGTCCATCATGGTCTCCAGCAGGATCAGGTCATTCACCACGTTACTGTTGAGGAGCTAAAGCAGAAGAGAACCTCAGCATCGACAGGACGGGGGCCCCAAGGACCACGAGGGAGACAATGGATGTGTTTTGGATGCTCTTCTTCCCGAAGAGCAGACTCATCTTGCCCCCCACCTCCCCTCAGGCCCTCTCTCCATACCCACCCCATCCAGAGATGGGGCTTGGGGAGCCCTCAGCCCCTACGTCCCCGGGCAGGAACTGGGATGTGAGGAACCTGCAATTATTTATAACACGTAAATCAAGAAAACCCAAAATCCCCAGTTGGGAAGAAGTGGGGAGCCCAGGAGAACCCCGACAGCCAGGACAAACCCAGGAAACCTACACAAAATCCTTGTCCCCGAGGTGGCCGGGGGGTGAGATGCGGGGGGCTGTGAGGAGGTGGGGATTTCCAGGGATGGAGGGCTGAGGGGCATCCCCTGGGGTACAAAGTGGCCAGTGGCACTGCCAGCTGCTCTCCCAGAACAGTGCAGGGGCACCCACGGCACCCGGAGACCCCACGGCCCCCGGGAGCATCCTGAGTGGCACCCAGAGCCCCCCATGGCACCAAAAGCCCCCATAGCACCCAGAGGCCCCACAGCCCCAGGAGCATCCTGAGCAGCACCCAGAGCCCCCATGGCATCAAGAGCCCCCCAGTACCTGGAGTCCCCACGGTGCCCAGAGCCTCTGAAGCACCCAGAGACCCTGTGGTACCCAGAGAAACCATGGTGCCCAGAGATCTCACAGTACCCAGAGACCCCACGGCACCAAGAGATGCTACAGCACCAAGAGTCCCCACGGTGCCCAGACCCCCCATGGCACTCAGGCACCCAGAGACCCCGAGGTACCCAGAGACCCCACAGCACCAAGAGATGCTGCAGCACCAAGAGCCCCCATGGTGCCCAGAGACCCCAAGGCACCAAGAGATGCTGCAGCACCCAGAGACCCCACAGTGCCCAGACCCCCCATGGCACCCAGAGCCCCTGTGTCCCCAGGAGCATCCCCGGGAGCTGAGCAGCAGCAGCAGCACCGGAGCTCTTGGCAGCAGGTCCTGGCTGCTGGAGCTGGGATGGAGGAGCCCTGGCTGGAGAGCGGCGGTGCGGGGGGGCTGCTCTCCTGCTGACCCTCCCACCCGAGCCCCCGGGGCGTGGGGAGAGCCACGTACAGGAGCGGGACACGCTCCAAGCAGCGCTGCTGGCTCCCCCCTGCAGGGATCAGGCTCTGCTTTATGGAAAGGAGATTTAAGTGCTGGGGGGTGGGCAGGAGCCCAGCACGGAAGGGGTATTTCTGGGTGAATGGGTGCTCCGGGGTTGAGCATCTCTCGGGGGTGCTGCTGTCTGTCCCCTGGCTCCAGCCATGGTGGGGGACTGTGTGCACCCACTGTCACCTGCAGAGAGGGACCCCGGGGCTGAGAGGGGACCCTGGTGCTGAGAGGGGACCCCAGGGCTGAGAAAGACCCCAGCACTGAGGGGGTCCCTGAGGATGAGAAGATGAGAAGGGACCCTGGGGCTGAGAGAGGACCTTGGGGCTGAGGGGGGACCCCAAGGATGAGAGGGGACCCCGGGGCTGAGAGGGGACCTCAGGGCTAAGAAAGGACCTCAAGGATGAGAGGGGACCCCGGGTCTGAGAGGGGACCCCAGGGATGAGAGGGGACCTCATTGCTGAGAAGGGAGCCCGGGGCTAAGAGGGGACCCTGGGGCTGAGAGGGGACCCCCAAGGCCGAGAGGAGACCCCACAACATGAGACCCAGCACCCCAGAGCCTGATCCACCCGCAGGCACAGACCTTGGGCTGTCGGTAGCCATGTGCGGGCACTGACAGCCCCCCAGGGTTGCCTTTGGGGGCCAGGAGATGGCATGGAGCCCCCCCCATCCTCCTGGGGAGGTCAGAGGAGATGCTGGACACCCCGAGATGACAGAGGGGCGAGAGAGAAGGGACTGAGCTCTCACCTCATCAGTTTGGAAGAGGGGGGGTGTGTGGAGGGGGGGGGGAACAACACAGGCATTTGCTTCCTTCCCCTCCAGCTCCGCGGCGAGGCGAAAGCTGCTATTTTAAACCCTTGAAGGCTTGCAGAGGAGCCAACCACGCTCCCAAAACTAAAGCAGATTTCTGGGACGGGCTCCAAGAG
>NW_015091040.1:179737-180472 GCF_001431845.1 Calidris pugnax | reverse complement strand
GCTCACTCACTGGTTGGGCTCGGGCGAGCACTTTCCCTTAACCCAGGCAGGGAAAGACTGACAGACAGACAGACGGACGGACAGGAGCCAGCCACGATGCTGTCACCCTCTCCCCTGCCCCTTGACATCCCCCCTCCTCGCTCACCTCGGCGAAGAAGGCGGTGGTGGTGACCCTCTGGCTGTCGAAGACGCTGTTGAGGGTGGGGATGAGGTTCTTCACGATGAGGGGGAGCCGGGGGCCGGCGTGGCGTGCCATGGCCCTGCAAGCACAAGGGGCACGTGTCACCCGCACCGGGGGGCTACGAGTGGCCACTGGACCCCCGGGGTGGGGGGGCTTCAGGGAAGGTGGTCAGTCCCTTCACCCAGGGGGATGTGGGGTGTTGGCACCGAGATCTACACTGTGGGGCATCAGTGGGGTATTGGCACTGAGCCCTATGCCGTGGGGCATCAGTGGGGTGCTGGCACCAAGCCCTGTGCCATGGTGCATCCAGTGGGGTGCTGGCATCATGATCTAGACTGTGGGGGCATCAGTGGGGTGCTGGCACCAAGCCCTGCGCTGTGGGGCATCAGTGGGGTGCTGGCACCATCCCTGAGCCATGGTGCATCAGTGGGGTGCTGGCATCAAGATCTAGACTGTGGGGCATCAGCGGGGTGCTGGCAGCGAGTCCTGTGCTGTGGGGCATCAGTGGGGTACCGGCACCATCCCTGTACCATGGAGCATCAGGGGGGTGCCGA
>NW_015091040.1:138508-178362 GCF_001431845.1 Calidris pugnax | reverse complement strand
GAGTCCTGTGCTGTGGGGCATCAGGGGGGTACCGGCCCCATCACTGTACCATGGAGCATCAGTGGGGTGCCGCCACCGAGATCTACACTGTGGGGCATCAGTGGGGTATTGGCACTGAGCCCTATGCCGTGGGGCATCAGTGGGGTGCTGGCACCAAGATCTAGACTGTGGGGCATCAGTGGGGTGCTGGCACCAAGATCTAGACTGTGGGGCATCAGTGGGGTGCTGGCACCAAGCCCTGTGCCATGGTGCATCCAGTGGGGTGCTGACACCAAGATCTAGACTGTGGGGCATCAGTGGGGTGCTGGCACCAAGCCCTGCTCCATGGGGCATCAGTGGGGTGCTGGCACTGAGCCCTGTGCCATGGTGCATCCAGTGGGGTGCTGGCATCATGATCTAGACTGTGGGGGCATCAGTGGGGTGCTGGCACCAAGCCCTGCGCTGTGGGGCATCAGTGGGGTGCTGGCACCATCCCTGAGCCATGGTGCATCAGTGGGGTGCTGGCATCAAGATCTAGACTGTGGGGCATCAGCGGGGTGCTGGCAGCGAGTCCTGTGCTGTGGGGCATCAGTGGGGTACCGGCACCATCCCTGTACCATGGAGCATCAGTGGGGTGCCGACACCGAGATCTACACTGTGGGGCATCAGTGGGGTGTCACAAGGTGCCTCTGCCCGCTGCCACCTCCTCCTGTGCCACAGGGTATGTGGGCACGGGTGGGACAGCCGAGCTGCCCATCTCCCACACCTCTTTGTCCTGCTGCCAGCCAGAACCAGCACCTTGACACCCAGGACGTGCCCTGGCATTGTCCCCCCCGGCCACCCCCTCTCCTGGGCATGAAGCGCAGGGCACGGGGGGGAGCCCACGCCGGGCACCCTGGCAGGATCCTGCTCGGGCAGCCCGTGGCCAGGAGGGATGGGCTTTGTTTTGGACGAGCTGCTCTCAAGTGTTTGGGAGGTTCAATAAAGCGTTTTGTTTTGGTTTTTTTTTTTGCAAAAACTGGAAAATCTCAAACCGCTCGTCTCCTGCGCGGCCGTCCAAGAGCTATTAACGGCGCTGGGTGGAGGGACGATGGCGAAGTCCCCGCCTGAACCAGGCTCCACCGAAGCGGAGCGGGGGCTGCGGCCGCCCCTCGGCCTCGTCACCTCCTCCCAAACTCCCAAACACGAGGCTGCACCACCAGCCCCAGGACAGGCCAGAGACCTGCAGGGACTGGATGCTGCCGCAACACCCCATGGACCATGAGGACGTGTGGGACGGTAGGGACGTCACGGGGGGAACGATGGCAGCCCCCAGCTGTATCCAGCCCCACCACGCTCCCAGGAACACAGCTCATCCTTGGGGGGTCCTCACCTGGGCTGCTTCCAGGGAGTTGGGGACAGGGCTGGGGACAGGGCTGGCCACCCCGCAGTGAGCAGCACGGCAGTGCCCCACCACCAGTCCCACGATGGCTGTGGCTGCCCCATCCCTGGAGGGGTTCAAGGTTGGATGGGGCTTTGAGTGATCTGCTCTGGTGGGAGGTGTCCCTGCCCAGGACAGGGGGTGGCACTGGGGGGGCTTTAAGGCCCCTTCCAACCCAAACCATTCTACAATTCAGCCTGGAGAAGAGAAGGCTCCGAGGAGATCTTCGAGCCGTTTCCAGTCCCTAAAGAGGGGGGCTCCAGGAAAGCTGGGGAGGATCTTTGATGAGGGAGGGGAGCCATAGGAGGAGGGGGAAGGGTTTGGCACTGAAAGAGGGGAGAGTGAAGTGAGATCTGAGGAGGAAATTCTTTGGTGTGAGGGTGGTGAGAGCCTGGCCCAGGTTGGCCAGAGAAGCTGTGGCTGCCCCATCCCTGGAGGGGTTCAAGGGCAGGTTGGAGGGGGCTTGGAGCAACGTGCTCTGGTGGGAGGTGTCCCTGCCCAGGGCAGTATTTGTTGATTCTATGACCCTCCACAGCCTTTGATGCACGACAGCTCCTCCAGGACACGGACCATCCCCTCCCCACTTGCTGCTCTCCCCATCCCAGTGGTGGTGCAGCTCTTGCACTGAAGCCGGAGGAGATCCGAGAAGAGATCCCGGAGGAGCACGGTGCCACTGACTCACCTGGCCAGCACGGCGATGCCATCGTGGTGCCTCTCTGGACTGGCCATCAGCTCCCAGCCGCCGGCGCTGCCCACCGCCCTGGCCACCTCCTCACTGCCCCCCCGGACCAGCATCACCTTCAGCGTCTCCACGGCGCAGCTGGGGAGGGAAGCACGGGTCAGTTAGCAGGTTAGGTTAGGTTAGGTTATTTTAGGTTAGTCTGGGGTAGGCTGCCCCTCCGACAGGTCGCAGGACAGCAGACGAGGGAACTGCTCGCCCTGGGAGATGCTGGGGGGCTGGAGGACGGGGTGAATCCTGGGGGGCTGGAGGATGGGGTGAGTCCTGGGGGGCTTTAGCCGGAGTGAGACGAGCCCGTAACTCACCACCACTTCCATCTGTGCCCTGACCCTGCCCTCAAACTGACCCAATACAATAGACCGAAGAGAAAAGGAGCCCAGAACTACTTTAAGGAGGAGCTTTTAGGGTTGGGTTGGGGTTTTTTTTGCATTAATATTTGATGGGTAGGGATTATTTTGCTGGGAACACAGAGCAACACATGGGAAACACACATTATCCTGTCAAAACAAAGCAAATATTAGCGATGGATAAATCTCAGCCGTCGATAGGAGCGAGAGGAACCCCGTTACCACGCACACACCAGGAGAACACCGCTTAGTCCCCGTGTCTCAACACAAAGGTCTTTCAGCTCATGAGCTGGGGCTCCTGCTGGTTTGGCTTCTCCTAAGGATGGGCCAAGCTGTGGTGAGAAGGGACCGGTGCTTGGAGGGACCGTCACCCCCCCTGAGGCTCTGCCACAGCCACCTCCTCCATCAGCCCCCACTGCCCTAAGGAAGGACACACAAACACATCTCCTGAACCGCCAAAGCCGAGACTAACGATGGACAATGCCCACTGGTTCATCGCACGCACGCAGAGAAGGCCCTGCCACGCTGGACCCAAGGTTTTTGGCAAATTTATAGTACAATTTCCTGTTTTATGGGGAGCCGGGGCTGGGGTTCCTCCAGAGAGGACCCGCTCAGGCCAGCGGAGCATCCCTAAAGAACCTCCCCACCACAAAGGCACAAGGAGCAGGGAAGGAGACAAGCAGGAGAAGGCAGGTTTGCTTTTCCACCTGGCTACTGGGGGGCTGGACCCATGGGGCAGAGGGTGAAGAAGCCCTGGGTCTGCCCTGCAAACCCCTCTCCCAAGGAGGGGGCAGAAGAGCCCTGGAGCTGGATCCCTGAGGGAAGGCAAAGGGAAAAGCAGGATTGGGAACACTGGCTGGAAAGCCCAGACCAGCAGAGAGTCCTCCTGCATCCCTGGATCACGAAGGATGATGCGACAACAAGGCATTAATTACCAATTAAAGAAAACCTTAGGCAAAAGCATCCTTCCACCATCTGCTGGTAAATATGGGAGTCCTGGTTTTACTGGTTTGGAGTTTTTTCAACCAGTTTTTCAGCTAGAGGCAGCCCGAGCTGCTGCAGAGCTTCCTCTCCCTGAGCTGCACCTCAAACAGCCAAGTGGGGGGACACCTTTCAGCGGGGTCTGGAGCAATAGGATGAGGAGCAACGACTTTCAACTACGAGAGGAAGACTTAGAGGAGATCTCAGGGAGAAATCTGTCACTCTGAGGGTGGTGAGAGCCTGGCCCAGGTTGGCCAGAGAAGCTGTGGCTGCCCCATCCCTGGAGGGGTTCAAGGGCAGGTTGGAGGGGGCTTGGAGCAACCTGGGCTGGTGGGAGGTGTCCCTGCCCAGGGCAGGGGGTGGGAGTAGATGGTCTTTCAAAGGTCCTTTCCACCCCAAACCGTTCTACGAAGAGCTGCTGGTTCCTACCAATCTTCTGGCACCAATTTTCTCACCCAAGGGCTCTGGTGGCTCTCGCACCCCAATGGGTCACTCAACAGCCACCTTCTACTGCAGGGACAATCCACAGAGGAGCCCGGGGAGGCAGACGGGCTCCTCCAGCCCCGGCCCCGCTCCAGGGATGGAGCAAGGCTCCTGGCCACGCTTCAGCAGGTTCTGGTTTGCGTCCCCCGATGCCGTCCCGAGTCCAGACGGCTTTTGGAGGAAGAGCAGTTGTTTCTGGCTCCTACGTCTCCTTCCCTGGGAGGCAACCAGTTGCTTCGAGTTTCCCTCGGCGCTCCCCGCGTTATGGCACGGGGTCTGGCTGGGATCTGCCCGCGCCTCCCGGCCAGGAGTCATTAAAGGGGGAAGAGCTTGACGAGAACAGACAGTTCTGGCTGCAGGAGCCCAAAGCCACAAAGGCAGCGCGAGTGTCCGCTCCCAGTGGTGGTGGGGAGGTGTATATCTGCGTGAAACCATCCCAAAACCCGGCCTCAAAACACCCCGGGGGCCAGGGGACAAGTGCCACGAGCTCAGGGAGCAATGCCACCAGCACCAGCAGGTTGCCACGGGGCAACCCACCATTGGCCTGAACCCACCTGCTCCTCCAACATCTGGGGTTCATTTCATTTTATTCTAAAATATGGTCACAGCAGCCCGGGGTGACAATGGGGGCCACCACAGTGTCCCCACTGCTCGGTGTCCCCAGTGCCACCAGCTCCCCCAGGGCGAGAAAACAGCTTTTCTTCACCCTTAGGATTTGACAAATGAACCAGCGAGCAATTCTAGAGCCCTTTGAGCTCCTTCTGCTTTTTCTGGTGTCTTTGTGGCCTTTTCTTTTCTCTCTTTTTTTTTTTTTTTCATATTCTCCTTAGACTAATAATAGCCTCTAAAAAACCCTGTAAAAAAAACCAAGTCTAGAAACCCACAAGAGGATAAAACTGGAAATCAGGGCAGAGCTTCCTCCCCCTGGCCAGCCCAGGGGAACCTTTAGAGGTTTTGCTGGAGAAGCAGCTCTGGAGAAAGGCTCCTAAACTGGAAATCAGGGCAGAGCTTCCTCCCCCTGGCCGGCCCAGGGGAACCTTTAGAGGTTTTGCTGGTGGAGGGAGGGAGCGAGCGGTTTCATATTCTCCTTAGACTAATAATAGCCTCTAAAAAACCCTGTAAAAAAAACCAAGTCTAGAAACCCACAAGAGGATAAAACTGGAAATCAGGGCAGAGCTTCCTCCCCCTGGCCAGCCCAGGGGAACCTTTAGAGGTTTTGCTGGAGAAGCAGCTCTGGAGAAAGGCTCCTGCCGTTGCTACCTCAGATGGGGTTAACCCCAACATCCCCACCAATTAAAAGCACTTTAAAACTCGTCAACTGGACCGCTTGCTGCGGGATGAGGGCACCGCTGTGAACCAGGAGAACCAGCACCAACCCAGCGTGATGCCCACATGAAGCCAGGCACCTGCACACACCAGGAGGACACCTTCACCGCTCCAGTGGCCCCACCACACCACGGGTGTCCCGGAGGGGACCAGCTGAAGCCCAGGGGTGGGAGAATCCTGCAGCTCGTCTAAGGTGGGCTCTGCCTTCATGGCGTCCCACTTTGCCAAAGCAAATTTTGGGGGTTGGAGGAACCTCTGCAGATCACCCAGTCCCACCCCACCCCAAAGCGAGGACACCCAGAGCAGGCTGGATGCGTCCAGGTGGGGTTTGAAGATCTCCAGAAAAGGAACCGCTGTGAACCAGGAGAACCAGCACCAACCCAGCGTGATGCCCACATGAAGCCAGGCACCTGCACACACCAGGAGGACACCTTCACCGCTCCAGTGGCCCCACCACACCACGGGTGTCCCGGAGGGGACCAGCTGAAGCCCAGGGGTGGGAGAATCCTGCAGCTCCTCTAAGGTGGGCTCTGCCTTCATGGCGTCCCACTTTGCCAAAGCAAATTTTGGGGGTTGGAGGAACCTCTGCAGATCACCCAGTCCCACCCCACCCCAAAGCGAGGTCACCCAGAGCAGGCTGGATGCGTCCAGGTGGGGTTTGAAGATCTCCAGAAAAGGAAACTCCACACCCTCTCTGGCACCTTCACAGGAAAGACCTTCTTCCTGATTTTTTTGGAATTTCCCATGTCCCAGTTTGTCCCAGCTGCCCCCTGTCCTGTCCCTGGGCACCACTGGGAAGAGTCTGGCCCCATCCTCTTGCCCCCCACCCTTTAGATGTTCATCAGCATCGATGAGGTCCCCCCTCAGCCTGCTCTTCTCCAGCTGAACAGCTCCAGATCCCTCAGCCAGGAGATGCTCCAGCCCCTCATCATCCTCTTTCCCCCCCGGACTCCCTCGGCCAGGTCCCTCAGCCCAGAGATGCTCCAGCCCCTCATCATCCTCGAGCCCCCCCGGACTCCCTCGCAGAGGCCCTTTCAGCCTCTCTGTCTGAAGGTGATGGAGGGCCAGGGCCCACACAGGCGCTTTGACCCCTTTGGGGTTTGACCCGGGCTGTGTGGCTCCAGCAGAGGGTTATTTAGCAGCCGCCGTGACTCTCTGTGGCAGGGGGTTGGACTAGATGATCTTTAAGGTCCCTCCCAACCCAAACCACTCCCTGATTCTACGATTTGAAGGCGTCTGCCCCAACCAGGCGGGAGAGTGGCTGTTTGGGACTCACATCCTCCCCCCCAGACCCCTGGGTGTCCTCCTCAGGGGAGAGGGACACCATGGGCTGGAAGCACCCAAGCCTGATGTGGTTGCTTGGGCACTGCCACCTCTCCCCCAGGGAAGATGGATGGCACCGTGGCTCAGTTCTGTTCACTCAATGGGTGGCAATTTGGCATGACCATGACACACTGCAGCCTTCGATGCCACAAAGCCAAACAAGTTCACTCTTTCCAGCTTCCTCTCCTTGTCCTTCAAGGAAGCAGAACTGTCCTCCCCACCTCCTTCCCCCAAAAATGCTCAACAGACCCGTTGAGCCCCATTCCCAGGAGCCAACTGGGCTTTTTGGGGAGGCTGTGGCAGTGGCCCAGCGTGGCCGGGCTCTGCCCAGGGCCAGGAGGAGAGGGACCGGGCCCCAACTGGGACAGGGGAAGTTCCACCTCAAGCTGAGGAGGAGCTTGTTTGGGGTGAGGGTGGCAGAGCCCTGGCAGAGGCTGCCCAGAGAGGGGCTGGAGTCTCCTTCTCTGGAGACATTCCCACCCCCCTGGACCCGTTCCTGTGGGACCTGCTCTGGGTGCCCCTGCTCTGGGTGGGGGTTGGAGGAGATGAGCTCCAGAGGTCCCTTCCCACCCCGTGTGATTCTGTGATTCACTGGGGTGGCTGACTTAAGGCTTTCTTGTTTGGAGAGTGTGTTCTGCAGGAGGAAAGACACCGGAAAGAAACCAAAAAACCCCCCAAAAACCCCAAAGCCCAAACGGCACCAGAGGTCGGGCTGTCATACCCAAGGTGTGATGACCCAGCCGTGGGCTCAGAGATGCTTGTTTTGTACAAATAGGACCAAAAAAAAAGAAAAAAAGAAGACTAAATCCCCGAGTTGCAGATGGCAGGTGGGCACCTTCCCCGCGGGCGTTACCTGCAGGGCTGGAGGCTGCGGGGAGCGGGGCCGAGGCTGGAGCTGCTCCTCCTCTCGCGGCTCTGCAGGTTCCTGGGGAGCTGGACACCCACGGTGCAGCTGAGGCGCAGCAGGAGGGTGACAAACAAGGGCGGGTAGAGCCCCAGCACGGCCGGGCCAGACTCGGCAGCAGACATGATCTCATACAGAGCACATGTGGCCTGGAGGAGAGAGGGACCGCGCCGGAGAGGAGGATTAGGAGGGGATCTCCCCGCACCACCTCCAGATCTGTTAGTAAATAACCCGGCCCAGGCGGCAGAAAAAGGGGGTGGGAAGAAAAGGAAAAAAAAAAAAAGGGGGGGAAAAAGTTCTTTTTCCTCCTTCCCACAAGACAGAGCGGAACAAAGCATCGCATCCACCCCCGGCGCAACCTCCCGCATCCCACCGGCTGCTATTAAAGCATCACCCCCCCGGGAAAGGAGATGGAGGGGGGCACTTCCAGCCGGGGGAGGTTTGGGGTCTGTACCTGGGGAAGCAGAGCAGATCCAAAAAGCTCAGGTTTTACGGGCAGGAAGACAACGCGCACACAGCCCTATTCCGGCCAATTTAAAGAGCTGTAATTACACAGCACAATATCGAGGGGGGGGCTGGTGGGAGGGGGGCGTTAAAAAGCAGAGCGGGGAAGGGAGGAGGGTTTGCTCTTGGTGCGGCTGATTCCGAACCATCTGCATTTGGTCCTTCAGAGGAGGAGGAGGAGGAAATTTTCACAGCTGCTTTACTGCTTAGAAAGCTGCCAAGCTGGGTTTATTTTTCTTTTTTTTTTTCTTTTTTTTTTTTTTCTTAAGGGATAAAATGAAAAGGGAGCTCTGCTGTGAGAGGGTTTTTACGAGCCGGTGGATTAGCTCTAATAGGCATTACACAGCCAGGCGTTATTTCCAGAGTCCACGCCTGGCACGATCCCTCCCCCCAACCCCAACAAAGCCAAGGAAATGAAATTAAAAAAAAAAAAAAAAAATCAGCATTCCAGGTGTTGGTGTAGGGGGAAAAGCATCCTCCTCGGGGCCAGGGAGGCAGCAGGACACTTACGGCCAGGGGCAGGGGGGTGGCCACGCGCTCGGATCCGCTCCCCAGCAGAGGGAAGGACTTGCTCTCCTTGTAGGGGACGTCCCTGTTGACCTTCTCCAGGAGCTGCTCCAGGATCTGCGAGGTGAGGGTGGGCTCGGTGGCCAGGGACCTCCACATGGCGCAGGTGTGGCTGGAGGAGAGGAAGGAGGGGAGCCCATCGTTAACTCACCCCCTCGTTAGCGGGGCAGCAAGCGGCACCGGAGAGCGGGAGCCCAGGAGGGGAAGCCCTGGTGGGAGAGCAGGATCACCCCTGCCATAGAGGAGGCTGAGCCCTGCGGTCCTCACCCTCTGGAGGGCCCCCAAAACCCCACAACTCCCCCAGTACCAGCTTCTGCACTTCCCAAACCTGCCAGGGTGGGAAGGGAGCAGCGGTGGTGGTACAAGGAGGAGGAGAACATCTCAGCAGCTTTGGGGTAGGTGACCTGCCCCGTAAAGCTGTGCCGAGCATCTCGACCACCCTCGGCTCCCCGGGGCCAGCTTGGCTAGTTGCCCCTAAGCCCAGCAAGCCCTGGCTAGTTGCCCCTAAGCCTAGCAAGCCCCTGGCAAGGCAGCTCCGGCAGCAAAGCAGCCGTGCTGATCCTTGAGCGCGCAAAGGAAATTCCAGCAGGGTCCGATTACTGGCGTAGGGAGCCAGAGGATTATCCGTGGCTCAGGCGCAAGCTGCTCCCGAGCCCCCGGGGCCACCGGGGCCGGGCAGGGCAGGGCAGGACCTGTCGAAGGGCAGGGGGCTGCCCAGCAGGCTGGAGACCACCACGCTCTTGTGCTGGGCGGCCAGGATGTAGACCGTCTGCTGGGCCGCCTTCCGGATGTGCTCCTCGTCCACCTCCTCCAGCTTGCTGTGGATGATGCTCATGATGTCGGGCACCTGAGGGAAGAGGAGGATGGTGGCAACCACCTCAGCACTCGGGGGGTCACCCCACAGCCAGGACACGCGTGTCCCGTCCCCTCCGTGGCAGCCCGGGTGGGTAATGGGATGGCAGGAGACAACATGGGTGGGCAGACCCTCACGGCAAGCAGTTTGTCTTCCCCATTTGAGGGACGTCTCCCCACAGAACCCTCTTGGGGAGTCACGGATCCTTCCTGCCCCCCCTCAAAGGAGGGGGACGAGGCTGCAGGGTACCCCCGGGGCAAAGGGGACACGGCGAGGACACCACCCCCCCCCCTCACCTCCCACCCTTCTGGCACGGAGCTGGTGCTAAGCCGGGTCCTCCAAAGAGGAACCGGAGCTGAAGGCGGGGGGGGAGACACCTCGGCACTCAACGGGAGCCATAAAAAAAGGCAGGTTAAGGCCAAAAGGAAGTTCAGGCGCAGACGGGGCCTGGCAGCAAATTCCCCCGGATTAAGGGCAGAGCAGGAGAGAGCTCCCCCCCCTCCCCAGCGCCGGGGGCTGCCCCACCGGCCCGGGGCTTAGCATCCGTTCGGGTTTCAGGATCCGGCCGGTCTGGCTCCCACCGAAGGGTGGGTGATGTAAGAGCGGAGCGATCGGAGCGGGACGGGGGCTGACAGGTAGCGGCAGCAGAAGCTCCGGCGCTAACGAGAGCCCGAGGAGCAGCGAGAGACCCGCTGTTTCCAATTACTGCCAGAGAAAGGGGGGGGCTCAGCCCTAAAAGTAGGGGATTAGACTAAAAAAAATAATAAAAAAAATAAAAACCAGACCCAAAAAGCCTTCTGTGTCCAGCACCTCTAAGCCCCGCAAGCATTCAGAGCGGTTTCCCAGCCAGGATCCCCCGGGCTCCCCCAGAGCCTGCAGAGGTTTCCCAGGGAGCCTGAGCCCTCCTGGTAAAGTGAGTTTTCTCTGAACTCCTCAACCCCAGGCAGAGCCAGAGCGGAGCCAGGGGCCACATCCCACCATGCTCAGCCTTCCCCGACTGTGGGGACGGAGGAGAGAGGGCAAACGAAGAAGGTCAGGGGCCACAGTTCCCCCCCAAAAAAAGCTTTGGGGCAAGCGTTCCCCTGGTCAGAAATCCAACAGTTAATCCAGAGCCCCCCTTCAAAGTGGGGTTAGATGCCTCCCTTCTTCCATCAGGGCTGGAGAAGCCCATCACCCCCACTTGCAAGTGGGAAATCATAGAGTCATGGAATGGTTTGGGTGGAAAACGACCTTAAAGGCTATCGAATCCCACCCTGAAGAATTTCCTCCCCAGATCTCACCTAAATCTCTTTTGTTTTTCACCTTAAAACCCTTCCCCCTCGTCCTATGGCTCCCCTCCCTGATCCAGAGTCCCTCCCCAGTTTTCCTGGAGCCCCTTGAGGGACTGGAAGGGGCTCTGAGGTCTCCCCGGAGCCTTCTCTTCTCCAGGCTGAACCCCCCCAACTCTCTCAGCCCCCCCTCCCAGCAGAGGGGCTCCAGCCCTCCCAGCATCTCTGTGGCCTCCTCTGGCTCCTCTCCAACAGGTCCACGTCCTTCCTTTCCATCAGGTGATGCCCGTGGGAAGAAAGGGAGGCAGCAAGACCCACCTGGAGCCACGTTTGGACCACAGAGGTGGTGCCGAGGCCAAGCAGCAGCTCACCTTCTCCTGCAAGACGGCTCCGCGCTCCTTGAGGAGGGAGTTGATCATGACGGTGGCTGCTCGGGAGCAGTTCTTATCGGGGTCCGCCAGCCCCTCGAACATGGCCAGCAGCAGGCTCATCAGCTGGTCCGGAGGGACACGCTTCCCGATCACCTAAGGGAGAAGGCAAGTGGAGTGAAACAGGGGGATTTTGTCCCTCTCAGCAGTCCCTTGGGTCCATCACGGTCTCCAGACGTCAGAGTGGAATAAGCAGCTCTGGAGAAGTTAGCAGGGGGAACGTCCATTACAGCCACAGCATTTGGGGAACGGCAGCTTGTCCAGGACCAAAAGGTACCACCAGCTTCTCTACAGCCACGAGTCCTTCTGGAGCAAGAGTTCTCAGCATGGAAACTGGCCATCAAGGAGGAGTTCACCCCTGCAGCTCTCTCAGGAGCAGAGTGGTCTCCCCTCCTCCTCATTCAAACCCCTGTGGTTTCAGGGAGTCACATTTGGACCCTTTTGGGTATCAAATATTGGCACTGGGCAGCATTACCAACACCAGTGCCATACTGGGAGGCAGCTCCTGAGCCACCCACCCTGTGCTCCACGTGAAAGCATGGCCAGTGACAGGGCCTTGGGGGCTTCCTTCCACTGAGGAGCAGGAGGTACCAAAGCCTACCCCCTAGAGCACTCAGGGACCCGAGGCAGGTCCATTAGACCACCTCCACCTCAGCTTGTAGATGACACGGAGAGGAACTAGTCGCATTATCTCCAGCAGATCGAGTTGGAAAGGCCAGTGGTGGGAGCACTGATGGGTGAAGAGTTGAGGTTGCCCCAAACAGAGGCACCGAGCCACACATGAGTCCCAGCCAGCAGCCACTGCACCCCCAGATGTCCACACAGATGTCCTCCACCCAAAGAGGGCACCAGCAGCTTCCCAATGGGGGTGAGCTGCTCTGAGCACCCCCTGCCCAGGCCAGGAGGACTCTCCAGCTTCCAGGAGAAGAGGAGAAGACCGCAGTGGTTCGTTTGCTGGTGCAAGACTGGGGCTCCCCAGCAGCTTCCAGACCAGGCGGCTGGTCAGAACAGATGAGGCATCACGCCCTTCGCAGCTCCCACCCCACAGCTCCACCACCCTGCAGGGACCAGGGCCCTGCTCCACCTTACCATGGCGATGTTGTTGCAGGTGTGGAAGAGAACGGTGAAATCGGGCTCCTCCAGGCCTTTCTTCAGAGCTTTCAGCCCCTCCACCATCTCATCTCGGTGATCCCGGGCGAACCCTGGGTTCAGAGGGAGCATTCAGTGAACAGCAATCCTCATGTTTTAGACCCAAAAGAGACCTCCACATACTGCAGAGAGCTGGGTTTTACTCTAGAGCTGGGCCAGCTTTCAGGAATCATAGAGTCACTGAATGGTTTGCATTGGAAGGGAACTTTAAATGCCACCTACTCCAACCCTCTGCCCTGGGCAGGGACACCTCCCACCAGCCAAGGTTGCTCCAAGCCCCCTCCAACCTGCCCTTGAACCCCTCCAGGGATGGGGCAGCCACAGCTTCTCTGGGCAGCCTGTTCCAGTGTCTCCCCACCCTCATACCAAACAATTTCCCCCCCCGACCTCACCTCAATCTCCACTTTTTCAGCTTAAAACCCTTCCCCCTTGTCCTGTGGCTCCCCTCCCTGACCAGGAGTCCCTCCCCAGCTTTTCTGGAGCCCCTTTAGGGACTGGAAGGGGCCACCATAAGGACATGGGGGGCTTTCTAAGGTGCCAGCATATGTTGCCAGCCCATGGCCAGCTTTTCCCCCCCAAGCCCTTCTCGGCAGGGCTGCTCTCCATCCCTCCATGGATTTGTTCTTGGGGTTGCCCCTACCCACATAAGGAGGAGCCTAGAAACCAAAGGTGCTGCCAAGGGCCAGAAGAACTTGCCCTGCAGGAGCCACACTACCCCGGGGAGCAGGACCCAGACAAAGTCCCTTCAGAAGAGCAGGACCCAAAGTCCCCTCCTGGCGCTCTAAGGGCTGCGCTTTCCTTAGTGCCTGAGCTCAGCTCATCCGAAGTGGAGGAGCGACCTCTCCTGGAGAGAGGGAGAAGACCAGGCTGAGCCGTAGCTCAGGAACCTGCTCGTCTGCACCCAAGCGTTGGAGCGAGCCTCTGAAACCCACACGCTGGTGGAGAACAGAGAATCATGGAATGGTTTGGGTGGGAGGGGACCTTAAAGACCATGGAGTCCAACCTTCTGCCCTGGGCAGGGACACCTCCCACCAGCCCAGGTTGCTCCAAGCCCCCTCCAACCTGCCCTTGAACCCCTCCAGGGATGGGGCAGCCACAGCTTCTCTGGCCAACCTGGGCCAGGCTCTCACCACCCTCACACCAAAGAATTCCCCCCCCACATCTCACCTCAGCCTCCACTTTTTCACCTTAAAACCCTTCCCCCTCGTCCTGTGGCTCCCCTCCCTGATCCAGAGTCCCTCCCCAGCTTTCCTGGAGCCCCTTGAGGGACTGGAAGGGGCTCCAAGGTCTCCCTGGAGCCTTCTCTTCTCCAGGCTGAACCCCCCAACTCTCTCAGCCCGTCCTCATATCAGAGGGGCTCCAGCCTTCCCAGCATCTCCGTGGCCCTGAAGGACGTTCCCCACCAGCCCAGCTCCTGCAACAAGCCGTGTCTGCAGGCAACTCCTTTGGGATCATGTCTGTGGAGGGGTGGGATGGAGGAGGAGGGGGCTCCTGTGCCATCACCCACCCCCTGAGTAGCCACAGCCCCCACCTTCGTAGCAGAGCTGGATGTAGAGCAGGCAGTAGACGCAGTCGACGGCGTGTTGGCGGACGCTGGCCAGGGAGTCCGAGCAGCGCGGGGAGAAGAGGGCAATGAGGACGCCGAGGTTGTAGAAGGGGATGACGGTCTGCAGGGAGGACAGAGGCAGGTGACACGAGCCAGGAGAGGACGGGGACACCCGCGGGAGCCCCAGCGAGGTGGGCAGCAGCTGGAGGAACCAGCGTGGGGTTCACTTACACTGACATTCAGCTTGCTGAGGTAGAAGTCCAGCAAGGCGGCGCTGACCTCCACCGCCCGCTGCCGCTCGTGCTCCTTGCTCGACTTGATCCAGGGGCCTAAATGCTGCGGGAGGGAGGGGAAACATCAGGGAGGAGAGCAGAAGTTGGGGGGCTCTGCCCTGCCCAGCCAAGGCAGCCTTCAGCCCTGTGACTCATGGTGCACGCGTGTGGCAACCACGGCTCCCACCCCACCAGCAAGACACTCCAGGAAGACACGGGGTCTCTGTTGCTGGTGAGACTGCGTGTGCGTTCCCCCTGGGCTACCAGAGACCTCCTCACCAGCCACACACTGGCTACCTTCTCGGGCACCAGCAGGGATGGCCAGATGGACCATCGCATCCTTCCTCTCCTACCTTGCCCCAGGCAGGCAGGGTGAGCCATGCTGCATGTCCAGCCTCTGCAGGAGCAGGACTAGGGTCACACCAGACCTCACGTCGCATGGAGAAGTGAGGACCAGCCTCACTAATTCCTGCTCTGACCTCTGGTTGGCAGGTTGGCACCTCGGCTTCCCTGCTTCTCCCTGAAGAACCCACCAAACCCAGGCTGCACCCACCGCAAACATGTCCTGCAGCCCGTGGGGGGTCAAGTTCCTCTGCAGGAGGCTCTTCAGCAGGTCTTTAAGGGCACCCATGGTGTCACCGTACAGCATCTAAGGAGGAGAGATGGATCACAAGCTACCCGAGCCCTGCACCTCATCCCGGAGAGCCAGCCCAGGAGGGAAAGGATCTCCCTTTGCGCCTGTTCTCAGCTCGGAGGACTCTCCCAGGAGTTGGGTGCCAAGGAAAATGCAAGGACTGAAACCCAGTTTCCAAAATCCACCTTCCCTGGAAGTGCTGGGCACGTGGTGGGAGTCAGCTGGTGGCCGTGACCCGTGCCCAGTGCCCGCTGACAGCCAGAGCCCAGCTGGCCAGCAGAGAAGCTTCAGCCCAGCCTTTCCAGACGGGAATTTGGTCCTTCTCCCGCTTGGGGATAAATTCCAGTGAGCCCAGTCTGAAGGAGCCCTCTGGTAGATGCTTACGCTTTCCTTCCAGGACTTATTTTGGGAATAAACTCCAAAAAAATAAATAAATAAAAAGCTACAAAGCTTCACAGGATGGAAGGGAAGGAGAAAACTGAATATTAACTTAAAACTTTTGGGGCAGATGCCTGCAAAGGCGAGGCAGGGAGGGTCGGAGCCCCGGGCTCCCGCTCGGCAGCTCGGCCTGAAGGACCCGGTGGAGCAGGGGGGGCTGCTCCTCCGCCACCCAGCAGCTGCAACAACTTCATTAGCAGTGTGTTATTTTCATTCATTAAGCACTCGACCACAACGGAGGAGCAGCTGCAGCCTTTCAAAAGCCAGTTATGTAAAGACCCCCCCCCTCTCCCCCCCTGCCTCTTTCTACCCTGCAGGGTTTCCAGGATCATTTGATTTTTCCCCCTCCAGGGAGTTCACGCTCTTATTAGCAGCATTTGGACTTGCTGATAAGCTCATATTTTCTCACTTGCTATCAGCGCACAGAAGGGCCAGGCTTTTTTTCAAGAGATAAGTGAGCAGGGGAAACGGTGCAGCTTGTTTGACGCCCCCCACCTCCCCCCCAGAGGTGCCCAGCTGAATGGAAAACGGGCTGTTTCCCACGGCTGATCCCTTGCCAGGGAGATGCTGGAGCCACGGGGGGTGGCAGGACCACGAGAAGGCAGGGAAACCAGCATCCTGCGCCGCAGAACAAAGCCGTGGGGGTGGGTGACCCACCGTTAGCTCGGCGTGGGCTGCGTGCTGTGGGGGTTAGCTGGAGAAGAGCATCCCCACCTCCTTGTGCAGGGCATCCCCTCCGTTCTCCTCCCTCTCCTTGGCCAGCTCCGGCGGCGGGAGGGCCAGCACGCTGGCGAGGCAGGTGTCCATCAGCTCCGTCCTGTCGGGGTCGCTGAGGTGGGGCTCCAGGATGCTGACCCCAAGGTTAAGGAAGCAAGACGGAGCGCTCTGGGAGCTCCCTTCGCCTGGCTAAGCTGGGAAAGAAGGATCTTGCCAAACATTCCTGCTGACTGCACTCTATGCTAAGTGGCACGGGCGCAGAGCGTTCCCGGTATCCGTGTCAGGAGCCCCGCGATGTGCCGAGTATTTTTAGCCGGAGCTCAGAAGTCCTCTCTGTGTCACCGAGAGCGCCGTGCCCTTGGCCCTGGGTTGTCTAAAGAACAGGGACTGCCGAGTCCCCATGTGATCCCAGGCCAGGAGCGGGCTCTGCGGGCACATTCCCGTGGGGAAGGATACACCAGGTAAGTGCAGGCGACCATGGCTCGCTGCCGCACCGGCGTCCGCAGGGCCTCCAGCGGCTCGGCTTTGATGAACTCCTGGGAGGCAGAAGGAGATGATGGTTACGGTCACATCCAGCCCCATCCCGCTCTTGGACCCCCAAGTTTTGGGAGCGACTGCTGCCCCGAAGCTCTGCCTCCCCCAGAGAGCGAGCCAGGAGCTACAGCACAATACCCCGACACCCCAAATCCTGCCCAACCACCCCACGGCCACGGAGACGCAGCACCATGGCCCAACCCCAGAAATTCTTCAACTCTGAGGGTGGTGAGAGCCTGGCCCAGGTTGGCCAGAGAAGCTGTGGCTGCCCCATCCCTGGAGAGGTTCAAGGGCAGGTTGGAGAGGACTTGGAGCCCACAGATACCCAGGAGGCACCCAGAGCACATCTCTAGAGATGGAGCAGCTTCCCCCTGTGCTTAACCCTCAGCAACATGGGTTGGGAACCTCCCCCGGTGTCCTCCAGAGCAGCCCCAAGCCAGGCCCACCCTCCGGGGGTCTCTCTTACCACCATCTGGGCCACGAGCTCGGCTTTGCGGGAGAAGATGAAGTCTCCGCACTTGACGCCGTTGCAGATGGCTTGGCTGATCATGCAGATGCTCCGGATGAGGCACAGCTTCAGGGTCAGGTCCTGAGAGCACAGCTCGGGGTGAGAAGAGAAGAACCAGGCTCTACCCACACAACCGTAACTCGTCACCCCAACCAGCACTGGTGTCCCACCACCAAAACCAGTGCCCAGGCTGAGCACATCAGCATGGCCTGTGCTGTTAGTAGCGTGAGGGCTCCTCTCTCTGCTCTTTTTCCACCTTACAGGCTCCCTGGTGGCCAGGGGACTGTGAAGGTCACCCTGTCCCAGCTGGAGCTCCCTGGCAGAACACGGGATGAGGACAATCCTCCAGGTCCCCATCCTCCCCGCCGAGGCAGCGCCCTAATGCTCAAGGACAATCCAGGAGCTGTTCCTCCTGCCCAGCTCGGGCTCTAGGGCAGTGGACACGGGGTGGGGAGGAGGCACCCCCATTAAAAGTGCTCCCCTCACCCTCAGGGGAGCCTCTCGGGGGGGTGAGGGACCAGGGGAGGGTCTGAGGGAGAAGGTCCCCAGCCCTGGGGGGGCAGAGATGCTCTGCAGAAGCTGTTAGTGCCAGCGGGAGCCCAGAAGGAAAAGGCATTAGTGGAGCCCGGAGAAGGAGCCCTGGGCCTGACACTTCCACTTGACAAACGCCAATTTTCTTGCGCAAAGAGTAATATAAAAATTGCAGCCCCACGTTGTCCCCCCCCACCCCAGGACAGCAATCTGGGGTTTGATATGTGCCCATTGAATGATTGTTCCAGGGGGTGGGAAGCAGGACAATTTGAAGCAGTTGAGTGGATTTTAGCTGAGCGCTGCGGCTCGGGCTCTGGAGTCCCCACGCGTCCCCAGCCACGCACGTGTAGGGGGTGGGGGGCAGAACAGCACCCAGCCCCAGCCCCAAGCCCCCCGGGGTGGGCACAGCCTGTATTGCCACAAGTGCAAGCCCAAAGGGGCTCGCTGCCTCCCGGGGGGGGGCTCTGGGGGCTCCAGCCAGGCTGGGCTGGCCCAGAAGCCTCAGCAGAAGGGGTGGGGGGCGACAGGATCCCCTCTCCCCACGACGGTGGGGGGGGGCAGCTCAGCATCCCCCCACCCTGCTGCCCACCCGAGCCACGCTGGCACCTATGGCTCCTCTCCTGCCAAAAAAAGGCCAAAAAAAAGCTTTTTTCTCATCCCTCTGCTGTGAGTTTTGGCACTTTGGGGCAGCGTGGAGTGGGGAGGAGCGGGCTGGGGGGGTCGGGGTGAGGAGCAGCAGCTCCCCCGGCTCTCCCGGCCCCCGGTGCTGAGGTGGGCACCGCACCGAGCCGCTCTCCAGGGGAACCCAGAGCCAGAGGCAGAGAGAGAGAGAGAGCAGGAAAAGAGCAGAGAGCAGGTCAGATTTAACGCCTCACACTGTACCTTGGTTTCTACCTTTATTCCCAGAACCTGAACAAGTGAAAAAACAAGACACGTTAGCGAGGCAGGAGTGAGCGGACCCCACAAGGGGGGATCTTCTCCCAGGAGCTGCTGGTGGGTCCCAGAGGGACCCCATCCAGGACAGCCTGGGCTGCTCCAGCTCAGCCGGTGTGCTCTCCCCTCCCCGGGCCATCCCAGAGGCTTTACCTTAGTGTTGAAGTACTGGAAGATGTTCTTCAGGATGTCTGCTTCGATCCTGGCCAGCACCAGCTCCTTGGGCGCGTAGACAGCGACGTAGCCGTAGCAGAGGATGAGGCTGCTCTTGATTTTCTCCACTTCATTATCACTACGGTCCTGTTAGGGCGGAAGAGAAGGTTAACGGGGCGGGGGGAACAGTGGGGTGTCATGAGGGGGTGGTTTCTGTCCCCCCAGCTGAAGGTGCCCCCTCAAAGCGGGTCGTGGACCTTTGCTTCCCATCCTTTTGGTGGTGAAGGGCACCCCCAGAGCCCTGATGGAGCATCGTCCCTGTGTGAGCCTGATTGCCACGAGTGTTCCCTGTGAGAGCCCCGCGGAGCAGCACCTGAGCCTGGCCGAGTTAACCAGGTTAACTGCTGGTTAACCAGGTTAACTGCTGGTTCAGTACCGTGCTGGGAACCAGCACCCACTGCCCCTTCCCCATTCACCTGCCCCGTCCCATGGCTGAGCCCCCCCACCCCACAGCCCAAGGGGCAGGGACAAGGGCTGCACAAGGGGTCCCCCCCCCAGCTCCCGAGCTCAGGGGGCCAAGCTCTCCCCCACGCAGTGCTAACTCTGTCCCCCCAAAACCCCACCTGAAGAGACTGGGAATTAAAACAGCCGCCTGGGTCAGAAAATGGGAGGAAAGGCTTTTGCTGCCGGCGCTGGGGGCACAAAACACCCCCCCGAGGGTCTCCTGAGGCGTGTGGGAGCTGCTCGGGGATGGCACCCAGGTGGGTGACAGCCAAA
The DNA here is from genome assembly GCF_001431845.1 of Calidris pugnax. Classification (NCBI taxonomy): domain Eukaryota; kingdom Metazoa; phylum Chordata; class Aves; order Charadriiformes; family Scolopacidae; genus Calidris; species Calidris pugnax. Next base: position 159,048 of record NW_015091040.1, on the reverse strand, counting down.
CCAGGCTCTGCATCGGGCAGGGGGGCTCCCAGCGGGCGCAGAAGCCAAGTTTCAGCTCGCTGGAGCCCACCCAGCAGCTTCCCCAGGAAGCCAAAGCAAAGCCAAAGGCACCCAGGCAGGGAATTAACTCCTTTCCTGAGGACGGTCCCAGCAGACGTTGGGTCTGAAGAAGCCCCGGGGAGCCTTTTGCCGCCGGCTGGGTGGCAGCAGGGGGGCCCTTGGGCTCTTACCTTGAAGAGACTGAACAGCCCCACGGATTTCTTGAAGACATCAGACCTAACGAAATCTTCCAGCTTGGCCAGGGTTTCCTCCAGGTGATTTATTGCACATATCCCAAAGCAGGAAGCAAGCCCCTGGAGGAAGCAGAGAAAACACATTAGCAGAAAGCTATTAATTCAACCAGCCCCAGCTGACGCTTAAAGACAGCCTGTTTATTGGTTTAATTCCCGGCACCTGAGCCGTGCCCAGCTGGGAGCAGCCCTGGCAGCCAGAGCTCCCTCTCCCAGGGCAGGGGATGCACCTCCAGGGGACACGGGGCACAATAACCCCGTCCTTCTCCGGGTGACAAGGATGTGACACTGGGGAGGGGAGGAACAGATGTCAGGGGGAGGCAGGAGCCCGGCCGAGCGTGGAGGAGAGAGCGAAGCAGGTCCTGCCTTTCTGCTAAAGCTCCAGGAGGGTGAGAGATCCCGGGCTGGAACTCCATAAATAAGTTTATTCAAGAGCAGCCCTTGCCAGAGCAGGGTGAAGCTGGAGGGAAGCCAGGCCACCGCTGGCCGCCGGTGTTTGCGCTGCACTTGAGCTGCTCGGCCAAGTTCAAAGGGAAGAGGGAGAGAAGCGGGAGCAGGAATCTGGCCAGGATGGGCAGGAAGAGCTCGACCCCGACCTCAGCCCCGGGGGAACCAAGGAGGGTGTGAGCTGGAGGGAAAGAAAACCCTGCAAAGCATCCAGGAGCAGATGGCTTTGTAGAAGGGTCTGTAGCCACAGGATGAGGGGGAACAGTTTTAAACTAAAAGACAGAAGATTTAGACTAGATCTAAGGAAGAAATTTGCCGCTCTGAGGGTGGTGAGAGCCTGGCCCAGGCTGCCCAGAGAAGCTGTGGCTGCCCCATCCCTGGAGGGGTTCAAGGCCAGGTTGGAGGGGGCTTGGAGCAACCTGGGCTGGTGGGAGGTGTCCCTGCCCAGGGCAGGGGGTGGCACAGGGAGGTGTTAAGGTCCCTTCCCACCCAAACCATTCTGTGATTCGATGATTTCCCCAAGGAAGCAGCTCTGCCAACAGGTTCAGGGCTGGCAAACAGCATCCTGTCCCAGTCTGGGTCCACACATCACTCGAGAGAGTGTCCCAAGGCACCCCCTGCATCTCCTCCAGCCCCGGAGCCCTCCTGCAGGCAGGGTCTCTTCAATTTTCTGGGCCCGTTCACCCAGATGCTACCACCAACCCTACAAGCCGTTCTCTGGGAGGTACAAGCCCAGGCCAGGCATGGTGGGACCAGAAAGGAGCAGTGGGCACGGCAGGACTGGTCTCCTGGTCCATCAGGATGACCCTTGAGATGTTTGGCATAACTCCTCCTCACCTCCCTTTCTGCCTCCTCTTGGTATCTGGCTGTTTCCAAGAGCTCCTGGAGCTGCTTCTGCACAAGGTCTTTGCTGGTGCAGGCCCCGAGCGTCGTCCCAATGCATTTATACAGGAAATTCTGGAAGAGCAAGAGGAACATTACGGCCCCGTGGACCCTGCTGAGCCCTCAGAGCCACGGAGCTCCTCACACACCTACTGCTCCTCACAGCACCCTGGAGGCACGTTCCTTGAGGCAAAGGAGCAGGACAGAGCCCGACCATAAGGACTGGGACACAGGACACAACTCTTAGGGCTTATTTGGTCCTTTCCTTTCTACAGCAGAGAGCTCTTTGCCTGGTGCAGCTCGTTTCTTGCTCAGCTGAGCTACCGACCTGCTCAGAGGTGTCCTGTGAGACACAGAGACCCCCAGAGCTGGGTGTCAGCAGCAGCAGGCAGAGCAGCACAGCCTGGCCGGGACCTCTCCAGCTGCCCATCTGGCTGTGGACTGGCCACCATCTCATTTCCAAGCTTGCCCAGCCACCTCGCCCACCTCCTGCTCTTCCTCCTGCCACCCCTTGCCCAGTGCCGAGCTGCTGAGCTGCTGGCAGAAGTTTGGGAAATAGCGAGGGCTGGATCAGCCCCACGATATCCCCCCACCCCCGGGACCATCACCTTCTCCAGCGGGAGGCCGTTGTAGCTGCTCAGCTGCCGGCACATCTCGGTGACAAAGTGACAAATCCAGGCGTTGTCAGCAACGGCCGCCAGCGTCTCCTGGAGGAACTGCAGGGGGGAAAGAGCCCTCAGAACAAACCCATTCCGGGAAAAACGAGGAGCCTCAGCTGGGGGGAGCTTGTGTCGGACCTACCGGGACCCTTTTCTGCCCCAAACCAGCAGGCACCACCCCCACGGGAATTGCTGGGAAATTCAGAAGGCACCTGCCCACCCCAGAGAGGATCCTGCCAGCAAAAAGTCAACCCTCCCCTCCAGAAATGTCCCTTTTTCCTCAGCGTCAGGTATTTTCCAAGATAAACTGCACCCAAGTACCACCACCATCATTGGAGCAGGATGAGCCCTGCCCAGATTTAATTGCTTCTCCGTGCCCTAATTTTCAGGCTCTCCAATTAAGGGGGGAGACACCCCTGGGAGCGCTGTTCCCTGACCCACCAGCAAGCCAGGAACCTCATTTTTTTGTGGCTTTCCCTGCAGGAATGGCAGGTCACCCTCCTCCCTGCCACCTCCCCTTCCAAAGTGACAAGACCCGGCAGGTGACATCGAGTGACCATCTCTGCCACCACGGGCAGGGCTTGGTGTGCAGGATGGGGAGCCCAGCCAAGCCCAGGAGGTGGTTGCCACTTGCCCTCCCACCGGCCCATGGCCTCCCCGGCGCAGCAGGGACCCTCACCAGCAGCAGCTTCTCTTCCCACTCCTTCCGGGACAGGGACTTCTCCGTGTTCTCTAGGAGAAAGCACAATTTTTGACACTCGTTTCTCACCCTGGCTGTGGGCCCCACTGGGGAATTGGGGCAGACGGTCCCCAAACGGTGCCTGTTCTGTCCCCAACACAGCGGGGCTAAAAGCCTGAGACACAGAGACACTCCCGGCAGGAATCGGTGCTGATTAAAGGGGCATTAAAATCCTTATTAAAATGGGAAATGGGACTTCTTAAGAGATCTTCAATGCACCCAGGGTCACCTGCACGTGGGCAGCACTTATTCATAGAATCACTGAATGGTCTGGGTGGGAAGGAACCTTTAAAGCCCCCCCCAGTGCCACACCCTTCCCTGGGCAGGGACACCTCCCACCACACCAGGTTGCTCCAAGCCCCCTCCAACCTGCCCTTGAACCCCTCCAGGGATGGGGCAGCCACAGCTTCTCTGGCCAACCTGGGCCAGGCTCTCACCACCCTCACACCAAACAAGTTCTTCCCCACAGCTCAGCTCCATCTTCCCTCTTTCAGTGTCAAACCCTTTCCCCTCGTCCTATGGCTCCCCTCCCTGATCCAGAGTCCCTCCCCAGCTTTCCTGGAGCCCCTTGAGGGACTGGAAGGGGCTCCAAGGTCTCCCCGGAGCCTTCTCTTCTCCAGGCTGAACCCCCAGCTCTCCCAGCCCGTCCTCATATCAGAGGGGCTCCTCGGACACTCCCAGGTGTCCAGGCAGATGCAGCCCAGTTTGAAGGTGGTGACTCCAGCAGAGTTTTCTCCCGAGCAGAAGCCCCTTCCTACCTTCTATGTGCTCCACCAAGAGAGGGACCTGCTTGCTCCAGAGCTGGTCCAGGGCAGGATGGACGCTGTAATGCAAGACGCTGAGCAGCCGCAGGGCAGCCACCCCCCGGCAGTCCCCTGCGTAGGGCTGGGAAGACACGACCTGAAAGGTTGGGGGATGGAACAGAGGGTGTTAGAGCAGGTCGGGAGTCAGAAAATAGGAAACAAAGACCAGAGGAATTCAATACTGGGAGGGGATTGATCTCTAGACCTCCACAAATCTACAGCTCCCCCCTTTCACTCCGGCTGGGGATAGAGGAATGTTGGCAGGAGAGAACATCTCTCCGTACCCCAAATTCATCCCTGGGCCAAGGGGAGCAAACCTGAACGTCCCCAGGGCTGAGGAACAGTTCCTCAAAGCCCCATAAGACCAGCTGGAGAGCTGCACACCCCACCTGCACAGCTCTGGGTGTCCAAGGGGGGGTCTGAGCCTTCCCCCGGAGCCTTGAGGTGCTCCTACATGGAGGTGCTCCTACATGGGGAGGGGATGGGGTGCATCCAGCTCAGGAGGTGCACGGTGGTTCTGGACACGGGCACCTCCACCTGGAGCAGTGAGGTGAAACGGGGTGTTCTCCCTGCCCGTTTGCTGGGACAGGATTGGTGTGGGCTCCTCCAAGTCCATCTGGGAGAGGGGAAGGGGGGTGGTTTCTTCAGAACGTGCTGGAGAAAGGGCGAGCTCTGCCTTCAGGCCACTCACCAGCAGCCTCGTCGTCAGAGCGTAGGGCGAAGGAAGGTTTGCTACAAAGAGAAGGAGAAAAAAGCATGAGATCACCCAGTGAGAGCCCGTGAAGTTCGCAGAGCCCCCCACGGGGGATGGGACTGCGGGGGGAGGCTGGCACTGACCGTTCAGGTCGTAACGGATGAGGGAGGTGTTTTCTCCCTCCTCTTGCTTCTTCGTGGCCAAGTACATGAGGCTCTTGCAGAGCGGGGTGAGGGCGTTGGTGAACTGTATGGGAGTCACAAACTCCAGGAGGTACGGCCAGAGAACCTGCCGAGAAGAGGAGGATGGAGACCCTGCACTGGAGCCAAGGACGGAGAGGGATGGGAAGGGGAAATGGCAGGTAAAAGGTCTTTTGCTAATGGAGAAAACCCCTGAGTCCCCTTATCCATCACTCTTGGTCAGGAAGGGAGGGGTCATAGAACTAGAGAATCATTTAGGTTGGGAAAAAACTTCAAGATCATTAAGTCCAACCCCTGACTCTGCTCCAGAAGCACCAAAGTTCCAGCCCCAGGGTGTTCCCTTTCATAGAATGACGGAATGGTTTGGGTGGGAAGGGACCTTAAAGCCCCCCCAGTGCCACCCCCTGCCCTGGGCAGGGACACCTCCCACCAGACCAGGTTGCTCCAAGCCCCCTCCAATCTGCCCTTGAACCCCTCCAGGGATGGGGCAGCCACAGCTTCTCTGGCCAACCTGGGCCAGGCTCTCACCACCCTCACACCAAAGAATTTCCTCCCCAGATCTCACCTCAATCTCCCCTTTTTCAGTTTAAAACCCTTTTCCGTCCTCCCTCCCCAGCTTTTCCGGAGCCCCTTGAGGGACTGGAAGAGGCTCTAAGGTCTCCCTGGAGCCTTCTCTTCTCCAGGCTGAACCCCCCAACCCTCCCAGCAGAGGGGCTCCAGCCCTCCCAGCATCTCCAACAAGTCCATGTCCCTCCTGTGCCAAGGGCTTTCACCCCACTGCCTTGCTCCAACCTCAGAGAAGCTGATGGGGAGGGCACACACAGGTCCATGGGAGGGCAGCTTCCCAAACCAACCCAAACCAAACCTCCCCCCTGCTCTCGGTGGGACGAGGACAGTGACAATCAGCTCCTACACGGGTTGGGAGTGGTGAGAACCCACCCCGTCCTGCAGATGGACCATCCTGCAGAGAGGGGGGCTCTGGGACCAGCACCCACCACCCCGGAGGTGGAAAGGATGGAGCAGACTCACATTGTTCATCCTGTCAACGGTCGTGCTGAGGAGGAAGAGCGTATTGACACTGATGCTCTGGACGCTGTCACTAGTGAGGTCATCGGCATCCAGCGGCTGCTTTTTGGGCTGCTGGGGGAGAGGGAAAGGGCAGGTCAGCACCGGGGGCAGATTGGGGGGATTCCCTCAGAGAACGTGTCTCCCAGACCATGGAGATGGCACGTCTGGCCAGCAGCAGGCTGGAGGGAACGGGCAGAACCCAAAAGCCTCCTGGTCCATGGACCAGCTCCAGCTCCTGCTCCATCTCCGTGGCCTCCTCCTGCCCCACTCCAACAGGTCCATGTCCTTCTTACGTTGTAATAATAATTCTTATGTCGTAATCATAATTTTTACATTGTAATCATAATTCTTACACACACAGCTACAGACAGGGGCTTGCCTGCTCCCACCTGGGGAATCTTTCTTGATGATTTTTGGATTTCCCCCCACCCCCCCGGGATGTGCTCACCGCGTCGGAGGGCAGGGCGCACTGTCGGACCAGGAACTCCATCATGGCCTCGCCGCCGGGCTGCTCCAGGTAGCCGTGGTGGGCCATGGCACTGATCACCTGCACCACCGCCCGCTTCACCTGCGTGGGCAGAGAGAGGGGAGAAGCTGAGAGCTCGGGGGGGTTCTGCCCACTGCAGGGTCCTCCTCACAGCTGCCCTTCTCCACCTCCTCCTCGGTGGCGGGGAACGTTATTACGGGTCCTGCAGAGCACTTAGATGGGTTTGGGCTCTGCCAGCAGCAGCTGGGATGGCACAGGACAGCGGGGGGAACACCCACCACTCCCCTCCAGAGGGGACGGGACAGAGGCCACGTGTGGTTGTGTCTGGCAAAGCAAAGTTTGTGTTTTGCAGGCAGGATGCAGCCTGTGAGGGTGTGAGATGAGCCACCAGCAGCCCGGTGCTCCTGGCAGTGCCAGGAATGTCCTTTACACACAGGGCTTCGGGCAGGAGCACCCCCCAGCACCCCCAGGTCCTTCTCAGCAGGGCTGCTCTCCTTCCCTCCATCCCCAGCCTGGCCACGACCTCGCTGAGTACCTTCTGGGCACGAAGGTACCAAAAACCAAAAGCCCAGGCAGGAGAGAGATGAGCAAGAGGAGGAGATGACAGAGGACAGCCGGGCTGGCAGAGGTGGGGGACACGGCTGTGTGGGGATCCCAAAATAACCCCCCACCCCTGAAGTACCCCATGGAAGAGCAGAAGCTCAGCTTACCTTATTATTGCTGTCTTGCAGAGGGAGTTTCATAGATGAGAGAATAAAAGGCTTTTTAATCTCCATTTGAGAAGCTATAAAAAAAGAAGACAGACTCTGAAGCTCCGTGATGCTCTTGAGCTGCCCAGGATAGAGCTGCTCATCCCAAACACCCTCCTTCCCCCACAGGGAGGGTTTCGTCCCTCACCCCCTTCCCAGCCGGCTGGGCCACCAGGCTGGCTTCCTTCTCCCCTCACCCTGCAGCCAAGGATGGGCTCGTCTCATCCCAGGCGCCAGCAGGAAAATGAGGGGACTCATGGAAAGGGACCCATGGGAGGCAGGAGAAAGCTGCCTGGAGCCCCTTGGCACCAACCAACAAGGACCACGAACCGGCTGGTGGCAGCCCCCTGGGTACTCACGGGCGCTGTTGATGATCTGCCTCATGATGAGGAGCGTCCCCACCCGTGTCCTCTCGTTGCTGCTCTCCAGCTTGGGGAGGAGGAAGGCCAGCACGCGGTCAGGGAAGGAGCAGGCTGCGGGAGCCAAACCAGCCGTCAGGGGTGCGGGGAGGCAGGGATGCAGGTTGGGGATGCAGGGATGTGAGGATGAAGATTTGGGGATGCAGAGATGCAGATTGGGGATGTGAGGATGAAGATTTGGGGATGTGAGGATGAAGATTTGGGGATGCAGGGATGCGAGGATGAAGACTGGGGATGCAGGAATGAAGACTGGGGATGCAGGAATGCAAGGATGAAGATTTGGGGATGCAGAGATGCAGAATGGGGATGCAGGGATGTGAGGATGAAGATTTGGGGATGTAGAGATGCAGGGATGAAGATTTGGGATGCAGGGATGCGAGGATGAAGATTTGGGGATGCAGGGATGCAGGGATGAAGATTGGGGAGGCAGGGATGAAGATTTGGGGATGCAGGGATATAAGGATGAACATTTGGGGATGCAGGGATGAAGATTTGGGGATGCAGGCACTGCATCCCACCCTGTGTGTCCCCAGGGGCAGTGGGGCTTTGCCTGCTGCCACGTCACCCCGTGACCCTGCAAACCGGCCCATCCTCCTCCTCCTCACACCCAGACCTGGGCTCTTCTCCGGTGCTTTCAGCGTGTTCCCTGCCCTCTCCGGGGAGCCGGAGGAGTTTAAATTATCCCTGCCAACAAGTGCCGCCTCGGCTGTCAAAACATTGTGGTGGTTAAAAATAAACCCCGTCGGCGGGTGGTGGAACTGGAGCAACACTCGTGGGCTTTGGGGAGGGGTGGGCTGCTCCCGGGCTGGGTGGCCTGAAGATGGCTCAGGGCCCGGCTGCGGGTTTGCCTTCCCGAAAGGGACATCACCCAAGTGTGACTCAGAAGGCAGCAGCTTGTCACACCGCTGCTCTTTTTTTCCTGGTGATTGCACACGCGGCTGTCGGTGCCACGAGCCCTTCGGGGAGGAGAGCCAGAGCTGGGGGAGCCACGGAGCTCCAGGCACAGCCTGGGGACACACACACCATCGGTCAGCCCACATCTCCGGCCATCGGGGACCCCGCTGGGCTCTGAATGTTTGCAGTAACCCAAAACGTGAGGGTGGGGAGAGCCTGGCCCAGGTTGCCCAGAGAAGCTGTGGCTGCCCCATCCCTGGAGGGGTTCAAGGCCAGGTTGGAGGGGGCTTGGAGCAACCTGGGCTGGTGGGAGGTGTCCCTGCCCAGGGAAGGGGGTTGGAACTCGATGGTCTTTAAGGTCCCTTCCAACTCTAACCATTCTATGAAAACACCTGTATGAGCTGTACATGAGATACAGCAGCCAGGAGGATGGATGAGCAGGGAACCCTCAAAGTCAAACTATGTCTACAGCCCCTGACCACTGGCCGAGGAACCTGGAGAGGTCTCAGTGGGGTGGCACAGCTCAACAGGCTCCAAGGAAACTTCTGAAATTGAGCCAGGTGCCTTTGGGAAGGTCCCTGGGAGGGGGCGATCAGGCCTGAGCCTGTGGTGAGCTCCAGGAGGAACAGAGCTGGCCCCATGCTCTTCCTCAAAGAGCTCCAGCGAGAGATGGTGTCCCCAGACACCAGCCTTTAGGGAAACACAAAGCCACTGCCTTCTGCAAGCCTGATGTCATGGGCGAGAGCTGGGACAGAAAACACCACCCTCCCTTCCCTCCCGTGTCCCCACATGGCTAGAAGATGTCCTCCACGTCCCCCAAGCCCTGCTGAGACCAGGGGGAACAAACATGGAATTCTCCATGGGGTCAGAAGGGACCTTCCATCTCCTGGAGTCCCACCACGGACCCAGCACTGACCAACCCACCACTGACCCGTGTCCCTCAGCACCACGTCTGCCCGGCTTTTCAATCCCTCCAGGGATGGCGACTCCACCACTGCCCTGGGCAGCCTCTGCCAAGGCTTCACAGCCCTTTCCAGGAAGGAATTTTCCCCAGTTTCCATCCCAACCCTCCCCTGGTCCAACTTGGGGCCATTTCCTCTTGTTCCTTGGGAGAAGAGACCGACCCCCCCTGGCTGCACCCTTCTTTCAGGAGAGGAGCACAAAGCACCAGGAGAACCCCCAGCAGGGCACAGCACACCCAACCCTCTCCCAGGCCTTCGGGACAGCCACGCTGCCCCGTCCCTTACCCAGGACGGTGAAGCATCGCAGAACCTCGGTGTGATTTTTAACAGTCAGGGGGACAGACGGATCCGCAGGGGCACAAATCTGGTGGAGAGAAAGGCTGTGGTCAGGGATGTTACCACAACAGGCACCAGCAGGCTCAGACCCAGCCCTGGAGACGTCAGTGGTGCTTGGCACGGGCACAGCGATGACAATTGGGACAGACAAAGCCCTGGGCTGAGGGGGTGACAGCATCCCAGGACATGGATGCCCAGAGAAGAGCTTTCACAGCAGCTCAAGTCACTTCAGGGAGCCCACTTGGCACCGAGGTGCCTGCTCAGGAGCTCCTGAAACTTTGTCCCACCACCCAGGCGGGACCCTCCTCTGGAACCTCTTCCCAATGAGCCAACCCTTCCGGCTGCTATTAAATTAATTCAGGCTCTTCCTTCAATTTACGTGGCAGCAAAGACCAGGTGCATCTGCTCTGCTCTGCTCTGCCAGAGGAGAGGACTTGGGGCTGTAACTGAGCCAGGGCTGCCGTGGGAGGGCAGCCCCATCCCACAGCCCCATCCCACAGCCCCAGAGCTGCCCCCCTGAAGTCACCAGCAGCTTTTAGCTCGTCAAGAAGCAGTTCCAGCAAAGGGCACCATTATCGCACGCGGTTCTTACGCATGGCTTTGGAAAAGCGTCTTTTAAAGCCCAGCCCCTCTCTGCCAGGCACTTCAAAGACTGCCAGTCTGGTAAGTATTAAAAAGAAGGTGTTCAGCCCCGTTTTCAGCGTGATTTTAAGGGTGTAGTCAGACAACAGCCCTTGCAGCCCTGCGGAGGAAGAGTCCTGAGAAGGGCTCTCGCACCCTGCGGCGCAGCCACCGCTCCGTGGCCAGTCAATGCCCTCCCTTATCCTCAAAAGGGCAAACTTTTCAAAAGGTCCATTGATTTTGAGGTGTTTGTTTCCAAAGGGCTGGATAATGGTGCACTCAGAGCTTCAGACAACTGGGCTGTGCCCAGGGCACCATCGATAGCTCCGATCCCGAAGCCCCAGAGCTGGTGGCAGAGAAGCCTCAGAGGGGCACGAAAAGCCAGGCTCTTCAAGACCTGATCTCAGGCTGGTCCAGGGGATGGCTCGAGCCCTGCAGACGGAGCTTACACCCCGTGAGAAGCCCACCCTCCCCCCCAGCACCCTCACTCCCTGCCCAGCCCGTACCTGGGGGTGCAGGGTGCCCAGCAGAGAGTCCAGCTGCACGTCCAGGCTGCGGCTGCCGATGTTCACGGAAGCTTCCAGGATCTGGCAGAGGCTCTGCTCAGCGAGAGACGGGTTGGGGTTAGAATCACGGAATGGTTTGGGTGGGAAGGGACCTTTCAAGCCCCCCCAGTGCCACCCCCTGCCCTGGGCAGGGACACCTCCCACCAGAGCAGGTTGCTCCAAGCCCCCTCCAACCTGCCCTTGAACCCCTCCAGGGATGGGGCAGCCACAGCATCTCTGGACAACCTGGGCCAGGCTCTCACCACCCTCAGGGACAAGAATTACCTCCCAAGATCTCACCTCAATCTCCCCTCTTTCAGCTTAAAACCCTTCCCCCTCCTCCTCTGGCTCCCCTCCCTGATCCAGAGTCCCTCCCCAGCTTTCCTGTAGCCCCTTGAGGGACTGGAAGGGGCCACCGTAAGGACACGGGGGGCTTGTAGGGCTGCCAGTGCACATTGCTGGCCCATGGCCAGCTTTCCCTCCATCCCCAGCACCCCCAGGTTCTTCTCAGCAGGACTGCTCTCCATCCCTCCATCCCCCATCCCTTCACCACGATGCAGGGAGAGGGAATCTTGAGTGGAAAAGCCAATAGGACTGGGGAGGGGTCCTCGGCCAGTGACAGCAGCACTTGGAGCTGCTGACCTTGGATATGTAGAAGGCCTCCGTGTGCTTCTTGTAGAGGGCGAGGATGCCTGGAATCAGCTTCGGGAGCTGCTCCTCCAGCTTTTCGCTGGGCATCAGGTAACTCATCGGTCCCAGAGCCTCCACCACGGCCAGTCTCAGCTGCGGGGAGAGATTGTGCCTTAATGGTGTGGTGAAACCCTGGACAGCCAGGGCCACCATCTCTGCCGCCACGGAGCTGCTCCTCCTGGTGCTTCTAGGAGCCTCTGAGCCCAGGTGGGGACAGCATTTCCCCTGGCTTTGCTGGTCCCAGTGCAAGGGGTGCTCAGCAGAGAAGAGGGATGCCTAAATGTGTCACCCAGGTCACCTCCCAGCTGTGGCGTGTGCCCAGACTGTCCCCCCAAAGGGCTGCAGAGGCACCCCATGCGCTGCTTTCCAGCAACGGGGACCAAGCCACCCGTTCTGCATCCCTTACATGTGGGACACGTAGGACACAGGGACCAAAGCGGAGCTTGGCACATGGAGAAAAGCATCCAGCCCTAAACCAGAGCCAGGAGCTTGCTCTTCTGGGGGCCACCTCCTTGGAAAAGGGCACAGCTGAGATGCTGCAAGGCCAATGTTGGAATAACAGCCCCCCCGAGGTCCCACCACCTCAGTGTGCCCAGACTGTCCCCCCAAAGGGCTGCAGAGGCACCCCATGCGCTGCTTTCCAGCAACGGGGACCAAGCCACCCGTTCTGCATCCCTTACATGTGGGACACGTAGGACACAGGGACCAAAGCGGAGCTTGGCACATGGAGAAAAGCATCCAGCCCTAAACCAGAGCCAGGAGCTTGCTCTTCTGGGGGCCACCTCCTTGGAAAAGGGCACAGCTGAGATGCTGCAAGGCCAACGTCGCAATAACAGCCCCCCCGAGGTCCCACCCCCTCACCCTGTCCCCTCACCTTGGCTTCCCGGTGCTGCAGCCAGCTGTTGAAGAGCACTTCGTAGGCGCTGAAGATCTCATTGGAGAAGGTGTCCTTCCTGACGGTGGGGTCCGGGGCCTTGTCCAAGTTGGCCAGGTACTCCTGGATGCTCTCGCTGAAGTGCTGCAGGGCTGGGAGACAGATCTCACAGTTAGATTGTTCCCGGCACACGAGGCAGTGTTTGTTTTAACCCCTCCAGAAAGCAGATGGTCCACGTGCTGTTTCACTGGGCAACGTCTCAAGGGATGGCAGATGCTCCAGGACTCTCCCCATCAGGCTGAGAGACATCCCGAGCGGCACCCTGGCTACCAGGCATCCTGGCAGGTAGCCACGCCAGAGGCACGGGCTGCTTTGGGCTTCCTGGGCCAGGGCTGGGATAACCAGCTCCAGGGACCCTGGATTTGCCACAGGGGTCATTTCTACCCCTTCAGTAGCAGCTGGGGCAGCCAAGAGTCACAGCCTCGTGGCCACAGGCAAGCCAGAACACCACACCTCGACGAGTTTGTCCGGTCCCTGAGCCAGCAAATGTTGCGTGTCAGCACGTGTTATTTTTCTTCTCTTGCGATTTGGACCGATGACAAGAGTATTTTTGTGTAAAAGGCAGGGTCCTGGCTCAGAAGAAAGGCTCAGCTGTCTGCAGGGGATATCGTCTTCCATTTCACCACCACGAGGAAGCCTTTGCTATGGCTTTACGGGGTCCCCAAAGGCTTTAGAGGGTGCGTGGGGCAGCCGAGGGATGGCCTAACACCAGGAGCAGGTCTCAGCCAACAGCCCAAACACCCACTGAGTTTTACTCTGGGAGTCACCCCACGGCAGAGAGCACCAAAAAGCCTCCCAGCTCCAGGAGCTCCCGTGCAGGACGTTCCTCCAGATGCTTGAGCACCAACCTCCCCGGTCCAGCCCCGTGCTGCCGCTGGACACGGATGCTCCGGGCAGCTTTGCCCAAGCAGCATCCCCCGTGCTGGCCCTTCGCAGCCCCAGGAAGCCTGGCTCGCTACAAACCCTTCCTGGCCACCCCCAAAGCTCCTCAGCCCACCCCTCGGCTCCTTCCAGACCCATCAGACCCATCCCTGGGACCCCCAGACACCAGAGCTCACGTGCATGGACCCTGCTCTCCCTCCCTGTGCTGCCAGGGCACATCCCTTAACACATCAGGGGCCTTTCCAGCTTCCTCACCCTTCACTAGCCATTTCTTAACGAAAGAAGCCCAGAGAGACTTGGACAGGCTGGAGAGGTGGCCCCATGTGAACCTCATGGGGTTCAGCCAGGCCAAGGGCAGGGTCTTTGGACCCCCGGTCCCAGCCCAGGCTGGGGATGTCGGGATGGAGAGCAGGGCTTGGGGGGGAAAAGCTGGCCATGGGCTGGCAACCTGCACTGGCAGCCCCCCATATCCTGGTGGTGGCTCCTTCCAGTCCCTCAAGGGTCTCACAAGCCACATCCCACACTAATGGGGCGAAGAAACCCCCCTCCCCAACACCCTGCTCCCCTGGGGAGGAGGTTTCCCTGCAGAGAGATTGCAGCAGAAGGTGGGAGGCTGAAGGACACGAGGGGTGTGATGGAGGAGCACAGTGTCCCTGGCACAAGGACCACCCGGCACGGTCCAAGGGGTGCCCACGCCATCGGCTGGGGACTCCAGACCCCGGTCCTGCCTGACCCCTCACACCGGTGGCACGGAGAGGCTGACACAGCCCCCGAGGATGCCAGATGACTCAAGGGCACGCCAGCTCTCTGGATCCCCACGAACTCCCTGCGCCCACGTTATCCCAGCCAGAGGAGGAAGCAGGTCCGAGGGGGAGGAAGAGGAGGAGAGGGGAAAGCACCCGGGACCCAGGGCACCGCGCTCCAAGGGTTTTGTGTCTCCCTCCTCTCCCACGGCAGATGTTTGTTTTCAGCCCGGTCGGACCCGAGCTGCTGAGTCACGCCGCGACCTCATACCACAGCCAGATCCTTCCCATCACGTGCCTCCTCATCCTCGCCGGCGGCACGCAAGGGAAGCACTGCAGGCACTGCCCTGCCTGCTGGAGAGACCATCGTCACCCTGCTCCTGTCCTTAAAGGGGGGCCAGGAGCCCCCCAACCTGCTCCCCGGGGCTCAGACGGACAGGAAGGACACAGAGAAGGATGGAAGAGTCCGATGCTGCTCCGTGGAGCTTGTGCTGCTGAGAAACCAGCCAGGGCAGGGAGGGTCTGGCTGCTCTTTGGGCAGGAACTCTGAATTCCCCCTGATGCCCACCTCGGAGGGGCCAGGAAGGTCCCCAGTTCACCCCTGTTCCTCCCAGCACCTCTCTCAGGATCACATCGAAGCACTGCAGGCACTGCCCTGCCTGCTGGGACAGACCATCGTAACCCTGCTCCTGTCCTTAAAGGGGAGCCAGGAGCCCCCACAACCTGCTCCCCGGGGCTCAGACAGACAGGGAGGACACAGAGAAGGATGGAAGAGTCCGATGCTGCTCCGTGGAGCTTGTGCTGCTGAGAAACCAGCCAGGGCAGGGAGGGTCTGGCTGCTCTTTGGGCAGGAACTCTGAATTCCCCCTGATGCCCACCTCGGAGGGGCCAGGAAGGTCCCCAGTTCACCCCTGTTCCTCCCAGCACCTCTCTCAGGATCACATCCCCAGATCTACCTCTCCATCCCCACATCCATCCCAGGATCACGACCCCAGATCCCCCTCTCCATCCCCACACCCAGCCCAGATCAAGCCCCACGTAGCCCCCCCGTAGGCTGGTTCCTCCCTTCCACCGTCCCTCTGCACTGGGCCACCCTGGAACGGCAAAACCACCCCAAAAAGACCTGCCTGTGCCACACAGTTGTGCTGACCCCAGAGTTCCCTCCTCTGCCTTTCATGTGCTTTAGGACACAAGTTCAGAGGTTGCATGTACTCTGCAAGAGCAACAACCCAACCGTGCCTCAGCAACAGCAGCTACATGTTTTGGGAGGAACCCGTGTGGAGCCAGGACATCACGCTCATTCCTGGATGCACACAGCCACATCAGCGTTCCCAGACCTTGGACGTGAGTATCAGCAAGAGATAAGGTGTCCTCCAGCAGCTCCTGAGGGATCTATCACAGCCCTTCAACCTCCACTCCCCCAGAACACCTTTCATTTTTGCCGAGCGGTGGAAAGAAAAACCACAAACCCCGAGGAGCCTCTGCTGGATGTCAGCATTGTCCTGCTCGGGGCCACAAACTGTCCTGTAGTCTGAGATGCCTGGAGAAGAGAAGGCTCCAGGGAGACCTCAGAGCCCTTTCCAGTCCCTCAAGGGGCTCCAGGAAAGCTGGGGAGGGACTCTTGGAAGGGACTCAGGAAGAAGAGCCATAGGAGGAGGGGGAAGGGTTTGACACTGAAAGAGGGGAGATGGACCTGAGATGTGGGGAAGAACTTGTTTGGTGTGAGGGTGGTGAGAGCCTGGCCCAGGTTGGCCAGAGAAGCTGTGGCTGCCCCATCCCTGGAGGGGTTCAAGGGCAGGTTGGAGGGGGCTTGGAGCAACCTGGGCTGGTGGGAGGTGTCCCTGCCCAGGGCAGGGGGTTGGAATTGATGGTCCTTAAGGTCCCTTCCCACCCATATCACGAGGTGACTCTATGACAACCGAGCGGGCTGTCTCTGTCACCTCTGCAGATGCTGGTGCTTCTGCATCAGACCCCTCTGCACAAGCAGCAGCAGCAGCTTCCAGCGAGGCCGGGGCTGGAGGAGGGTGTCACGAGAAGGGAGCCCCGTGACATCCTGCCAGCCCACCCAGAGTGTCACATCCTGAAACAGCTCAGGAGAATTACAGAAGTGGCTTGGACAGGGGCTGGCCTGGCACCCCCGCTGCACCCCGGCTCCTCACAGTCCCCATCAAGGCTAACACTTGGAAGGTGCCACGTTCATGGGTTCTATAAAGGGACAGCTTGGTTTATAAGAAGGTCTCAAGAAGCACATCCCTCCTTCCTTCCCCATCCCACCAGGCCGGTCCCCTCGTCTGGAGTTGGGATGGCTCTGGAGCATCCATGTCCTCTTTGCCAGAAGAGAAAGCAGAGGCAGCCATGAAATGGGAGTGGCTGGGATCAGACCTGAGATGGAGGAGGACTTTTGCTGGATCCCAGTGACCTAGAGCTGACAACCATCCATCCCTTCCCAGAGCCAGCCAGCTCGCTGCTCCCAGACACTCTGGAAAGGTCAATCTGAGCCAGCTCTCCAGCCCTCAGGATTCCTACACTCCCTCCTTTCCCAGGGAAGTGAAAAAGCCTCCTCCAACATCCCTAAAATCACTGCAGCCTCAGAAAGATCCAGAAAAAACCTTACCGTAGCAGAAGACAGCCTTCATGTGGTCCTGCTTGGCCATTCCCAGCATGGGCAGCATGGTCCCCAGGATGGAGTTGAGGAAAGGCACCATCCCGAACACTGGGGAGGAAGCAGGAGATGCTCAGTCCCAGCAGACACACGGGTTCCACTCTGAGGCCACCCCAGACCCAGCAGCATCGCACGGGCACCCAAAAAAACCCCAGCTCATGGCAGCCAGGACCTCGATTTTGCCACAGAGGAGATGCCAAGAGCCCCCGGGGGTGGGGGTGCTGCCACCCCAGCAGGCAGCAGAGACAGCTCCAGCAGGGCAGCTGCTCACCGTCCTCCCACCCCCCGAACTTCACTGAATGAAATTCATTTTCATTCATTTCCTGAGGAAATTCAAGCAGGGCAAGTGCAGGGACCTGTCCCTGGGGGGGAACAACCCCTGCACCAGGAGAGGCTGGGGGTGACCTGCTGGAGAGCAGCTCTGAGGAAAAGGACCTGGGAATCCTGGTGGACAATAGGGTGACCATGAGACAACAATGTGCCCCTGTGGCCAAGACATGGGGGGCATCAGGAAGAGTGTGACCAGCTGATTGGGGTGGGAAGGGACCTCTGGAGATCATCTCCAGCCCCCTGCCAGAGCAGGTCCCACAAGAACATGTGGGGGGTTATTTCTCCCCAGGGGCAGCAGAGCCAAAGCAATGGTAGAGCCCCAAAGTAGAGCCAAAGCCTCCACCATGGCTTTCCCTTTTCCCCAGGGAACCCAGCAGAGCGTCCAGCAGAGCCTTTAAAGGTCCCACCCAAGGTCCCAGAGCAGCTCGGGGAGCAGAGCTCGGCTCAGGCTGCCCCCTCACACCCCCCCATGGTCCCTGGACGAGGGGCTGCCCTCAGCTCCCCACCTCAGCCCCAGCAGCTCCCCTGGGAAGAGCGGCCAAGGAGAGAGCAGGGGTTTCTACATCTCCTCCCAAAGCCAGGCTCTCAGCAGCACCGACCTTCCCCTTCTTCTGCCCCATTCTCTGAAGAGAAGGGCAACAGAGGACACCACAAACAAGCCATTTGTGCCGACAGCACTCCTCCACTGCTTCTTCAGTGCGTCTCATCCCACCTCCTTCCTCTAGAAACATCAACTCTAAGCTGTGAGACCCCGAGAAGTTTGTTCTTGCTGGCTCAGCAGGCACTGCACCATGGAGGCACCTCCCTGCAGAGCCATCCGGGCACGGTGTGAACAACAACCCCCGCTGTCAAAGCACCAGACGCGCTTCCACCCGCTTCTTTCCAGGAGACCACTCACCGTTGGACACCGAGAGGTTGGCGAACGTCTGCAGGACGAAGTAGTGGGGCAGGATCCCTGGCTGAAACTTGGTGAGCACCTCCTCCATCACCTTGTTGATGAAGCGCTGCCCCACTGCCACGAGGACGCTGCTGGCGGCTTGTTGCCAGTCCCGGATCACCTCCTGGGGTGGACGGAGGGGAAAACCACCTCAGAATGGACACCCCGGGCACCCCGGGAGGCTGCTTGTGCCTGGCTTCAATGTCATCCATCGTGCCCGGCTCCAAATATCATGGGGAATTGCACAGAGTGGGCTAATTGTCCCCCTCTGAACCCCCCCCAATGCTGCCTCCAGCTCTGGGGCCACCAACAGCAGAAGACATGGACCTGTTGGATGGGGCCAGAGGAGGCCACGGAGATGCTGGGAGGGCTGGAGCCCCTCTGCTGGGAGGGGGGCTGAGAGAGTTGGGGGGGTTCAGCCTGGAGAAGAAAAGGCTCCAGGGAGACCTTAGCACCCCTTCCAGTCCCTCAAGGGGCTCCAGGAGAGATGGGGAGGGACTCTGGATCAGGAGGGGAGCCACAGGATGAGGGGGAAGGGTTTGACACTGAAAAGGGGAAGATTGAGGTGAGATCTGGAGGGGAAATTCTTCCCCCTGAGGGTGGTGAGAGCCTGGCCCAGGTTGGCCAGAGAAGCTGTGGCTGCCCCATCCCTGGAGGGGTTCAAGGGCAGGTTGGAGGGGGCTTGGAGCAACCTGCTCTGGTGGGAGGTGTCCCTGCCCAGGGCAGGGGGTGGCACTGGGGGGGCTTTAAGGCATCAGGATGGAAAGGGCCCGGCCAAGAACAACAATAGGAGGGACCTGGAGCTTTCGGGTCCTACCTTTGACTTGGTCATTTCATTAGACGCCAGGAAGATAACGACCTTCGCCGTGCTCTTGTCCAAGAGGGCAATGTTGTTCTTCACCACGGTCTCCATGGCCTTCAGGATGATCACCCGATGGGGGTAGGCCAGCTGGAGGGGGAGGGAGAAAGCCATCGGTCAGCCACGAGGAGCACGGGGACCATGGCTACCCCGGGGCAAGAGAATCCTGTGGGTCCCAGAGCTGCCCAGGCTGTGAGATGCCTCGCTGGGGACTGGCTAGTGAGGGGCTGGCTAGTGAGGGGCTGGCCAGCAATTCCATCATGCAGCTGCATGGAAAAAGGTGAAGACTCGAAGCACCGACCATCTTTATTCCATTTCTCGCCCACGACAGTGTATCATCACCAGCTCCAGCGCCTTGGACCAGACTCTTCAGCAGCTCCTGGAGCCCAGATCCTCCCGGGCATCTCCCAGGAACCATTTCTCATCCCGCCGAGCCCCCCAGGATGGGGTGGAGCAGAGCAGCCCCCTACCTTGTCGTGCTGCCGGAGGTACTCGTCGCAGGAGTTGAGGATCTCCTCCGGCTCGGATTCCCCCAGGTAGCACAGGGCATTGTAGATCTGCTCCTGGACCAGCGGGTCCTTATCCGTGGTGGCATCCATCAACGTCGTGGCAAGCCCTGAGCGAGAGAGGCAAAGTCGCAAAGATTCTGCCTCCTCTGAACCCCTCCTGGACCCAGGAGAGGAGGAGGAGGAGAAGACCCTCCGTGCGTTTTCACCCACCCTCCCCTGAGCCGCAGCTCAACGAAGCTTCACCACCCCTTTTGTTTCCCACCCAACGAGCACCTGCCAAAACCCTTTCTTCTGAGCCCACCACCCAAAAAACCTCACCCTTAACTCACAGTCACCCCACATGCAGCCCTTCCCTGCCCCCCGAGGGCTCCTTCATCCTCACCCTGGACATTTCACAGGGTTTTTTACTGCAGATGCTGCTCAGCACCACCTCACCCTCTGGGCCAAGGTGAGTTTAGCTCCAGGGTTCCTGGCTGGAGCGGGGAGAAGGAGGGATTTATTACACTGGGGATTTGAGCCCAGGGCTGGGCAGCAGCACCCGGGGACGGGCTCTGCTGGAGGTACCTGGGGAACCTGCCAACGTGGGACCACGGGCACATCCTTGAAGGTCAGGGGCTGGAGGACCCCTCGTGCTGCTGAATCCCACCACCAGGTGAAGCTCCACGAGGTGGGAGCGGGTGCCATCAGAGGGATGGAGCCCACCAGGGTCCTGCCAGCTCCCAGCCACACGCCTGGGGACCAGAGCTGCTCCCCGACACCCCCCCAAACCCAGCGACCCCCCTCCCAGAGCCTCATCGTTACCCTGGGGCGGTGTGTCCCTCATCAGGGCCTTTGTTGGAATAAGGTTAATTAGTTTTGGAGCAGGCTGCCTCTGCCACACCATGGCCCCTTGTCTGAGGACATGGCCCCCCCCCGCCAGGACACCCAGCCCCGAGGGGACACCACGCTGCCTCCAAACCCTCCGTGGCCACCACCGAGGGTGGCACCAGGAGGGTGACAGTGTCCCTCAGCCCTTCCCCTCCTGCTGCTTCCCACCCAGGAGGAGCTTCCCATCCTCACGGTCCCACCCCAGGGCTCCCACCCACCCCCCGGCCCCACTTTGGGGGGATTTCACTCATTTCCAAGGTGGGGAGGGGGGCGGGGGGTAGAACGGACGTTCGCCCCACAGTCACGTTACAGCCAACGTGACTTGGTTCTGC
>NW_015091040.1:136405-138459 GCF_001431845.1 Calidris pugnax | reverse complement strand
CAGAAAATTCTTTATTGCCTTAAAAAAAAAAAAAGAAAGAAAGAAAGATGAATTTGGAAGCTGGCTGGGATGCGTTACACCAGTTTAAGCATCGAGAGCCTCGTTTAAGCTCAGGCAATTTGCAGCAGAGACAAGGCCCGAGATTAATTTCTAGGGCAGGGAATTAACGGCGCCAGAGAAACCACTCCCTCCTCCCATCCCTGACCAGTTCGTCTCCCCCTCCTCCCAGTTCATCTCTCCCTCTTCCCAGTTTATCTCTCCCTCCTCCCAGTTCATCTCCCCAGATGCTGCAGAGCGCTATGGCAGCTCCACTGCAGACAGAGCTGAGACCCCCCCCACCCCGGGGGGCACCCTCAAGGCAATTAACCCTTATTAGCAACAGAGACTTCCCACCCGGCTCCATCCCGATGGAGAAAGTCTTTGCTGGAGCTGGGCAGAACCAGCAGCCCCGGGCGAGGGGGGGCTGTGGCCAGAGGGAAGGAGGACCCCCCCCCCACGGCAGGGAGGGTGCCCCGAAGCCCCTCGCCCGCTCCCCCACTCACGTTTTATCCGTGACTCCGTCATGCTCCGTGTTTTCAGCTTCCCCACCAGCAGAAGGCAGTCGGCAGCTTCCTCTCCCTCCAACCCGGGGATCCCTGGGGAACCTATTTTTACGCCCTGCCTTTACTTCCAGGGAGAAGAGGGGGCCCGGGGCGCCGGCGGGGGGGTCCGAGAGCCCACACGGAGCACGGTGAGGGGGAGGAGAGGCTCCACGAAACTCCACGCCAGGTCCTGGCAGGTCGCCCGCCCCAGCGCCGCTTGGGAGAGGCTGGTGAGCAGGAGACACCCCGAGTCCATGGGTGCCGGCGCCGGCCCTAGGGAGGTGGGGGCCGGAGGGAACCCCGCATCCCGGGCCCCGCTCCCCGCCGCCCCTCGCCTTCCTCACCTGCCAAGGGGAGGACATTTCACGTCAGCAAAAAACGGGCTCGGGGAGACAAAGCCCCCCCAGCCCGCTCCCCCCGGGTTACAGCAAGGGGTTCATTATGGTGGCCCCCAAATCCATGGAGATGGGGCTGGCTCATGAGCCCAAGGCAGGTACCCCCCCCCTCAAGTGCTGCAGGAGCCCAGACCGTGCTCCAAATATTTCTCCCTAAAAATACAAGGAAAAAAAAAAAAAGGAGGGAGCAAAGTTTCCAGCACCTGCAGGGGCAGGGAGCCCTCAGCGGGGGCTCAGCTCCATCCATGGACCCCCATGGACCAGGGCAGAAAAGAACGATTTCTCAGTAAAATAGGATTTGAGGGATGATGCTGCCTCCAGCTCTGGGACCACCAACAGCAGAAGGACATGGAGCTGTTGGATGGGGCCAGAGGAGGCCACGGAGATGCTGGGAGGGCTGGAGCCCCTCTGCTGGGAGGGGGGGCTGAGAGAGTTGGGGGGGTTCAGCCTGGAGAAGAGAAGGCTCCGGGGAGACCTTCCAGCCCCTTCCAGTCCCTCAAGGGGCTCCAGGAGAGATGGGGAGGGACTCTGGATCAGGGAGGGGAGCCATAGGACGAGGGGGAAGGGTTTTAAGCTGAAAAAGGGGAGATTGAGGTGAGATCTGGGGAGGAAATTCTTTGGTGTGAGGGTGGTGAGAGCCTGGCCCAGGTTGCCCAGAGAAGCTGTGGCTGCCCCATCCCTGGAGGGGTTCAAGGGCAGGTTGGAGGGGGCTTGGAGCAACCTGGGCTGGTGGGAGGTGTCCCTGCTCAGGGCAAGGGGTGGCACTGGGGGGGCACTGAGGTCCCTTCCCCCCCAAACCCCTCCATAACTCGATATTCAGGGCTTTCCCCCCCACCCCACCCCACAACCCGTGGGGTGTAATTACGCCCGGAACAGCGCAGGGGGGCACAGGCAGCCCCCCGAGGGCAGGGAGGTTGTGTGCCCCGGGTCCTGCCCACCGGGCCGGCGCACTCCCCTCTCCCCGGTGACCGGGGGTCGGGCGGAGCTAGGCCCCAAAGCCCCACATCTCCCCCCCGGGGGGAGAGCGACAGGCAGCACCGGGGAGCGCCCGCCGAGTGTCCCCACCGCCCCGTGCCCC
>NW_015091040.1:134866-135302 GCF_001431845.1 Calidris pugnax | reverse complement strand
GGGGGGTGCCCCTGGGTCGGAGGGGGTGGGGGGCAGTGGTTCCTCCCCCCTGGAGGGTTTTTTTGGGGGGGGTTATCACACCAACGCCCCGCTCTGCAGGGGCATGCCGGTGGCCTGGCTGGAGAAGACCATGTGGACACTGGGGCTGGAGGTTCATCGACAGCCCTTCTCCCGCACCCTGCCCTTCCCCGACGAGCTCCGCGAGCGCTATGTACGTACAGACCCCCCAAAAAACCCCCCAAAGTCCCCCCATCCCGGGATAGGGGCCCCAGTTCCTGTGTCTGCAGGTTCACCCACAGCCCTTTTTCTGCACCCTGCCCTTCCCCAATGAGATCCATGAGTGCATACAGACCCCCCCAAAAACCCTCCAAAGCCCCCCCATCCCGGGATAGGGGCCCCAGTTGCGGCTTCCCCCGGCCCTCCTCTGGCTCGGGGG
>NW_015091040.1:114696-115299 GCF_001431845.1 Calidris pugnax | reverse complement strand
GGGGGTGTCCCCCCACCTCCCTAAGGCCCCATCCCTCCCTGCCCCACAGCGTCCTGAGCTACGTGGTGGGGCTGGGCTGGTTCCTGGCCTTGGCCTTCCAGCCCCTGGCCCCCCGCACCTACATGTCGGAGAACGCCATGGGCTCCACCATGGTGGAGGAGCAGTTCCTCTTCGGGGAGAGGGCCCTCTCCTACGCCCGCGAGTTTGCCGGCCACAAGAAGAAAGCGGGGTGAGCTGGGGGGTGCCCCTGGGTCGGAGGGGGTGGGGGGCAGTGGTTCCTCCCCCCTGGAGGGTTTTTTTGGGGGGGGTTATCACACCAACGCCCCGCTCTGCAGGGGCATGCCGGTGGCCTGGCTGGAGAAGACCATGTGGACACTGGGGCTGGAGGTTCATCGACAGCCCTTCTCCCGCACCCTGCCCTTCCCCGACGAGCTCCGCGAGCGCTATGTACGTACAGACCCCCCAAAAAACCCCCCAAAGTCCCCCCATCCCGGGATAGGGGCCCCAGTTCCTGTGTCTGCAGGTTCACCCACAGCCCTTTTTCTGCACCCTGCCCTTCCCCAATGAGATCCATGAGTGCATACAGACCGCCCCAAACACCCT
>NW_015091040.1:111852-114685 GCF_001431845.1 Calidris pugnax | reverse complement strand
CTTCCCCCGACTCTCCTGTGGCTGGGGGTTCACCCACAGCCCTTCTCCCACACCCTGCCCTTCCCCGATGAGCTCCATGAGGGCTAAGTGCATACAGATCCCCCCCAAAAACCCTCCAAAGCCCCAGTTCCTGGGGCTGGGGGTTCACCCACGGCCCCTTTCACATACCCTGCCCTTCCCTACATACAGACCCCCCCAAAATCCCCCTATCTCGGGGTGGGGGGCCTGGCTGAGGCTTCCCCCTCCTCCTGGTGCACCCACAGCCCTTCTCCCACACCCTGCCCTTCCCCAAAAAGCTCCATGAGCACTATGTACATACAGACCCCACCAAAACCCCCCCAAAGCCCCCCCACCCCGGGATAGGGGCCTCAGTTCCAGGGGCTGGGGGGTCACTCAGAGCCCTTCTCCCACTCCCTGCCCTTCCCAACACACAGACACCCCGAAACCCCCCCTATCTCAGGGTGGGGGGGGGCCAGTTGAGCCTTTTCCTCCGCTCCTGGTGCACCCACAGCCCTTCTCCCGCTCCCTGCCCTTCCCCAACGAGCTCCGTGAGTGCTCCCTACATACAGAACCCCCCAAAAGCCCCTTATCTTGAGGTGGGGGGGCCCGATTGAGGCTTTGCCCCCCCACACACACCTCTGACAGCCCCTGCCCCCCCCGTCTCTCGGCAGATGGTGAAGGGCACCAACGTGTACGGCATCCTGCGGGCGCCACGCGCCGCCAGCACCGAGGCGCTGGTGCTGAGTGTGCCCTGCAGCGAGGGGCCCCACAACAACCAGGCCGTGGGGCTGATGCTGGCCCTCGCCTCCTACTTCCGAGGTGAGGCCTCCGGGGGAGGGCTCAGTGCCATCCTGGGGGGGCTCTGGGGTGCCAGCGTGATGGCCTGGGGGTCCCTGGGCAGGTCCCTGCCCGGTGGGGATGTGAGGGGTGGGAGCGCTGGGTACCCACAGTCCCTGGGAGACCTGGCTTCTCTGGGGGGCACCATGGGGAGCTGGTCCCACTGGGGCTGTGCCAGGCTCTGCCAGGGCTTTGCCAATCTCCCGGGCAGTGCCAGGCTCGTCCAGGGCAGGGACTGGGCTCTGCCAGGGCTGTCCCAGGCTTTGTCAGAGCGAGGACTGGGCTCTGCTGGGTTTGGGGGCTGTGCCAGGCTCTGCCAGGGCTGTGCCAAGCTCCGAGGCAATGCCAGGCTGCCAGGGTGGTGCTGGGCACTCATGGGGAGGACTCGGTGCCATCCTGGGGGGGCTCTGGGGTGCCAGCGTGATGGCCTGGGGGTCCCTGGGCAGGTCCCTGCCCGGTAGGGATGTGAGGGGTGGGAGCGCTGGGTACCCACAGTCCTTGGGGGACCTGGCTTCTCTGGGGGGCACCATGGGGAGCTGGTCCCATCGGGGCTGTGCCAGGTTCTGCCAGGGCTGTGCCAAGCTCTGAGGCAATGCCAGGCTCTGCCAGGGCAGGGACTGGGCTCTGCCAGGGTGGTGCTGGGCACCGGGGCTGTTCCAGGCTTTGCCAGGGCAGGGACTGGGCTCTGCCAGGGTGGTGCTGGGCACCGGGGCTGTTCCAGGCTTTGCCAGGGCAGGGACTGGGCTCTGCCAGGGTGGTGCTGGGCACCGGGGCTGTTCCAGGCTTTGCCAGGGCAGGGACTGGGCTCTGCCAGGGTGGTGCTGGGCACCGGGGCTGTTCCAGGCTTTGCCAGGGCAGGGACTGGGCTCCACTGGGGATCTGCTGGGCTTTGCCAGGCACCAGGGCCCTGCCAGGCTTTGCCAGGGCAAGGACCAAGCTTCACTGGGGCTGTGCCAGGCTTTTCCAGAGCTGTGCCAGGCACCATGGTTCTGCCAGGGCTTTGCCAGGGCAGGAACCAGGCTCTGCCGGGGCTGTGCTGAGCACCAAAGCTATGCCAGGCTTTGCCAGGGCAGGGACTGGGCTCTGCCAGGGCTGTGTTCAGCTTTGCCAGGACTGTGCCAGGCTCTGCCACATCTGTGCCAGGCACTAGGGCTGTGCCAGACTCTACCAGGGCAGGGACTGGGCTCTACTGGGGCTGTACCAGGCTTTGCCAGGGCAGGGACCGGGCTCTGCCAGGGTTGTGCCAGACACCAGGACTGTGCCAGACTCTGCCAGGACTGTGCCAGGCTTTGCCGGGGCAGGGAGAAGGCTCTGCTAGGACTGTGCCAGGCTTTGCCAGAGCATGTATTGGGCTGTGCTGGGATATGCCAGGGCTGTGCCAGGCACTGGGGCTCTGCTGGATGTTACTGGGGCTTTGCCAGGCTCTGCCAGGACTGTGCCAGGCACCAGGGCTGTGGTGGGCCTCGCTGGGGCAGGGACCAGGCTCCAGTGGGGCTTTGCCAGGGCTGTGCCGGGCACGGGGGCTGTGCCAGGCTCTGCCGTGGCAGGGACCAGTTTGCCACAGCCGCCCCGTTGCCTCCAGGCCAGATCTACTGGGCGAAGGACATCATCTTCCTGGTGAATGAGCACGACCTGCTGGGCATGGAGGCCTGGCTGGAGGCCTACCACGACGTCAACCTCACCGGTGAGCGGGGGGCTCGGGCGGGGGGACGGACACGCCGTGGCCCTGCCCCGGTGGCGCTGACGGCGCGGTGCCCGCAGAGATCCAGTCCTCGGGGACGCTGGGCCGGGCGGGGGCCATCCAGGCCGCCATCGCGCTGGAGCTGAGCAGCGACGTGGTGACCAGCTTCGACGTGGCGGTGGAAGGGCTCAACGGGCAGCTGCCCAACCTCGACCTCCTCAACCTCTTCCACGCCTTCTGCCAGAAGAACGGCCTCCTCTGCACCATCCAGGGCAAGGTGGGACCGTGGGGACACCCTGGGGTGGGGGGGGGGGG
>NW_015091040.1:88097-93586 GCF_001431845.1 Calidris pugnax | reverse complement strand
CTCCTGGTGCACCCACAGCCCTTCTCCCGCTCCCTGCCCTTCCCCAACGAGCTCCGTGAGTGCTCCCTACATACAGAACCCCCCAAAAGCCCCTTATCTTGAGGTGGGGGGGCCCGATTGAGGCTTTGCCCCCCCACACACACCTCTGACAGCCCCTGCCCCCCCCGTCTCTCGGCAGATGGTGAAGGGCACCAACGTGTACGGCATCCTGCGGGCGCCACGCGCCGCCAGCACCGAGGCGCTGGTGCTGAGTGTGCCCTGCAGCGAGGGGCCCCACAACAACCAGGCCGTGGGGCTGATGCTGGCCCTCGCCTCCTACTTCCGAGGTGAGGCCTCCGGGGGAGGGCTCAGTGCCATCCTGGGGGGGCTCTGGGGTGCCAGCGTGATGGCCTGGGGGTCCCTGGGCAGGTCCCTGCCCGGTGGGGATGTGAGGGGTGGGAGCGCTGGGTACCCACAGTCCCTGGGAGACCTGGCTTCTCTGGGGGGCACCATGGGGAGCTGGTCCCACTGGGGCTGTGCCAGGCTCTGCCAGGGCTTTGCCAATCTCCCGGGCAGTGCCAGGCTCGTCCAGGGCAGGGACTGGGCTCTGCCAGGGCTGTCCCAGGCTTTGTCAGAGCGAGGACTGGGCTCTGCTGGGTTTGGGGGCTGTGCCAGGCTCTGCCAGGGCTGTGCCAAGCTCCGAGGCAATGCCAGGCTGCCAGGGTGGTGCTGGGCACTGGGGCTGTTCCAGGCTTTGCCAGGGCAGGGACTGGGCTCTGCCAGGGTGGTGCTGGGCACCGGGGCTGTTCCAGGCTTTGCCAGGGCAGGGACTGGGCTCCACTGGGGATCTGCTGGGCTTTGCCAGGCACCAGGGCCCTGCCAGGCTTTGCCAGGGCAAGGACCAAGCTTCACTGGGGCTGTGCCAGGCTTTTCCAGAGCTGTGCCAGGCACCATGGTTCTGCCAGGGCTTTGCCAGGGCAGGGACTGGGCTCTGCCAGGCACTGGGGCTGTGCCAGGCTCTGCCAGGGCAGGAACCAGGCTCTGCCGGGGCTGTGCTGAGTACCAAAGCTATGCCAGGCTTTGCCAGGGCAAGGACTGGGCTCTGCCAGGGCTGTGCCAGGCTTTGTTGGGACAGCACTGGGGCTGTGTCTGGCTCTGCCAGGGCTGTGTCAGGCACCGGGGCTGTGCCAGGCTTTGCCAGGGTAGGGACCAGGGTTGTGCCAGGCACCAGGACTGTGCCGCTGGGCTTTGCTGGGGCAGGGACTGGGCTTTACCAGGGCTGTGTTCAGCTTTGCCAGGGCTGTGAAATGCTTTGCCAGGACTGTGCCAGGCTCTGCCAGGACTGTGCCAGGCACCAGGGCTGTGGTGGGCCTCGCTGGGGCAGGGACCAGGCTCCAGTGGGGCTTTGCCAGGCTCTGCCAGGACTGTGCCAGGCTCTGCCACAGCTGTGCCAGACACTAGGGCTGTGCCAGGCTCTACCAGGGCAGGGACTGGGCTCTGCCAGGCACTGGGGCTGTGCCAGGCTCTGCCAGGGCAGGAACCAGGCTCTGCCGGGGCTGTGCTGAGCACCAAAGCTATGCCAGGCTTTGCCAGGGCAGGGACTGGGCTCTGCCAGGGCTGTGTTCAGCTTTGCCAGGACTGTGCCAGGCTCTGCCACATCTGTGCCAGGCACTAGGGCTGTGCCAGACTCTACCAGGGCAGGGACTGGGCTCTACTGGGGCTGTACCAGGCTTTGCCAGGGCAGGGACCGGGCTCTGCCAGGGTTGTGCCAGACACCAGGACTGTGCCAGACTCTGCCAGGACTGTGCCAGGCTTTGCCGGGGCAGGGAGAAGGCTCTGCTAGGACTGTGCCAGGCTTTGCTGGGGCAGGGAGAAGGCTCTGCTAGGACTGTGCCAGGCTTTGCCAGGGCAGGGACCGAGCTTTGCCAGGGTTGTGCCAGACACCAGGACTGTGCCAGGCTTTGCTGGGGCAGGGAGAAGGCTCTGCTAGGACTGTGCCAGGCTTTGCCAGAGCATGTATTGGGCTGTGCTGGGATATGCCAGGGCTGTGCCAGGCACTGGGGCTCTGCTGGATGTTACTGGGGCTTTGCCAGGCTCTGCCGGGACTGTGCCAGGCCCCAGAGCTGTGCTGGGCTTCGCTGGGGCAGGGACCAGGCTCCAGTGGGGCTTTGCCAGGGCTGTGCCGGGCACGGGGGCTGTGCCAGGCTCTGCCGTGGCAGGGACCAGTTTGCCACAGCCGCCCCGTTGCCTCCAGGCCAGATCTACTGGGCGAAGGACATCATCTTCCTGGTGAACGAGCACGACCTGCTGGGCATGGAGGCCTGGCTGGAGGCCTACCACGACGTCAACCTCACCGGTGAGCGGGGGGCTCGGGCGGGGGGACGGACACGCCGTGGCCCTGCCCCGGTGCTCGCTGGGGCAGGGACCAGGCTCCAGTGGGGCTTTGCCAGGGCTGTGCCGGGCACGGGGGCTGTGCCAGGCTCTGCCGTGGCAGGGACCAGTTTGCCACAGCCGCCCCGTTGCCTCCAGGCCAGATCTACTGGGCGAAGGACATCATCTTCCTGGTGAATGAGCACGACCTGCTGGGCATGGAGGCCTGGCTGGAGGCCTACCACGACGTCAACCTCACCGGTGAGCGGGGGGCTCGGGCGGGGGGACGGACACGCCGTGGCCCTTCCCCGGCGGCGCTGACGGCGCGGTGCCCGCAGAGATCCAGTCCTCGGGGACGCTGGGCCGGGCGGGGGCCATCCAGGCCGCCATCGCGCTGGAGCTGAGCAGCGACGTGGTGACCAGCTTCGACGTGGCGGTGGAAGGGCTCAACGGGCAGCTGCCCAACCTCGACCTCCTCAACCTCTTCCATGCCTTCTGCCAGAAGAACGGCCTCCTCTGCACCATCCAGGGCAAGGTGGGACCGTGGGGATCTGGCCAACCTGGGCCAGGCTCTCACCACCCTCACACCAAAGAATTTCCCCCCCACATCTCACCTCAATCTCCCCTTTTTCAGCTTAAAACCCTTCCCCCTCGTCCTATGGCTCCCCTCCCTGATCCAGAGTCCCCCCATCTCTCCTGGAGCCCTTTAGGGACTGGAAGGGGCTCCAAGATCTCCCTGGAGCCTTCTCTTCTTCAGGCTGAACCCCCCCAACTCCCTCAGCCTGTCCGTTGCTGGGTCACAGAGTCACCGACTGGTTTGGGTGGGAAGAGACCTTTAACCCCCGCCCAGTGCCACCCCCTGCCCTGGGCAGGGACATCTTCAGCCAGACCAGGTTGCTCAGATCCAACCTGACCCGGGATGTTTCCAGGATGGGCCATCTCCTGAGTCTCTGGGCAACCTGGGCCAGGCTCTCACCACCCTCCCAGCAAAGAATTCACAGAATGACCCAGAATCTTCTAGGTTGGAAGGGACCTCAAAGATCATCTTGTCCAACCGTCAACCCAACTGACAAAAATAAACACCCACACAACAAACAAGAAGCATCACCATCACTAAACCAGACCTCCCAGCACTACATCAACCTGGCTTTTGAACACCTCCAGGGATGGTGCCTCAACCACCTCCCTGGGCAGCCCATTCCGATGGCTGATGACCCTTTCAGTGAAAAAATTTTTCCTAATATCCAGCCAATTCCTTCCTTCTCTCCAGTCTGAGCCTCCCCTCTCCCAGTTTAACGCCGTTTTCTGCCTGTTCCCCCCCCAGCTGCCCCGCTCGGACTGGGACTCGCTGCCCGCCTTCGCCCACAGCCTGCAGACGCTGCTGCTGATGGTGCTGGCCCAGGCCTCGGGGCAGCCTCGCGGCGACCACGGCCTCTTCCTGCGCTACCGCATCGAGGCCATCACCCTGCGCGGCATCAACAGCTTCCGCCAGTACAAGTACGACATGACCACCGTGGGCAAGTGAGTGTGGGGACACCGGGGCAGGGGGGATGACATTCGGGGGGAGATCCTGGGGTGCTGTGTCCCCCCCGCCACCCCCTGACCCGTCCCGGTGCCCGCAGGACGCTGGAGGGGATGTTTCGGAAGCTCAACAACCTGCTGGAGCGCCTGCACCAGTCCTACTTCTTCTACCTCCTGCCCTCCCTCTCCCGCTTCGTCTCCATCGGGGTCTACATGCCGGCCTTCGGCTTCCTCATCCTCGTCCTCATCCTCAAGATATCCTTTTGGGGTGAAGGCGGAGGGGTTTTTTGGGGTGGGGGGGGTCCAAACCTTCTCCTCTCTTTTCCTTCACCACCCCCACGCCCTGGATCTCTGGATGAAGCTGAGCAAGAGCGAGGCGGGTGGCAGCGAGCGGCTCTGGGACGCTGACCACGCCACCGGGGAGGTTCTTTATCCAGGAGTCCCGTCCCGGTTTGCTGGCCCTGGTGCCGCCACTGGTCATTTGCCACGCCGCCGGCCTGGCCCTCTACTTCTTGCCGGTGCTGGGGCAGCACGTGGCCACCCAGCACTTCCCTGTCTCCGAGTCGGAGGCCGTGGTCCTCACCGTCATCGCCATCTACGTGGCCGGCATGGCCCTGCCCCACAACACCCACCGGTGAGGGGGGACCTGGGGGTGCTGCTGTGGGGTCACAGAGGCTTGTGTCATGGAGTCACCAAATGGTTTGGGTGGGAAGGGACCTTAAAGACCATCGAATCCACCCCCCTGCCCTGGGCAGGGACATCTTCAACAAGACCAGGTTGCTCCAAGCCCCCTCCAACCTGCCCTTGAACCCCTCCAGGGATGGGGCAGCCACAGCTTCTCTGGCCAACCTGGGCCAGGCTCTCACCACCCTCACACCAAACAAGTTCTTCCCCAGATCCCATCTTAATCTCCCCTTTTTCAGCTTAAAACCCTTCCCCCTCGTCCTATGGCTCCCCTCCCTGATCCAGAGTCCCTCCCCAGCTTTGCTGGAGCCCCTTGAGGGACTGGAAGGGGCCACCATAAGGACACGGGGGGCTTGCTGGGCTGCCAGAGCAGGTTGCCAGCCCATGGCCAGCTTCCCCCCCACAACTCCCAGCCCCCCCAAGCCCTTATCTCCATCCCCAGCCTGGGCTGGGACATGGGGGGTTGTCCCCCCCGCCAGGGACAGGACCCTGCCCTTGGCCTGGCTGCACCCCATGAGGTGCAGCCATGGGACCCATGGTCCCACCTCTCCCTGTCCCTCTGGGGGGTGTCCCCTCCCTCAGCCCCCACCCATTGTGGTGCCAGGGCAGTCTGTCTGAGTGTGTGTGTCCCCCGCCATGTCCCCCCCCCGCAGGGTGCTGTCGGGGGGTGGCAGTGACCGGGGCTGGATGACGCTGAAGCTGGTGGCCCTGCTGTACCTGGCCCTGCAGCTGGGCTGCCTGGCGCTCCTCAACTTCTCCCTGGGCTTCCTCCTGGCCGTCACCATGGTCCCTGCTGCTGCTGCCGTCCAGCCCAACGGCCCCAAGTCAGCGGGGACACGGCGGGGGGCAGGGGGGGGGAGATGGGATGGGACCCCCGCTCCTGGGTGGGGGACGCTGGGGGCTCTCCTTGGGGTGGGGGGACACTGGGGGGTGAT
>NW_015091040.1:86505-87397 GCF_001431845.1 Calidris pugnax | reverse complement strand
GCGGCGCTGCTGGTGGTGGCCACGCCGGCGGCCACGCTGCTGCTGGGCATCTTCCTGCAGCGGGAGCTGGTGGAGGCGCCGGCGGGCGCGGGCGAGGGCTGGCAGCTCTTCCTGGCGGCGCTGGCACAGGGGCTCCTGCAGCACCACCTCTACGGGGCCTTCCTCTGCCCCCTCCTCGCCATCGGCCTCTACCCCTGCTGGCTGCTCCTCTGGAACGTCCTCTGCTGGAAGTGAGGGCTGCACCCACGGACGGACCCACGGACGGACCCACAGAGACTCACAGAGACACACAGAGATCATGGACAGACCCACGGATGGATACACGGAGAGACTCAGGGATGGACCCACGGAGAGATCCACAGAGACCATGGACAGACCCACGGATGGATACACGGAGAGACTCAGGGATGGACCCACGGAGAGATCCACAGAGACCATGGACAGACCCACGGATGGATACACGGAGAGACTCAGGGATGGACCCACGGAGAGATCCACAGAGACCATGGACAGACCCACGGATGGATACACGGAGAGACTCAGGGATGGACCCACGGAGAGATCCACAGAGACCATGGACAGACCCACAGACAGACCCATGGACAGACTCCCCCATGGACAGACCCATGGACGGGCCCACAGAGAGACCAACAGAGACCCACAGGACCCACAGAGAGACTCGGGGATTGGACCCAGAAAGAGACCCACAGAGACCATGAACAGACCCACGGAGAGACCCACAGAGACCCGTGAACAGACCCACAGCTGGACCCACAGAGAGACCCATAAACATGTGGGTCAGAGACTTGTGGCTGGACCCACAGCCAGACCCACAGCCGGACAGCAGGGCCGGGGCTCTGGCAGGGTCATGTCCCCATCTGTCGGGGGGGAG
>NW_015091040.1:76726-77025 GCF_001431845.1 Calidris pugnax | reverse complement strand
CCCCCCTGGACCCATTCCTGTGGGACCTGCTCTGGGTGCCCCTGCTCTGGGTGGGGGTTGGAGGAGATGATCTCCAGAGGTCCCTTCCCACCCCACATCATTCCATGATCACCTTCTTCTCCTCCTCCTCCTCCCCCCGGCAGCCTGCGGCGCGGGTTCCAGGTGTACAAGCAGGTGTGCTCGGCCTGTCACAGCATGGAGTACGTGGCCTTCCGCAACCTCATCGGCGTCACACACACCGAGGCCGAGGCCAAGGCGCTGGCTGAGGAGGTGGGCACCGGGGGGACCCCCCTCACGGG
>NW_015091040.1:74656-74942 GCF_001431845.1 Calidris pugnax | reverse complement strand
CCCCCCCCCCCCGTCACAGCAAGGCTCTGACACGCCGATGGCTTTATTGGGACACCCCGCGCCACCATCCGTGCCGCTCCCCCCACCCCGGGGGGGGCTCTGCTGACAGTAGAAGGTCCGGGGACCCCCCCCCCAAATCCATCCTGGCACTGCTGGGGGTGGGGGGGGAGCCCCCGCCTGTTGTCCCCCCAACTCTGTGTCCCTCCTCGTGTCCCAGCTGCTGGACGTGGCTCTCTCCGGCCACCACAAGCGTCCCTGGTGCTTGGGGGGGGGCTGTGGGGAGGGG
>NW_015091040.1:68339-68768 GCF_001431845.1 Calidris pugnax | reverse complement strand
CCGGGGACCCCCCCCCCAAATCCATCCTGGCACTGCTGGGGGTGGGGGGGGAGCCCCCGCCTGTTGTCCCCCCAACTCTGTGTCCCTCCTCGTGTCCCAGCTGCTGGACGTGGCTCTCTCCGGCCACCACAAGCGTCCCTGGTGCTTGGGGGGGGGCTGTGGGGAGGGTGCCCCCCCCGGACCCCTCCGGGCTGTGTCCCTGTCCCCACGGCGGGGGGAGGGGGGGTCTCAGTGGCAGTTCTGGCACCGGGGGTGGCACCTCTGTCCGTTGACGTTGCAGCGACACCCGCCACTGGTGTCCCCGGGACCCTGGGGATGGGGACAAGGGGGTGAGGTGAAGGTGGGAGCCCAGTCTGGGGGGGCTCTGAGAGCTTTGGGGAGGGGGTGAGGTCCCTCCATCCCTGTGTGTCCCCCCCGGTGTCTCACCCC
>NW_015091040.1:67633-67893 GCF_001431845.1 Calidris pugnax | reverse complement strand
CCAGCCCCCGCTCCAGGAACCGCCGGTACTCCTCGGGGGACACCAGCTGGGGACAGCGCCTGGGACGGTGCAGCGGATCCAGTCGCAGCCGTCCTTCTTCTGCACCACGATCAGGCAGGTGGGGCAGTGCATGGCCTCCCCCAGCTGCACCAGCGTCTGGGGAGGGGGGCACAAGGGGGCTGTGAGGGATGCGGGGGATGCTCAGACCGCCCCCCACGGCACTTGTTGCCCCCTGGGACCCCCCCCCACCCCGTTATCAC
>NW_015091040.1:66582-66822 GCF_001431845.1 Calidris pugnax | reverse complement strand
GTGTGGGGGGGTCACCTTGCAGAGGAGGCAGTTGAGGGCCTGGCAGATGGGGCAGCGGAACTCGTTGAGCGAATCCTCGTAGATGCACCAGCCGCGGCAGTCGGGGGTCCTGCAGTGGAAGCTGTTGGGGCTGCGCCGCTCGGCCACCACCAGCCCCCGCTCCAGGAACCGCCGGTACTCCTCGGGGGACACCAGCTGGGGACAGCGCCTGGGGTCAGGATGCAGCCCCCACAACCCCCC
>NW_015091040.1:63831-65006 GCF_001431845.1 Calidris pugnax | reverse complement strand
GCCGGGGACAGACACCACCAGTCACTCCCAGTAAGTCCCAGTAGGTCCCAGTCAGCACCCCCACCCAGCCCAATCCCCCCCAACACAAAGCAGTCCAAGACCAGCGTTTGCCACCTCCAGCCTCTCCTGAGCCGGAGCTGGAGGGGACACCCCAGGGGGACAGTGGGTGCCCCAGGACCCCACGGCTCTCCCAGCCCCCCCCCCGTGGCCACCACCCAAGAGGGCCGGGGGCCACCCCTCCCAAGCCTGTGGTCGCCAGGAGGGACGGCGGCGCTGGGGAAAGCTGAGTTTTTTGGGAGGGGGGCTGCACCCCAAGGTGCCCCATCAGACCCCGCTGGGCCCCAGCACGTCCCCGTCCTGTCCCCACGGGACACGAGACCAAACCCCGGCACCGCTGGGGGCCCGGGAGTCCCCAGGGGGTCAGCGGGGGCGTTTTGGGGCACTTTAAGGTGTTTTAAACACTGTAATGCCCTGTTGGGGTGGCCGGCGCAGAAGGCAGCGCTGCCCCTGCTCCCCCCGGGGCCATCTCGGTGGCCACCTCTGGCCACACTCCAGCAGGTCCCAGTCCTTCTGGTGGCCCCGGGGACAGCACTTGAGGGGGGGTCTCCCCAGAGCGGAGCAGAGGGACAGAATCCCCCCCCCCAACCCTGCTGGGGACACAGCCCAGGACACGGGGGGCTTGCCAGGCTGCCGGCCCATGGCTAGTTTTCCCCCCTCCTCACCCTCCCCAGCCCCCCAAGCCCTTCTCTCCATCCCTCCACCCCCAGCCTGGGCTGGGATGGGGGGGGGGCTGCTCCCCCTCAGGGGCAGGACCCTGCCCTTGGCCTGGTTGAACCCCATGGTCCCTCACCCCCCCCCAAGACCCCCCCTCCTGGCACAAGAAGACGGCGGAGCCACGCTGGGGGGGGATAAGGCTTTAATGAGGAAAGAGACGCATCCACAGCCCCTTCAGGGGGGGGCACAGTCCACCCCAAGGAGCCAGATCCCACCCGAGGGTCCCGTTTAACCCCCACCAGCCCCGGGACACACGGCGAGGTCTCCAATGGAAAGTCCATCACGGAATCACCAAACCTGACCCCCCCTCCTGCTTACAGGGGGCCAGCAGCCCCCCCAAATCCATGGCCACAACTTCAGCCAACAGCCCCCCCAAACCTGTTCCCAGGGGGGCCACGGGG
>NW_015091040.1:56671-63399 GCF_001431845.1 Calidris pugnax | reverse complement strand
TGAAGCCATCTGATCCTGGACCCCCCCGGGCTCTTCTGCAGCCATTTCCCACATCAGCTCTAGGGCTTGAGCAAAAATTGGGGGGTCTGGCGGCAGC
Organism: Calidris pugnax; assembly: GCF_001431845.1. Taxonomy (NCBI): domain Eukaryota; kingdom Metazoa; phylum Chordata; class Aves; order Charadriiformes; family Scolopacidae; genus Calidris; species Calidris pugnax. Next base: position 63,302 of record NW_015091040.1, on the reverse strand, counting down.
TGCTGGGCACACGTGGGGGCCGGCGGGTCCCGGTGGGCACTTGGGGGGGCCCTGGTGGGCAGCAGGGGGGGGGCAGGCTAGCAGAACTCGGAGGAAAGAAGGATGAAGTCATCCAAGGAACCCGAGCCCGGGCGGCAGCGCGCGGCTGAGCCCTCCTCGCTCCTTCCCTTTTCCCGGCGAAACAAGAGGGGAAAAAACAAACAAAAAAACAAAGAAAAGAAGGGTTTGGTGAGTGGCTGAGCCAGAGACACCCCCCCCCAAAAAACCCCACGGCGCACCCTGACCTGGGGGTCCTGTGGGAGCACCCCCCAGGATGCATCTATGGAAGGGGGGAAACGCAGCCCGAGGGCTCCTCGGCACAGAGCTCCGAAACGAGGAGAGAAAACGAAGGAGCGGCGGCGAGACCGGGGTGCCACGACCCCCCACCCGCAGCGACAGACCCCCCCACGCTGGGCCACAGCCTCGGTGACAAACTCCCCCCCCAGCTGGGCCACCAATGGCCCCCTTTGTGGCCACGGGCGAGCGAGCGTGGTCAGATCGCGGCAACGGCGACGTCCGGCAGCCAAAAGATGCCACGTTGGGGATGCGGATAAAATGGGGGGGGGGCACTTTGTCCCTTTGGTGTGGGACAAGGGGGGCTGCAAGAACCCCCCCGTGATGCCCCTCAGAGCTTCCACCTCTCGGATGGAGTAGGATCCATTCGCCCACGGCTCCTCCAGACCCCAATTATCCCCGAGTCCAGCCCAAACCCCACCGATGCCCCCATCCTCGCCCGGAGAGGGGGTTCACGGGGAGCCCCCCCCCCATTTTACCTGCTGGTACTGCAGGATGCCCTCCTGCTCCTGCTGCATCCTCCACAGCTCCGTCTCGTCGGGTTTGTAGCCGCCGGGGACCACGTAGTCGTCGGGCCGGTCGGTGCTGCACATCTCACAGCCCGGCCGCGTGGGCTTGTTGATGAAAGTGCATTTTGGACACGACCAGCCCGTCTGCGGGGGGGGCACAGCAGGAAAAACGGGGTGAAAAAACCCCTCTGGAGAGAGGGAAAAACCAGGGGGGAGCACCCACCCCTCACCGCGGGCCACCTACCGGCACGGGCGAGGGCAGGTTGGTGGAAGGGGGCTGGGGTTGGCCACCAGAAAGGTCCCCCATCTGCAGCGCCTCCAGGTGCTGGCTGATCTCGGAGATGTCCATCCTCCTGCTGCCACCTTCCCCCCCACCTGGAGGAAAAAAGGGGGGGAAAAGGGATGTTACAGCCCGCCCGGGGACCCTGCCGTGCTGGGGGCAACCTCTTCACTCCAGGGTGGTCCCTGGATGGTCCCATGGATCCTGGGGACCACCCCACGGCACTGAGCCCGCTCCCGGCCCCATGGAGCCCAATGGCTTCCTGGGCAAGGACCACAGGTCCTGGGGACCCCCCCATGGAGCCCAAGGGCTTCCTGGGCAAGGACTACAGGTTCTGGGGACCACCCCATGGAGCCCAAGGGCTCCCTGGGCAAGGACCACAGGTCCTGGGGACCACCCCATGGAGCCCAAGGGCTTCCTGGGCAAGGACCACAGGTCCTGGGGACCACCCCATGGAGCCCAAGGGCTTCCTGGGCAAGGACCACAGGTCCTGGGGACCACCCCATGGAGCCCAAGGGCTTCCTGGGCAAGGACCACAGGTCCTGGGGACCACCCCATGGAGCCCAAGGGCTTCCTGGGCAAGGACCACAGGTCCTGGGGACCACCCCATGGAGCCCAAGGGCTTCCTGGGCAAGGACCACAGGTCCTGGGGACCACCCCATGGAGCCCAAGGGCTTCCTGGGCAAGGACCACAGGTCCTGGGGACCACCCCATGGAGCCCAAGGGCTTCCTGGGCAAGGACCACAGGTCCTGGGGACCACCCCACAGCACTGAGCCCACTCCCAGCCCCACGGAGCCCAAGGGTTCCAGAAGAAGTGGCCCAGGGTGGATTTTGGGGTGGATTTGGGATCCTGGGGACCACCCCACAGCACTGAGCCCACTCCCGGCCCCACGGAGCCCAAGGGTTCCAGAAGAAGTGGCCCAAGGTGGATTTTGGGGTGGATTTTTGGAGGAAAGAACAAAACGACAAGAAGGACAGAGAAGGGAGTCCCCCTGGAGCCCAAGGGTTCCAGAAGAAGTGGCCCAAGGTGGATTTTGGGGTGGATTTTTGGAGGAAAGAACAAAACGACAAGAAGGACAGAGAAGGGAGTCCCCCTCCCTCCAGCACCCCACAAGTCCCCCCCACTGGTGGTGGTGGGGAGGGGTGGAGAAGACCCACCATGGATCCTGGGGACCACCCCACGGCACTGAGCCCGCTCCCGGCCCCATGGAGCCCAATGGCTTCCTGGGCAAGGACCACAGGTCCTGGGGACCACCCCATGGAGCCCAAGGGCTTCCTGGGCAAGGACTACAGGTTCTGGGGACCACCCCATGGAGCCCAAGGGCTCCCTGGGCAAGGACCACAGGTCCTGGGGACCACCCCATGGAGCCCAAGGGCTTCCTGGGCAAGGACCACGGATGCTGGGGACCACCCCATGGAGCCCAAGGGCTCCCTGGGCAAGGACCACGGATGCTGGGGACCACCCCACAGCACTGAGCCCACTCCCAGCCCCACGGAGCCCAAGGGTTCCAGAAGAAGTGGCCCAGGGTGGATTTTGGGGTGGATTTGGGATTTTGGAGGAAAGAACAAAACGACAAGAAGGACGGAGGAGGGAGTCCCCCTCCCTCCAGCACCCCACAAGTCCCCCCCACGCGTCCTCCCCCACTGGTGGCGGTGGGGAGGGGTGGAGAAGACCCTGACCTTTTTTTGGGGAGCTGTTGGGCAGGGTGTTGTACTGGCGCCCGTCGCCGGTGGCCTTGGGGGGCGAGGAGGTGGACTGGAGCACGAGCTGGGCCTGGTCCTCCTCGTAGCGCTGCTGGGTGAGCTCGGCCATCTTGGCGGAGAGGAGGTAGAGGAAGGCGGTGTCCCCGTCCCCGCGGATGCCGTAGGAGGAGACGGTGCGCTCGTCCACGCACAGGCACTGCCCGATGATCCAGCGCTGCACCAGCGGGTGGAAACCGTAATCCTGGAAGACCTGGGCAGGGGGAGAAGCTGGGAGGTGAGGCCAGAGCTTCTCCACAGCTTCTCGCCCTGCCACCAGCCAGGAGAAGTGGTGAAGAACTGGTGGGGAACCGGTGACAAAAAAAAGTGAGGAACCCGTGAAAAACTGGTGAGGAACCAGTGAGGAATCAGTGAAAAAATGGTGAGGAACCAGTGAGGAACTGGTGAAAAACTGGTGAGGAACCAGTGAGGAATCAGTGAAAAAATGGTGAGGAACCAGTGAGGAACTGGTGAAAAACTGGTGAGGAACCAGTGAGGAATCAGTGAAAAAATGGTGAGTGAGGAACCAGTGAAAAAAAATGGGTGAGGAACCAGTGAGGAACTTGTGAAAAACTGGTGAGGAACTGGTGAAAAAAAAAAAAAAAATAGGCGAGGAACCAGGGAAAAAAAAAGGCGAGGAACCAGGGAAAAGCTGGAAAAAAAAAAAAAAAAGGTGACAAAATTGTGAGGAACGGGTGAAGAAAAGGTGAGGAACTGGAGAAAAATTGGTGAAAAACTGGTGAGGAACTGGTGAAAGAACACAGGTGAGGAACCAGTGAAGAAACAAAGGTGAGGAATGGGCTCCAAATGGAGAGGAGCAGGAGGGAGACCCCAGCTCCCACACCACAGGGATCAGCATTTAAATAAAAAGGGACGTGGGGGACACCCTGGGGGTCCTGTCCCCACCATCCCGGCTGGGGGGTGACACCCTGGGGCCCTCCCTACCTGCTGCTTGAGCGTTGCGATGGTAGTGTGAGCACGGACCCTGATGGTGATGCTGGCAGAAGACGTGGCGTCCTCCACCACCACCTTCATGCTGGGGAAGGAGAGGGATGCTGTTAGAGGGGGGCTGCCAGCCTTGGGGGTCCCACCACTGGGGCTGGAGGGGTGGTCCTGGCATCTAGGCCAGGTTGGACGGGGCTTGGAGCAACCTACTCTGGTGGGAGGTGTCCCTGCCCATGCTGGGGGGTTGGATTTGATGTTCTTCAAGGTCCCTTCCCACCCAGACCATTCCATGATTCCATGATCTTGGCTTGGAGAAGGACAAGGGCCGGAGGAGCTCACCTGATGTCCTCCGTGGGGTAGTTGGACTCCCTGAAGAGGATGGTGAGGGTGGCTTGTTGCCGAGCCAGGGCCACAGCGCACCGGGCGGCCACCTCCTCGTCCCCGTACTCGATGGCCTGGGCGAGGTGGAGGGCCATGTCCTCTGCGGCGGGGGGGTGGAGAAGGAGAACCATCAACACCCTCCCTGGGGCACAGCCTGACCGTGGCCACCCACGGAACTGGCCAGGCCAGCACCCAGAGGGGACAGAGACCGTGTCTGCCACAGCTTCCCTCTAGAAACAGCACATCTGGTTCAGTTCAGCCCAGAAACAGCTGTTTCACAGGTGGCCAAGGTGGCAAGAACCCCCTGGCTTGTGTCAGGAAGAGTGTTGCCAGCAAGACTGGGGCAGTGATGGTCCTCTGAACTGGTGCGGGAATATTTGGTCCAATTTTGGGCCCCTCACGACAAAAAAAAGCCATGGAGGGGCTGGGGCGTGTCCAGAGAAGGGCAACTGGGCTGGGGAGGGGTCTGGAGACCAAGGAGAAGGGGCTGGAGAACTTGTGAGGGAGCTGGGGGGGTTCAGCCTGGAGAAAAGGGGGCTGAGGGGAGACCCCATGGCTCTCTACAGCTCCCTGAAAGGAGGGGGCAGCCAGGGGGGGGCGGTCTCTTCTCCCAAGGAACAAGAGGAAACGGCCCCAAGTTGGGCCAGGGGAGGGTTGGGATGGAAACTGGGGAAAATTCCTTCCTGGAAAGGGCTGTGAAGCCTTGGCAGAGGCTGCCCAGGGCAGTGGTGGAGTCGCCATCCCTGGAGGGATTGAGAAGCCGGGCAGACGTGGTGCTGAGGGACATGGTTTATGGTGGTTTTTGTTTTTTTGGTTGGTGTTGGGTCCATGGTTGGACTCCATGAGCTGAGGGATCCCTTCCAACATCAGTGATTCCAGGATTCCATGACAAAAGAGCTCATTCCCAGCCCCAGCTGGGGGAAGCAGCTGGACCTGGGTCTGAGCCATCTCCCACGGGGGGCTGGGACCTCCTGGGGGTACCAAAGCTGCTGAGAAACCTTCCCCCCCACCCTCAAATACCTTTCTCGGCGATCTCCAGGGTCTCCGGATCCTCATCTCCACAGAGGCCCCCGGCAGCCTGGGGCAGGGAGGGGGCCTGGGATGCCAGCAGGCTCTCCAGGGCTGGGGGAAGGCAGGGACACATCGGTGTCACCCCCCCACCAAGCTGCCACCATCACCCACCGCCCTCCCCGAGGAGGAGAAGATGCTCCAGGAAGCCCTGAGCGACCCCAGGCGAAGGTAACAGCCACCCAAACCCACCTCCCAGGGGCTGGAACCTCAAAGAGCAGTGGGGGTGACAGCCACCCTCTCCGTCCCACGCCACCTCCTGTCCCCTGGGGTCCCCCTCGGATGCTCCAGCGCACACAGGGACCCCCCCAAGATGTTGAGGAGTTAAAGCCATGGAGAAGGAAGGGGCTGAGATGCTGCCCCGCTTCTCAGAGAGCCAGAAGCAGCCGGTATCACACCCCCCAAATTATTTCGGAGACCAGGACCAGCCTTGTCACCCAGTTGGGGACACCCCACCAGCCCTGGGGTGGCCGCCCCCACCTTTCTCCACCTCCCGCAGGGAGCTGCTGACGATGGTCCACCACTTCTGTGCCTCCCGCTCCTCCTCGAAGCTGAAGACCATGGGCCGCTCCGAGGAGGTGAGGACCATCAGCTCGTGGCACGTGGGGCTCCTCACCTTGTAGGAGATGTCCTTCAGGTCATATTCGGCCATGTTCTGGGGGGAGAAGAAGGAGGAAGGGGGTCACACCACGGCAAAGATGTGCTGCAGGCAGATGATGCAAGGGGACAACCCCCCAGCAGGGGGTCTGGGCCAGGACCTGGGGGACACGGGGCTGTCCCTCTTCCCCACAAGGGTTTCACTGAAGGCTTTGGGTGTGAAGGGACCTTGAAGACCATCAAATCCACCCCCCTGCCCTGGGCAGGGACACCTCCCACCAGCCCAGGTTGCTCCAAGCCCCCTCCAACCTGCCCTTGAACCCCTCCAGGGATGGGGCAGCCACAGCTTCTCTGGCCAACCTGGGCCAGGCTCTCACCACCCTCAGGGGGAAGAATTTCCTCCCCACATCTCACCTCAATCTCCCCTTTTTCACCTTAAAACCCTTCCCCCTCATCCTATGGCTCCCCTCCTTCATCAAGAGTCCCTCCCCAGGGCACACACCCCCCTAAACACACCCCTCCTCCCACATTTGTCCCCTCCCCTCTCTCAAAACCGAATCTCAGGAGACAACTGAGACCACTCGGGCTCCGTGACACCAGCTTTTGAGGGGAAATCAGTTCCTTCCCCACACACTCCTGTACTTCCCCCCCCAGCTCCCCACCCCAGCCCTTCCTGGGGGGGCCCCGGTCCTGCTCCCCACCCCTGGGAAACACCGGTTTTGGCTTCACGCCGGGGCGTTCTCTGGTGTTTCTGGTGAAATGGCAGGTGGGGGGGGA
>NW_015091040.1:46633-47359 GCF_001431845.1 Calidris pugnax | reverse complement strand
ACCCCCGCCTCCAGGAGTGTCCTGTCTCTCCCATGCCACCGTGCCCCTGCAGTTGGGAGGCACCTCTGGCTTCTCTCCTGGTTGCCCGGCCGACTACCCGGCTCTTTGCCCCAGTAGCCTTTGGCTGCTCTAAAATGTACTGTGAAAGCTTAAAATTGACTCCCCAAATCACCAGATTTGTTCTAGAATCATGGAATGGTTTGGGTTGGAAGGGACCTTCAAGATCATCCAGTTCCACCTCACTGCCCTGGGCAGGGACACATCCCACCACATCAGGTTGCTCCAAGCCCCATCCAACCTGGCCTTCAGGGATGGGGCAGCCACAGCTTCTCGGGGCAACCTGGGCCAGGCTCTCACCACCCTCAGGGGGAAGAATTTCCTCCCCACATCTCACCTCAATCTCCCCTTTTTCACCTTAAAACCCTTCCCCCTCATCCTATGGCTCCCCTCCTTCATCAAGAGTCCCTCCCCAGGGCACACACCCCCCTAAACACACCCCTCCTCCCACATTTGTCCCCTCCCCTCTCTCAAAACCGAATCTCAGGAGACAACTGAGACCACTCGGGCTCCGTGACACCAGCTTTTGAGGGGAAATCAGTTCCTTCCCCACACACTCCTGTACTTCCCCCCCCAGCTCCCCACCCCAGCCCTTCCTGGGGGGGCCCCGGTCCTGCTCCCCACCCCTGGGAAACACCGGTTTTGGCTTCACGCCGGGGCGTTCTCTGG
>NW_015091040.1:35855-46623 GCF_001431845.1 Calidris pugnax | reverse complement strand
GGGGTGGGGGGAGGGCTCTGCGCAGGCACCTGCGGCCGCGGGGACACGGGCAGGAAGCGGCCAAACGCCACTTCCATCCTTCTCCGGGGCTCCGAGAGCCGCCCGCGCCCCGTGGGGATGGGGGGGCGAGGGGGGGCTGGAAGGAAACCCCCCGTTCCCTGGCCCTCCCTCCCAGTTTCAAGCCCTGCCAATTCCCCACGCCGGGACTCAAGGAATAAGGGGAGGTAAAAAAGAGAGAAACTGGTGAAAATCCCCTCCCCGAGGGCAGTTTTCCTTTTGGTTTGTCTGTCCTGGGCGTAAAAATAACCCCGGAGGGGCTGCCGGGCCCCCCCGGCCCCATGTCCCGGGGGAGGGGATCCAAGGGAGGGAGGAATGGAGGGTTTTTTGGCCACAGAGCGGAGCCCGGGGGCCACCGGCCTCCCCGCCGGGAGGAAAACATCCAGAAAAAACACGGCTTCCACTTGGGGGGTGCCGAGGGGCACCCAGGGGGAGCAGCCCCCATCCCCAGGGAGATCGGGGGGGCGAGGGGAGGTGGCCGTGGGGCCGCTGGTGATGGCTACCTGCAGCCAAAGGGGCTACCTCCAGCTCATCCTCCACCTCGGGCAGGTCTGAGAGCCACCGGGCAACCAGCCTGGGGCTGGGATTGAGGGGGGGGCGGCTCTTTACCCTCTCCTGAGGATGAGGAGCCTCCGTCCCCCCTCCCCACCCCCGTCCCACCCATCTGTCACCTCCGTGTCCCCATAGGAAGAGGGGGAAGGGTTTTAAGGTGAAAAAGGTGAGTTTTAGGTGAGATCTGGGGAGGAAATTCTTTGCTGTGAGGGTGGTGAGAGCCTGGCCCAGGTTGGCCAGAGAAGCTGTGGCTGCCCCATCCCTGGAGGGGTTCAAGGCCCGGTTGGAGGGGAGCTCGGTGCAATCCGGTCCCGGTCCCCCCCCCCGCCCACAGGCCGAGGCGCTCGGGCTTCTGATTGGCTGCCGGGGACAAAGACGGGGGGAGCGGCTGTCAATCATCGGGGCGTGGGTTTAGCGGTCCGGCGGGAAACGCGCCCCCCGCGTCCGAACGTTCCGCTACGGGGTCCGGCGGGAAACGCGTCCCCCCCGCGTCCGAGCGTTCCGGGTACACGGGGGGGACGCGTTTCCCGCCGGACCCCGTAGCGGAACGTTCGGACGCGGGGGGGCGCGTTTCCCGCCGGACCGCTAAACCCACGCCCCGATGATTGACAGCCGCTCCCCCCGTCTTTGTCCCCGGCAGCCAATCAGAAGCCCGAGCGCCTCGGCCTGTGGGCGGGAAGTGGGGGGGGGGGCATTCCCCGCGGAGGGCGGGCGCTCCTGCCCTGACTGACGTGGCTCTCGGCCAACAGAGAGCGAGATCGGCGGCGAGTGCCAGCGCCGCCAGCCAATGGGAAGGCGCGGGGCTGTCAGCCGCCGCTCGGGTGGGGCCTGGCTGCTTGTTGTCGTCCGGTGCCGGAGGAGACGGTCGCCCGCTCGCCAGCCCCGCTCGCTCGCTCGCCCCGGAGGACTCTCAGGTCTCGCTCAGCCGCTCGCTCCGTCCCGAGCCTTCGGGGCCATGTCGCGGTGGGCGGAGGCCCGGTGGGCCGGCGCCAGGCGGCGGACGGCGGCCGAGGCGCACTCGCCCTCCTCGAGCTTTCCCCGGAGACGCCTGCCTTTAAAAGCGCCCCGAGCTTGAAGCCCTTCATTCGCGGCGAGGAGGCCCCGCCGGGACCGAGAGCAGGAAACGCCGGTAAGTCCGCGCCCACCCGCCCCCTCGGAGATTCCCCCCCTCAGGGCCCGGAGACTACAAGTCCCGTCATGCACCGCGGGTAGCGGCCTGCGGGCGGGCGCGCCAGGGAGCGCGGGGCATTCTGGGAGCTGTAGTCTCGGCGAAGCGGCGCCTCAGCCCGCCGCGCGGGGCAGGCCGGGACGGCGCGGCCCTTCCCCGCCGGGCCCTGTCACCTTTAACGGGTTTGAATTTAACGTTAAAACCCCAATTCGTGTCCAGAGCAGGGCGGACAGCGGCTGCTTTGAGACATGGAGCTGTTGGAGCGGGGCCAGAGGGGGGCACGGAGATGCTGGGAGGGCTGGAGCCCCTCTGCTGGGAGGGGGGGCTGAGAGAGTTGGGGGGTTCAGCCTGGAGAAGAGAAGGCTCTGGGGAGACCTCAGAGCCCCTTCCAGTCCCTCAAGGGACTCCAGGAGAGATGGGGAGAGATTCTGGATCAGGGAGGGGAGCCACAGGACGAGGGGGAAGGGTTTGACACTGAAAAGGGGAAGATTTAGGTGAGATGTGGGGAGGAAATTCTTTGGTGTGAGGGTGGTGAGAGCCTGGCCCAGGTTGTCCAGAGAAGCTGTGGCTGCCCCATCCCTGGAGGGGTTCAAGGGCAGGTTGGAGGGGGCTTGGAGCAACCTGCTCTGGTTGAAGATGTCCCTGCCACAAACCTCTCTGCCCTTGACCCCACGGGCACCCAGAGATGGATCCTTCCTGCCCCACCAGCAACAGGAAGGAGCCGTTTCTCAGCACCGGTGACTGTTGCAGTGATAAAATCCATGTCCAATAAAATTCTCCCAGTGTTGAAGGGATCTGTGGAAGCAGGGTGAGCTCCTGCTCCCTGCAGAGCAGAGGGTCAGGCGCCAGGGCAGGTTTTGGCATCCAAGGGACCCATCAGCTCACGGTTTCGGAGGAAAATCTTTTGTTCGAGCAGCACGGCTGCTTGATGTCGGTGTTTTATTGCCAGTGCTCAAGTTTCCCACTGCCTTTTGCATCGCTGAAGAGGTGCTGGGGGGCGCTACCGGCCGGTCTCTGTGCTGGGAGGGAGGGGACATCCTTGTGGCATAGGAACACCCCGCAAAATGTTCCTCTTTCTGCCCCTGTACCTTGTGGGTTGGCGTTTGATTCCCCAATTTTCCCTTCATCGTCTTCCCAAGGCTCTTCCCAAGCTCGTTCCTTGGAAAAGGTTGAGAGGAAGGGTTGGGTTGTGGCAGGGGCTGCTTTGGAACGTTCTAGTTCTCCCCACTGTGGAAGACTGAGCTACTCCGGGGGGGGGGACCAGCCCAAATATCGCTGCTTTAATGGCAGAAAGGACCCAGAGACCTGCCCCAAAGTTTGCCAGGGTGGTGGCAACTCCCTGGGTGCACCCAGGGAAGTCCTTTCCCCTTTGGAGGGCTATTGTTTCCCCTGGTAGCCAATATTTGATGCCGAGGGGGGGTTGTGGAGCTGTTTTGTGCTCTCTGGGGTGTGGGAAGAGCTTCTTTCCCAGTCCCAGGCCGGGGGAGGGGGGTGTTGCCAGCACTGGGTGGCTCGGGCTGCTCTCGTTGGTGCCCCGGGGTCGTGGTCAGTGCTGAAGCTGCCTCGTAGGGATGGTGTTCCCTTTCGTGCTGCTTTGACTTGAGCATCGTCGGGTTTAGTCACGAGGGGTAACGTCACGGTAAGAGTATCCCCGGCCCTGCCGCGGTGTCGGTGTCACCATCCCACAGCGGTGTCACCATCACACCCTCCTGAAACCGCAGGAACAGGAGTCTGCTCCTTCTCCAGCCCCGTCGTGCTGACCAGGACGAGGATGGGGACTTGTTTTCCCCAGGAGGCCTGGAAGGTGCCATTGCTCCCTGGCATCCCGGGAGCCTTGGCATTGCTTCCCGAGAGCCCTGGCATCCTTTCCCTGCCTGTTTACAGCTTCTCCCGTTACAGCTCCCGGAGAGGCCCCGAGCTGGGGAGGGCACATGGGCTGGAGCCCCCGCCTTCCCCTTCCCATCCAGCCATTTGCCCGTCCCCGTCCCTCCCGGGTGACGTTGCCCTGTGTCAAAATAGCTGGAGGCTGCCCTCTTCCTCGCAGCTGGGAGGACTATCCAGTTAACCAGTTAACCAGTCCTGGCGTTGGTCCTGCCCTTGTCTGAGGGCGCTGGCAGACCATGGAGGAGCAGCTTCCTGGGGGGCTGCAGTGGCCACCCCAACTCTGCCCCCAGGGACCACCCTGGGGCTTGTCCAGGGCATGTGTCCCCCCCAGCCCACGGCAGAGCGAGGGCCACGCGCTCTTCCCTGCCTTCGAGGCCAAAAATAAAAAGGCTGGAGACCTTCAAAAGCGAGGAGGGAACTCCCCAGCAGGGCCTGCACCCAAAGCCTCCGTGATGCCGGCACCGCTCCCCGGCAGCTGGTGGGCGCTCACCGCCGGTGCCGCGGGCGAGCTGGCTCCTTGTCACCCAGCCAAAGTGACACAGCGGCGCGTAGGATGGGATGGGAGGTGTGGGTGCTGTCCCTCTTTTTTTTTTCCTTTCCTGGAGGAGGTGTTGGCTTCTCAACTTTCCCTCTGGGCATGGAATCCTTTCAGCTGGGGAGAAAAAAAAAAAAAAAAAAAAAAAAAAGAAACGAACAGAAACCCTTACACTGACCAAATCCAGGCCCCGAGGGTGCTGGCAGCTCCGTGCCTGCCCCGGGTGCCAGGGTCCCTTTCCCCGGCAGGACACGCACACTTCAGCAGCCGTCGCGCAGGGAACCCGCCCCGTGAGCCGAGACCATGAAGCTGTTGGAGAACTCAAGTTTTGAAGCAATAAACTCCCAGCTGACGGTGGAGACGGGAGACGCTCACATCATCGGCAGGTGAGTGCGGGCGGCTGCCTGCTCCTCCTGGGGAAACGGGGCTCATTTCCATCGATTTATTTCCTCCAAGAACAGCAGCAGGAAGTGTTTGCGGTCGGGCAGTCTGTCCCTGATCCTGCTGGAGCAAAGGGGGGATCACTGCTGACTCAGAATCGTGGAATGGTTTGGGAGGGAAGAGACCTTTAAAGCCCCCCCAGTGCCACCCCCTGCCCTGGGCAGGGACACCTCCCACCAGCCCAGGTTGCTCCAAGCCCCCTCCAACCTGGCCTTGAACATCCCCTCCAAGGATGGGGCAGCCACAGCTTCTCGGGGCAACCTGGGCCAGGCTCTCACCACCCTCAGGGGGAAGAATTTCCTCCCCACATCTCACCTCAATCTCCCCTTTTTCAGCTTAAAACCCTTCTCCCCTCATCCTATGGCTCCTCTCCCTGATCCAGAGTCCCTCCCCATCTCTCCTGGAGCCCCCTGAGGGACTGGAAGGGGCTCTGAGGTCTCCCCGGAGCCTTCTCTTCTCCAGGCTGAACCCCCCCAACTCTCTCAGCCCCCCCTCCCAGCAGAGGGGCTCCAGCCCTCCCAGCATCTCTGGGGCCTCCTCTGGCCCCATCCAACAGCTCTGTGTCCTTCTGCTGGTGGTGGCCCCAGAGCTGGAGGCAGCACTGAGGTGGGGGGGGGTCTCCCCGGAGATACAGCAGAGGGGCAGAATCCCCCCCCCTTGCCCAGCTGAGGATGCAGCCCAGAGTACGGGGGCTTTCTGGGCTGCCAGCACATGTTGCCAGCCCATGACCAGCTTTTCACCCACCCCTGTCACCTGGAAAAGCTTTTTGGCTACCTCTGAGTGTCCTTTGGCCGCTCTGTGTGCAGCCTCCTCAGCTCGGGGCGGCTTCGGGAGCTCCTTCTGCTGGTGACACAGCAGAGAGTTGGTCCTTTGCCAGCCCCGGGCCTATTTTTGGGCCTGGCAGAAGGGCTCCTTTTCGGGGCTGCTGCTGGCAGGGCTTTGGCCGGCGGCGCTGAGACAGGGCACTGCGGCAGTGAGGAGCCATTTCTGCCCCAAACTGGGCTTCCTGAGCCATCAGTGACAGGGGGAGCTTCTTGGGGTGGCTCTGGTGGTGGGCAGCAGGTGGAAGGAGATCCTCCTCCCCCTCTGCTCTGCCCACAGCTGGAGCACTGGGACCAGTTCTGGGCTCCCCCAGTTCCAGAAGGACTGGGAGCTGCTGGGGACAGTCCAGGGGGGGCTGTGAGGATGATGAGGGGCTGGAGCATCTCTGGGCTGAGGGACCTGGGGCTGTTCAGCTGGAGAAGAGGGGGACCTCATCGATGTTGATGAACATCTAAAGGGTGGGGGTCAAGAAGATGGGGCCAGACTCTTCCCAGTGGTGCCCGGGGACAGGACAAGGGGCGACGGGCACAAACTGGGACACAGGAAATTCCAAAAAAATCAGGAAAAAGGTCTTTCCTGTGAAGGTGCCAGAGAGGGTATGGAGTCTCCTTCTGTGGAGATCTTCAAACCCCACCTGGACGCATCCAGCCTGCTCTGGGTGACCTCACTGTGGGGTGGGACTGGGTGATCTCTAGAGGTTCCTCCAACCTCCAGTATTTTGTGATTCTGTGATGTGTCCATAATTACGTGTAAATAAACAGGTTTTTGGCATCCTCGTGCAGAGCTAAGACCAGACGATGTGGGAAAGGTCGCTCCCAGGGGGTGGAGATGCTTTCCCTGCACTGCCACCTCCTCCGAGCCCCCCCCTGCCACTGGGCCACCAGCTTCGTGGTGTTGCTGGCCACCTCCCACCGGTGGCTGCGGTGGCCTCAGATGTGGTGCCCTGTGTCTCCGCAGGATCGAGAGCTACTCGTGCAAGATGGCTGGTGACGACAAGCACATGTTCAAGCAGTTCTGCCAGGAGGGCCAGCCCCACGTCCTGGAGGCCCTCTCGCCTCCACAGACCACAGGCATCAGCCCCAGCAGGTACCACGGGCCTGGGGGTGGTGTCTGCCGGGCTCCAAACCACCGGGGGGGTGGGATTTAGGGAGGGAACGATCCTTGGTCGGGTCTGGTCTCATTTCTGTGGCTACTTGGGTTGTTTATAGAGAGGATCATGGAATTATTGAGATTGGCAAAGACTTTTAAGATCATGGAGTCCCACCACGGACCCAGCACTGACCAACCCACCACTGACCCATGTCCCTCAGCACCACGTCTGCCCGGCTTTTCAATCCCTCCAGGGATGGTGACTCCACCACTGCCCTGGGCAGCCTCTGCCAAGGCTTCACAGCCCTTTCCAGGAAGGAATTTTCCCCAATCTCCATCCCAACCCTCCCCTGACCCAATTTGGGGCCGTTTCCTCTCGCGCTATTGCTTAGAATCATGGAATTATCCAGCTTGGAAGGGACCTTTCAAGCTCCTGGAGCCCAACCATCGACCCAACACCAACCAGAACCACCATAAACCGTGTCCCTCAGCACCACGTTTACCACTTGTCTCCATCTTCTCAGTCCCTCCAGGGATGGCGACTCCACCACTGCCCTGGGCAGCCTCTGCCAAGGCTTCACAGCCCTTTCCAGGAAGGAATTTTCCCCAATCTCCATCCCAACCCTCCCCTGGCCCAACTTGGGGCCGTTTCCTCTTGTTCCTTGGGAGAAGAGACCGACCCCCCCTGGCTGCCCCCTCCTTTCAGGGAGCTGTAGAGAGCGATGGGGTCTCCCCTCAGCCCCCTTTTCTCCAGGCTGAACCCCCCCAGCTCCCTCACAAGTTCTCCAGATCCTTCTCCTTGGTCTCCAGACCCCTCCCCAGCTCCGTTGTCCTTCTCTGGACACGCTCCAGCCCCTCAATATCCCTCCTGTCTTGGGGGGGCCCAAAACTAGACCCAGCCTTCGAGGTGGGGCCTCACTGGTGCCCAGTACAGGGGGACCATTGCTGCCCCAGTCCTGCTGGCCATGCTGTTCTGGATACAAGCCAGGGTGCTGTTGGCCACCTTGGCCTCTTGGGCACAGTTCTGGCTCCGTGACAGCACTAACCCTGCCCTTGTGCCCCTCAGGCTCAGCAAAAGCCAGAGCGGGGACGAAGAGGGACCCCTGAGCGACAAGTGCAGCCGCAAGACCCTCTTCTACCTGATCGCCACCCTCAACGAGTCCTTCCGCCCCGACTACGACTTCAGCGCTGCCAAGAGCCACGAGTTCAGCCGGGAGCCGAGCCTCAACTGGGTACGTCAGTGGGTCCTGCAGCCCCACACCGCTTCTCGGGTGGGGTCTGGAAAAGGAGGCAGCCTGGATGTGGTCTGGTTCTCCGGGGAATGCCCCCAGTGCTGCCCCCACCCCGGGTAACCCTCCCCAGGGCATTCCTTGCTCCCTCCTGCAGCGGCAGCTTGAGGATGAGGCAGTCCCTGTCCTTCCCAGGGAAAGTTTTTGGGGTGTCTTTTCCAACAGCATCCCGGGGTGCTTTAGAATCTTAGAATTGTCCAGGTTGGAAGGGACCTTTCAGCTCCTGGAGTCCCACCACGGACCCAGCAATGACCAACCCACCACTGACCCGTGTCCCTCAGCACCACGTCTGCCCGGCTTTTCAATCCCTCCAGGGATGGCGACTCCCCCACTGCCCTGGGCAGCCTCTGCCAAGGCTTCACAGCCCTTTCCAGGAAGGAATTTTCCCCAATCTCCATCCTAACCCTCCCCTGGCCCAACCTGGGGCCGTTTCCTCCTGTCCCATCGCCTGTTCCTTGGGAGAAGAGACTGACCCCCCCCGGCTGCACCCTCCTTTCAGGGAGCTGTAGAGAGCGATGGGGTCTCCCCTCAGCCCCCTTTTCTCCAGGCTGAACCCCCCCAGCTCCCTCACAAGTTCTCCAGATCTTTCTCCTTGGTCTCCAGACCCCTCCCCAGCTCTGAGGAAGCTCTTTGCTGGGGGAGACTTGGGCTGTGTGTCCTCCCCGAGATCCCCTGATGGCTTTTCCCTCTCCAGCCACGTTGTTTCCCTGCTCCCCCAGCTCCGTGCTCCCACCTCAGGGCCCTGAATGAGCCCAGCAGTGCCCTGGCTGTCTCCTTTCTGTCCCTCCGTGGTCATTGTCAGGCTCTGGTGTCCCCTCTTGATGGACGAAGGCAGACAGTAGCCCCCTGCTCCCCTTGGTGGCCCCCTGCTCCTCTTGGTGGCCTCCTGCTCCCCTCACTGGCCCCCTGGCTCTCTCTAGGTGGTGAACGCCGTCAACTGCAGCCTCTTCTCTGCCGTCCGGGAGGATTTCAACGCCCTGAAGCCGCACTTGTGGGACGCCGTGGACGAGGAGATCTGTCTTTCCGAGTGTGACATCTACAGGTAACGGGGCAACTGCTCCCCCGGGCCCAGATCCCAGCCCCTGTCGCACACACTCTGAGAAACCAGAGTGAGTTTTCAGTAAAAGGTCACGTTTTTGGTGTGTGGGAGCAGGGTGGGGTGTCTCCTCGCCGGAGCTGGCTGGCTCCCGGCTCCCTGCTGCTTCCAGCCCCTCCCACGCAGAACTTTCACACCGAGGTGGCTCCCAGTTTGCCCAGTCTCCCCCTTTCCTCCCTCCAGCACGCAGCTGGGATGAGAAACAGGGTTGGCACCAGGAGCAGAGCACAGCACGGTGTTTCTCACGTCTCCATCTTGCTCTTGCAGCTACAACCCCGACCTGGATTCGGACCCCTTTGGAGAGGACGGCAGCCTCTGGTCCTTCAACTACTTCTTCTACAACAAGAGGCTGAAGAGAATTGTCTTTTTTACCTGTCGTTCCATCAGGTCAGGCCACGTGGCGTCAAATCATGGAATGGTTTGGGGGGGAAGGGACCTTAATGCCCCCCCAGTGCCACCCCCTGCCCTGGGCAGGGACACCTCCCACCAGCCCAGGTTGCTCCAAGCCCCCTCCAACCTGCCCTTGAACCCCTCCAGGGATGGGGCAGCCACAGCTTCTCGGGGCAACCTGGGCCAGGCTCTCACCACCCTCAGGGGGAAGAATTTCCCCCCCAGATCTCACCTCAATCTCCCCTTTTTCACCTTAAAACCCTTCCCCCTCATCCTATGGCTCCCCTCCCTGATCCAGAGTCCCTCCCCAGCTTTCCTGGAGCCCCTTGAGGGACTGGAAGGGCCTCCAAGGTCTCCCTGGAGCCTTCTCTCCTCATACTGGGGGGCTCCAACCCCTTGGGGGGCACTGCCCTGGCCTCTCCCTCCTTCCCATGGGCTCGCTTTGGACAGGGAGGAGACTCTCAGCAGGGACCTGAGCCCACCAGAGAGAGGAGCAGGATCTCCCCTGCAGCCTTCCCGTTTTGGGGGGTCCCAGCTGGGCATTACATTGTGCTGCCCCTTTTTTCCCCCCAGTGGCTACGCCTACAACCGCTCGGAAGCCGGCAACGAGCTGGACATGGACCTGGGTGAAGAGGACGCGGAGGAGAACAGAGATGGGGGTGACACGGAGAGCGGCAGCATCGAGGAGGAGAGGTGGGTGAGCTCAGCGTGTGGGGCCAGGGCTTCCTGCTCCCCGGGGAGAGGGGCTGCAGCTCCCCTGGGATCATGGAATTCTCCATGGGGTCAGAAGGGACCTTCCATCTCCTGGAGTCCCACCACGGACCCAGCACTGACCAACCCACCACTGACCCGTGTCCCTCAGCACCACATCTGCCCGGCTTTTCAATCCCTCCAGGGATGGTGACTCCACCACTGCCCTGGGCAGCCTCTGCCAAGGCTTCACAGCCCTTTCCAGGAAGGAATTTTCCCCAATCTCCATCCCAACCCTCCCCTGGCCCAACTTGGGGCCGTTTCCTCTTGTTCCTTGGGAGAAGAGACCGACCCCCCCTGGCTGCCCCCTCCTTTCAGGGAGCTGTAGAGAGCCATGGGGTCTCCCCTCAGCCCCCTTTTCTCCAGGCTGAACCCCCCCAGCTCCCTCACAAGTTCTCCAGATCCTTCTCCTTGGTCTCCAGACCCCTCCCCAGCCCTGTTGCCCTTCTCTGGACACACTCCAGCCCCTCAATGTCCCTCCTGGTCGTGGGGGGGCTCCCTCTGTGCCCCCCACCCTCCTCCCCCGGGTGGTAACGACCCCTTTTTCTCCCTTTCAGGCAGCAGGTGATCTGCATGTGACTCCGGCAGCGGCTCCCAAGTTGCCCGGCGGCCCCCAACCGTCCTCCCGTGGCCCCCCCGAGCGGCCCCCCCGCCCCGTCGCTCCGTCCGTCCGTCAGCCCCACGGCATCGCTCTG
>NW_015091040.1:32918-35420 GCF_001431845.1 Calidris pugnax | reverse complement strand
ACAGACAGACAGACCCCCCCAGCTCCTCTCCCCCCCTCATGACTCTTCAGAAGCTCCAAATGGGAATTTATTTCCTTGTCGCTCTGCAGGATGGACCTGAGCCCCCCCCGACCCCCCCACCCTACCCGGGGAGGGGGTTTTCTTTCTGCTCCCCCCCGGGAAAAGCTGTGGGGACCCTTGTTCCTCCCCTCTGCACCCGGGGGGGGGACACGGAGCAGGATTTGTGTGTGTGTGTGTGTGTGTGTGTGTGTGTGTGGCATGCAGCAGAGGATAAGACCAGGGTTTGCGCGATGAAGAATTTATCGTAGCTTGGAAATTGTCCATTTTCCTACACTTTCAAAGTAGAAGTGGTGGCTGGGGTCACTAGGCAAGGCTCACCTCAGCAGCATGTGGAATTGTCTAGGAGACTCCCAACACCAGGTAGTTGCTCTGTAGCACTGCAAATCTTTCGGATTTGTGTGTGTGTGTGTGTGTGTGTGTGTGTTCCCCCCCCTCCTCGCTGCTGTGGCTGCCTCTGCCCCGTGTCACCCCCGGGGGGGGGCACATTGGACTTCACGGCATAAAGCAATGTATCCTCACCCCAATAAAGGGTTTCTGTCACTCAACACCCCTTCCTTGGGGGGCCCCTGGCCACCTGGGGGGGGGTTGGTGCCACCAGGACCCAGGGCCCCCCCTGGTGTGTCCCCCCCTGCCACGTGCAGGTCCCAAACATCATTAGGAAGGCGCCGACTAACGAAGAGGGGAACTGGGATGAACTGGGGTGGTCCCAGTTCCTGCCAGGACAACCTGGGCTTGGGTTTGGGTTGAGAAACACCAAATTTGATGTATTTCTCTGGGATTCAGTGTTTGTTCCTCCCCTCCCCGAGTGGCACCAGCGGGTTCCCCCCACCCCTGGGTCTCCCCTTCCCCTCCAGTTACCCATTTCTCTTCTGGTTTAGCACTTTATCCTCTATTTTATCACTTCACCCTCTGTTTTACTGCTTTGTTTTATCACTTTATCCTCTATCGCTTCATCTTCAGTTTTATCACTTTTATCAATTTAGCCTCTGTTTTATCAATTTATTCACTATTTTATCGATTTATTTTGTCATTCCTCTATCGCTTCATCCTCAGTTTTATCACTTTATCTTTTATCAATTTAGCCTGTTTTATCACTTCATCCTCTATTTCATCGCTTCATCCTCTATTTCATCGCTTCATCCTCTATTTCATCGCTTCATCCTATATTTTATCAATTTATCCTTTATTTTATCGATTTATTTTGTCACTCTATCCTCTATTTTATCACTTTATCGATTTATCCTGTATTTTATCACTTTATCTTATTGCTTTAGCCTCTATTTTATCAATTTATCACTTTATCCTTTATTTTATCGATTTAGCCTCTGTTTTATCACTTTATCCTTAATTTTATTGATTTAGCCTCTATTTTATCACTTTATTTTAACACTTTATCCTCTATTTTATCGCTTTATCCTCTATTTCATCGCTTTATTTTATCATTTTTGTCCTCTCTCCAATCAGATTGAAGGGGTTTTGGCCCTTCCCTTGCTGGATATTTTGTGGATTTTTGGCTTTTTATCCCAAAGGTGATCTCTGCCCCCGGGGATATTCCCGGCTGGAGTCACCTCCCCAAATCCCAGCTCTGGCTGCATCCCACTGGGAACACTGGGATGGAGCCACCAGCCAGAGACGGGCCCAGGGGGTGGGAAACCTCCAACCTCAAACATCACCTTTTTTGGGGGGTGGTTTTTTTGGTGTTAAATCACTTCTGGCAAGTTTTTTCCTCCCGATGGACGTGGAGGGGTGAGACCGCTGGTGGTGAAGCTGTTAAAGCCCAGTTCCTCCCTCCTCTTTCCCTTCTCCCAAGGAACAGGTGATGGGACAAGAGGAAACGGCCCCAAGTTGGGCCAGGGGAGGGTTGGGATGGAGATTGGGGAAAATTCCTCCTTGGAAAGGGCTGTGAAGCCTTGGCAGAGGCTGCCCAGGGCAGTGGTGGAGTCACCATCCCTGGAGGGATTGAAAAGCCGGGCAGACGTGGTGCTGAGGGACACGGGTCAGTGGTGGGTCGGTCGGTGGTGGGACTCGAGAGGACTTTTCCAACCTGCATTATTCCGTGATCCAGTTCCCTCCTGGAGGGACTGGGAATGGTGGGCAGGAGACGGCCATGTCCTCCCCCCCGACCGGCACTAGGACCCGGCGGCGCCGCAGGGCCCGAGGGGGCGGAGCCCCGCAGCGGTGTGGGCGTGCCCACGTAGCGCCGGGCGGTCCCTCCCTTCCCAGCAGCCCGCCTGTCCCGCCCCCTTTGGCGGCTTCTCCGCAACTGATTGGCTTGGCCCCGCCCGCGCCGCGCTCATTGGCTCCCGGTTGCCAGGTGACGCCCGCCATCTTGGAGGCGGCCGTGATGGCGGCGGCGGCGGCGGAGGAGGAGGAGGCCGTGGAGGCGGCGATGGCGGAGCTGGCCGCGCTGCTGGCCCCGGGGGCGGGCGAGGCGGCGCGGGC
>NW_015091040.1:30546-32815 GCF_001431845.1 Calidris pugnax | reverse complement strand
GCACTGCGGGGGCGCGGCTGCGGGCTGGGCCCGCTCCTCCAGGCCCTGGGCGAGCCCCGGCCGCCGCCTCAGCTCGGGCCGCTGCTCTGCAACCTCAGCCAGCTGCCCGAGGGCCGCCGCGGGCTCCTCGACCGCTCCCGGTACGGCTCCGGGGTGTGTGTTGGGGGGGTGTTTCCCCCTCCCGGTGTGTCCCCCCCGTCCCGATGTGACCGTCCTTCTTCCCGCAGGCGCTCGGTGCAGCGGCTCCTGCCCTTCACGCAGTACAAGGACTCCACTGTCCATCGCCGGGGCATCGTGGGGGCTCTCAGGAACTGCTGCTTCGAGTACGGTGAGACACCCCCTTCCCCTCCCCCGGCACCGGCCCATTCCCCAGTTCTCGCCGCGTTTATCTCGCCCCCTCGCCATGAGGTTTTGTGGGGAGGGGGCTGGCCGGTGGCTCTTCTGACCCCCCCGTCTGTCGCCCAGAGGACCACGAGTGGCTGCTGAGCGAGGAGGTGGACATCCTGCCCTTCCTCCTCCTGCCTCTGGCCGGCCCCGAGGAGTTCCCCGAGGATGAGATGGAGAGTAAGTTGGGGGGTCAGAGCGGGTGGGGGGCTGCTGGCTGTTTGCCCCCCCAGTTCTGAGGCTGCCTCTCCCCCAGGGCTGCCCCTGGACCTGCAGTACCTGCCCCCGGACAAGCAGCGGGAGGAAGAGCCCGACATCCGGAAGATGCTGCTGGAGGCCATCATGCTGGTGGGTCCTGTGGTGGGAGCGACAGTGGGGCTGAGGGGGGGCTTGGAAGGTGGGGGATCCTCACGGAGGAGCGGTGGGGGCTGGACAAGCATCAGGGACACCTCCCACCAGCCCAGGCTGCTCCAAGCCCCCTCCAACCTGGCCTTGAACCCCTCCAGGGATGGGGCAGCCACAGCTTCTCTGGGCAACCTGGGCCAGGCTCTCACCACCCTCAGGGGAAGAATTTCCTCCCCAGATCTCACCTAAGTCTCCCCTTTTTCAGCTTAAAACTCTTCCCCCTCGTCCTATGGCTCCCCTCCTTCATCAAGAGTCCCTCCCCAGGGCACACACTCCCTAAACACACCTCTTCTCCCACATTTGCCCCCTCCCCTCTTTCAAAACCAAAGCTGAGGAGGCATCTGAGACCACTCGGGCTCCGTGACGCCAACTTTTTGGGGGAAATCGGTTCCTTCCCCCCACTTTTAGGAGGCTGGGGGAAGCCCTTCCCCACACACTCAAGAATCCCCCCCCAGGTTTCCTGGAGCCCCTTTAGGGACTGGATGGGGCCACCATAAGGACATGGGGGGGCTTTTTGGGCTGCTAACCCATGGCCAACTTTTCCCTTCCAATCTGCTCTCCCATCCCTCCATCCCCAGCCCTGGGCCGGGACCACCGGGGGTTTCCCCACCCACCCAAGGGGCAGGATCTCCCCCCAGCTGGTTGGGGGGTGACTTTCTGCCCCCCTGCCCACGCTGCCTCTTTCTGCCCCTCACAGCTCACGGCCACCAAGCCCGGGCGGCACGTGGTGCGGGAGAGGGGCACGTACCTGGTGCTGCGGGAGCTGCACGGCTGGGAGCAGGACCCCCTCGTCCTGGCTGCCTGCGAGAACCTCATCCAGGTGGGACAGGGAATCCCCAGGGGGTGGCCACTGGGTCCCCGGGGAGGGGGGTGGTGGTAGTGAGAGGGGGGTCCCACTGTCCTGTCACCCCTCCCTCCCGGGAAAAGGTGCTGATCGGGGAGGAGCCGGGGCCAGGGATGGAGAACCTGCTGGAGGTGACAGTCCCCGAGGAGGTGGAGCGGGAGCTGCAGCGGCGGGACCGGGAGGAGGAGGAGCGGTGGCGGAGGGAGCGGGAGGAGGAAGAGGAGGAGGAGGAGGGGGGATCGACCCCCAGCCCCCAGGAGTCCCCCCAGTGAGGGGCACAGCCCTGTTTCCCCCCCACTCCGGGGACTGGCCACCAGTGAGGTGGCACCTGGGACTCCTGCTGATAGTGACACTGGTGTAGGGTGGTCCTGCGGGGCAGGGAGCCCCCCCTCACCAGGTACAAGGACAAAATGGGGCGGGGGGGAAACTGGGGAAGGGGCTGCTGCTCCCCACCTGGCGCTGTGGGGCTGCCCCATGGCTTGGGGGGGGGCTTTTCTGAGGGCTGGGCCCCCAGCGATGTGCCTTGTGAAATAAAAGGTTTCCAACCCAAAATTGCTGTGCCCCGAGGAGGGGGGGGGGTGTGGGCTAAGGGCCCACTGTGGGGCTGCCCCCCCTGCCATGTATGGGGCACCTGGG
>NW_015091040.1:26075-27480 GCF_001431845.1 Calidris pugnax | reverse complement strand
TGACACCCACCCCCCAATGGCCCCCCACCTCCTGTGCCCCCTCCCAGGGCCGGGGCAGCCCCATCCGGCCTGGACCCCCCCACTGACCACTGGTGGGACCATGGGGCCGGGGGGCCACAGTGGAGCCGTGGGTCTGAGGCAATGGAGTCATGGGGCTGGGGGTCTGTGGTGGGACCATGGGGCTGAGGTTCCACAGTGGGGTCCGTGGTGGGGCGGTGGGGCTGGGGTCTGCAGTGGGGCTGAGGGTCCATGGTGGGGTCCGCGGTGGGGCGGTGGGGCCGGGGTCTGCAGTGGGGCTGAGGGCGGCGGTGCCGGCAGGAGCGGGGGGTGCCGGTGCCGCGGGACGAGCCCCTGGACACGTCGGGCATCGAGTGGATCCGCATGGGCACCACGGTGGCCACCAACGCGCTGCTGGAGCGCCGGGGCGAGCGCCTGGCCCTGCTGGTCACCCGTGGCTTCCGGGACCTGCTCCACATCGGCAACCAGGCCCGGCCCCACATCTTCGACCTGGTGAGGCCCGGCCCCACAGCACCCCACGGCACCCCCACCCTTGGGGTGGCATGTCCCCGTGACCCACAACATCTAGGATGGAGCTGGCACGTCCCCGTGACTCGCACCTTCCAGGGTCTTGGTGGCACGTCCCCATCACCCAAACCATCTAGGATCATGGTGGCACATCCCGGTGACCCACACCATCCAGGATCACGGTGGCACATCCCCATGTCACATCCCCATGTCACATCCCCGTGACCCACACCATCCAGGGTCTTGGTGGCACATCCCCGTGACCCACACCATCTGGGGTTGTGGTGGCACATCCTTGTGTGACCCACACTGTCCAGGGTTGTGGTGGCACATCCCTGTGACCCACACCATCCGGGCTCAGGGTGCCACATCCCCGTGTCCCACACCATCAGGGACTGGGGTGGCACATCCTCGTCACCCCACATTCTCTAGGGTTGGGGTGGCACATCCCCCTGTGACCCACACCATCTGGGGTTGTGGCGGCAAGTGCTTGTGTGACCCACATTCTCCAGGGTTGTGGTGGCCCATCCCCCTGACCCACACCATCCAGGCTCAGGGTGCCACATCCCTGTGTCCCACAGTGACGGGGTGGCACGTCCCCGTGACCCACCCCCCCTGGCCCCTGGGCTGTCACGTCCCCGTGACCGGCACCGTCCGGCCTTGGGGCAGCGTGTCCCCAGGTGACCCCCCCCCACCGAGCGGGGGTCGGGCCGTCACGTCCCCGTGTCCCCGCGTGACCGGCCGGGTGGGCCCGTCCGTGTCCTCTGCCCGCCGCGGACGTCCTTGGTGGCGTGGGGACGTCCCCGGATCCCGGTGCCACGTCCCGTGAGCGGCCGCTGGGCTCCGGCCACGGCCCCGCGCCAGCCCCGGCCACGTGCCA
>NW_015091040.1:24666-25081 GCF_001431845.1 Calidris pugnax | reverse complement strand
GGGGGTGGCAATGGTGGGGGGGTCACGCACGCAGGGCCTGACGCCGTGTCCCCCCCGCAGGTGGCCGGGGCACGAGGAGCAGGTCGGGGCGCTGGCGCGGGAGCTGGGGTTCCAGCACGTGTCCCTGTCCTCGGGGGTGGCGGGGATGGTGCGGGCCGTGCCCAGGGGCTACACGGCCTGCGCCGACGCCTACCTCACCCCCTGCATCCACCGCTACCTCCACGGCTTCCGCGCCGGCTTCCGCCACCAGCTGCAGGTGAGGGGGGGGCGAGGGACCCCCACCGACACCCACCATGGGCACCCATCCCACTGGGATCCCCTCACTGGCACCCATCCCACCAGGAACCCCCATGGGCACCCATCCCAACAGGACCCCCCCCCCGGACCCCCCCACCGACACCCCCCCCACCAGAGC
>NW_015091040.1:24165-24556 GCF_001431845.1 Calidris pugnax | reverse complement strand
CCACGGGGAACCCCCATGGGCGCCCATCCCACCAGGACCCCCACAGTGGGCACCCATCCCACTGGGACCCCCTTACTGGCACCCATCCCACCAGGAATCCCCATGGGTGGATGGGCACCCAGACCATCAGGACCCCCCTGTGGGTGCCCATCCACTGGGACCCCCTCACTGGGACCCATCCCTCCAGGACCCTCCATGGGCACCCAGACCATCAGGCCCCCCCCAGTGGGCACCCATCCCACCAGGACCCCTTTCTGGCACCCATCCCACCGGGACCCCCCAATGGGCACCCATCCCACCAGGATGCCCCCCCCCATAGATGCCCTTCCCACCCGGACCCCCCCAGTGGGTACCCATTCAACCGGGACCCCCCACGGGCCCCCCTCCCACC
>NW_015091040.1:16676-17194 GCF_001431845.1 Calidris pugnax | reverse complement strand
TGGGCACCCATCCCGCTGGGACCTCCTTCCTGGCACCCATCCCACCAGGAACCCCCATGGGCACCCATCCCACTGGGACCCCCCTGTGGGCACCCATCCCAGTGGGACCCCCTTACTGGTACCCATCCCACTGGGAACCCCCATGGGCGCCCATCCCACCAGGACCCCCACAGTGGGCACCCATCCCACTGGGACCCCCTTACTGGCACCCATCCCACCAGGAATCCCCATGGGTGGATGGGCACCCAGACCATCAGGACCCCCCTGTGGGTGCCCATCCACTGGGACCCCCTCACTGGGACCCATCCCTCCAGGACCCTCCATGGGCACCCAGACCATCAGGCCCCCCCCAGTGGGCACCCATCCCACCAGGACCCCTTTCTGGCACCCATCCCACCGGGACCCCCCAATGGGCACCCATCCCACCAGGATGCCCCCCCCCATAGATGCCCTTCCCACCCGGACCCCCCCAGTGGGTACCCATTCAACCGGGACCCCCCACGGGCCCCCCTCCCACC
>NW_015091040.1:13113-15364 GCF_001431845.1 Calidris pugnax | reverse complement strand
CCCGCCTCTTCTTCAGGTGGGTGGGGGGGCTACGGCCACCGGGGGGGTGTCCCTGGTCATGAGGGGGGGGCTCCGGTGCAGCTCGGTGGTGCAGCACAACCCACATGGCCACTGCTGGCATCTCCTGGCCACCACCAGCGTGGCCACCACCAGTATGGCCACCACCGGTGTCTCCCAGCCATTGCCGGCATGGCCACCACTGGCATCTTCTGGCCACCCCTGGCATTTCCTGGCCACCACCAGTGTCTCCTGGCCACCACTGGCATGGCCACCACCACATGGCCATCACTGCTGTCTCCCAGCCATTGCTGGCACAGCCACCACTGGCATCTTCTGGCCACCACCGTCCTGGCCACCACCAACCTGGCCGCTACCGGTGTGTCCTGGCTACCACTGGTGCTTCCTGGCCACAACCAGCATGACCACCACCGGCATGGCCATCACCAATGTCTCCTGGCCACTGCCAGCATGGCCACCACCAGCATCTCCTGGCCACCACCGGCATGGCCATCACTTGCATGGCCACCACCAGTGTCTCATGGCCACCACTGGCATTTCCTGGCCACCAACAGCATGGCCACCACTGGCATGGCCAGCACTTGCATCTCTCCTGGCCACCACCAGCATGGCCACCACCGCCATCTACCCACCAGGTCCGGTCTCTTCGTGGTTGGCCCCGAGTCGGCGGGTGCCCACCCTGGCCCTGCCTGTTACCGTAAGGGTGAGTGCCGGGGGGGTGGTGGTGGTCCCTGTGGCTCGTGGTGGTCCCCGTGGCTCACGGCGCTCCCCGTCCCGGCGCAGGGGGGCCACTGACCGTCACCGACGCCAACCTCTGCCTGGGCCGGCTGCTCCCCGAATATTTCCCCCGCATCTTCGGGCCGGGGGAGGACCAGCCGCTGTGCCGGGAGGCGGCGGCTCAAGCCTTCGAGGAGATGGCCACCACCATCCGGGCGTTCCAGGCCACCGCCACCGCCCTCTCGGTGGAGGAGGTGGCCATGGGCTTCCTGCGGGTGGCCAACGAGGCCATGTGCCGGCCCATCCGCGCCCTGACGCAGGTGGGGTGTGGGGGGTGGGGGGGGGGTGGTTGGTGGCACCTCCCGGGTCACCGCGGTGTGTCCCCCCCGTGACGGCAGGCGCGGGGCCACGACGCTGCCCAGCACGTGCTGGCGTGTTTTGGGGGTGCCGGGGGGCAGCACGCCTGCGCCATCGCCCGCGCCCTGGGCATGAGCAGGGTCTTCATCCACAAGTAGGTGCATCTTTTGGGGGAGCGGGGGGGGCTCTGGTAACCCCCCCGGGGAGGATGAACTGGGATTGGGGGTGTCCCAGTCCTGAGAGGGAGGTGCTGGGTTTGGGGGTGCCTCTTGGTGCTGGGTTTGGGGTGTCATAATCCCCGGGGGGATGTGCCGGGTCTGGGGGCTCCCCTGGGTGCTGGGTCTGGGGGTGCAGCACGCCTGCGCCATCGCCCGCGCCCTGGGCATGAGCAGGGTCTTCATCCACAAGTAGGTGCATCTTTTGGGGGAGCGGGGGGGGCTCTGGTAACCCCCCCGGGGAGGATGAACTGGGATTGGGGGTGTCCCAGTCCTGAGAGGGAGGTGCTGGGTTTGGGGGTGCCTCTTGGTGCTGGGTTTGGGGTGTCGTAGTCCCCGGGGGGATGTGCCGGGTCTGAGGGTGCCCCCAGTGCTGGGTCTGGGGCCTCCCCTGGGTGCTGGGTCTGAGGGTACCGTGGGTTCTGGATGTGGGGGTTCCCTGGTCCCCGAGGGAATGTTCTGGGTCTGGGGGTGCCCCTGGGTGCTGGGTTTGGGGGTGTTCCCTGGTTGTTGGGTCTGGGGGTGCCCATCGTGTTGTGTGTGTGGGTGTCCCCAGTTTCTGGGTCTGGGGGAGCCCTTGGGTGCTGAATGTGGGGGTGCCCCTGGGTGCTGGGTCTGGGGGTGCCCCTGGGTGCTGGGTCTGGGTGAACCCCTCGGTGCTGAGTCTGGGGACACCCCCAGGTGCTGCATCTGGGGGTGGTGGGTTTGGGGGTGCCCCAGTCCCAAGAGGGATGTAATTTGGGTCTGGGGGTGTCCCTGGGTGCTGGGTTTGGGGGTGCCCCTGAGTGCTGGGTTTGGGGGTGCCCCTGGGTGCTGGCTGTGGGGGTGCACCCTTCGGTGCTGGGTCTGGAGGCAGCCCCAGATACTGGGTCTGGGGGGTGCCCCCAGTTGGCGTGTCTTGGGGTACCCTGAGTTCTGGATGTGGGGGTGCCCCTGGGTGCTGG
>NW_015091040.1:12021-12517 GCF_001431845.1 Calidris pugnax | reverse complement strand
GGGTGCTGGGTTTGGGGGTGCCCCTGAGTGCTGGGTTTGGGGGTGCCCCTGGGTGCTGGCTGTGGGGGTGCACCCTTCGGTGCTGGGTCTGGAGGCAGCCCCAGATACTGGGTCCGGGGGGTGCCCCCAGTTGGCGTGTCTTGGGGTACCCTGAGTTCTGGATGTGGGGGTGCCCCTGGGTGCTGGGTCTGGGGGTGTCCCTGGGTGCTGGCTGTGGGGTGCACCCCTCGGTGCTGGGTCTGGAGGCGCCCCCAGATGCTGGGTCTGGGGGGTACCCCCAGTTGCCATGTCTGGGGGTGCCCCCAGTTGCCTTGTGGGGTGTCCCCCCCCTTGCCGCGTGCGGGGCCCCCCACTGCCGTGTCCCCAGGTACAGCGGGGTGCTCTCCGCCTACGGGCTGGCGCTGGCGGACGTGGTGCAGGAGGCGCAGGCCCCCTGTGCCCTGCGCTACGAGCCCCCCAACTTCCCCCGGCTGGAGGGGGTGCTGGCCCAGCTGGA
>NW_015091040.1:8589-12011 GCF_001431845.1 Calidris pugnax | reverse complement strand
ATGTGCTCGGCCAAGGGGTACCCCCCGACCCCCCACTCCTGCCGCGCCGGGGACTTCCTCGCCGCCTTCACCAGCCGGTCCGTACCCACGGCACGGCATCATGGTCCCCCATCCCGGCATCTCCATCCCCATCCCGGCATCTCCATCCCCATCCTGGCACCAGAATCCTCATCCCAGCACCACCATACCCATCCTGGCACCAGGATCCTCATCCCAGCACCACCATCCCCATCCCAGCACTGTGGTCCCCATCCCACTCCTATGATTCCCCCATTGCGGTACCATAATCCCCATCCCAGCACCACCATTCCCATCCCAGCACCTCCATCCCTGTCCTGGCACCAGGATCCTCATCCCGGCACCACCATCCCCATCCCAGCACTCCCATCCCAATCCCAGCACCATGGTCCCCCTACTTGGCACTGCCATCTCCCATCCTGGTACCAAGGTCCCCATCCCAGTGCCACGATCCCCATCCTGGCACCACCATCCCCATCCCAGCACCACCATTCCCATCCCAGCACCACCATTCCCATCCCAGCACCACCATTCCCATCCCAGCACCACCATTCCCATCCCAGCACCACCATTCCCATCCCAGCACCACCATTCCCATCCCAGCACCACCATTCCCATCCCAGCACCACCATTCCCATCCCAGCACCACCATTCCCATCCCAGCACCACCATTCCCATCCCAGCACCACCATTCCCATCCCAGCACCACCATCCCCATCCCAGCACCACAATCTTCATCCTGGCACCACAATCCCTGTTCCAGCACCATGGTCCCCATCCCAGTGCCATGATCCCCATCCCAGCACCACAATCTTCATCCTGGCACCACAATCCCTGTTCCAGCACCATGGTCCCCATCCCAGTGCCATGATCCCCATCCCAGTACCACAATCTTCATCCCAGCACCGCCATCCCCATCCTGGCATCACAGTCCCCATCCTGGCACCACCATCCCCATCTTGGCACCCTGATCCTTGTCCAGGTGCCATGGGTCCCATCCTGGTACCACCATCCCCATCCCAGCACCACCGTCCCCATCCCAGTGCCACCATCCCCATCCTGGCACCGCCATCCCCATCCTGGCACCATGGTCCCCCATCCCAGTGCCACCATCCCCATCCCGGTACCACCATCCCCATCCCAGTGCCACCATCCCCATCCCGGCACCTTGGTGCCACGCTGGGGGCAGTTGGGGTGTCCCGGTGCCCCCCTGGCCGCAGCTGCCGTTCCTGCTGGAGGAGCTGGGCTGCGACCCCAGCGTCCCCGGCCCCGCCATCATCATCGACAAGAACAGGTTGGGGCTTTTGGGGACCCCGGGGGGTGGGGGGGACCCTGAGGGGTTGGGGGGGACCCCCTGAAGCCATCAGGGACTCCAAAGAGCTGGTGGGACCCTAGTGGGACGACAGGACCCCGGGGAGTCAGAAGGACCCCAGGGGATGGTGGGACCCCCAGGAGGATGGTAGGTCGCCAGGGGGACCCCAGGGGGATGACGGGACCCTGAGGAGCCAGAGGGACCCTGGGGAGACATGGGGACCCCAGGGGGATTGGGGGACCCCAGGGCAAGGGCAGGAGTCCAGGGGGATGACAGAACCCCGGGGGGGACCCCATGGGAATGGAGGGGACCCGAGAGGGATGACAGGACCCTGGGGGGATGGAGGGACCCCAGGGGGATGATCCTGGGGAGCCAGAAGGACCCCAGGGGAACGGGGGGACTCCAGGAGGATGATGGGGATCCCCAGGAGATGGTGGGGAGCCCAGAGAGGAACCCAGGGAGCTGGTGGTACCCCAGTGGGAATGATAGGACCCCAGGGGGACAGAGGAACCCCAGGGGAGGACTCTGAGGAGCTGGTGGGACACCGAGGACCTGATGGGGTCCCTGGGGAGCTGGTGGGGGCTCCAGGAAGCTAGAAGGACCCCAGGGATCTGGTGGGACCCCATGGAACTGGTGGGGATCCCAATGGGCTGGTGGGACCCTGGGGAGCTGATGGGACCTGGGGAGCCGGTGGGGACCCCGGGGTGCCCCGCGCCCCTCCATCTCCTGGTGCCACCGCAGCACCATCGTGGTGGAGCCGGGCTGCACCGCCAGCCTCACCCCCTTCGGTGACATCTCCATCGCCATCGGGTCGGGCGCCCCGCGCCCCGTCGGCCCCCAGCTCGACCCCATCCAGCTCTCCATCTTCTCCCACCGCTTCATGAGCATCGCAGGTGGGGAGGGGAGAGGGGCACTGCGGGGACGGGGGCTCCGTGGGGCTGGGGGGGTTGGTGTGGGGGTCCTGAGGGTCCTCCCCGTGTGCGTCCCAACCCCCCCGCAGAGCAGATGGGCCGGATCCTGCAGCGGACGGCCATCTCCACCAACATCAAGGAGCGGCTGGACTTCTCCTGCGCGCTCTTCGGGCCGGACGGGGGGCTGGTCTCCAACGCCCCCCACATCCCCGTCCACCTGGGCGCCATGCAGGAGACCGTCCAGTTCCAGGTAGGGGGGTTCTGGGGAGCAGAGGGGGGGTCTCAGGGGGTTTGGGACCCCTTCCTCCCCCCAGCAGGGACCTGCTCATCCCTTCCCGGTGCCCTGCAGATCCGCAACCTGGGTGAGGACCTGCGGGAGGGGGACGTCATCCTGAGCAACCACCCCTGCGCGGGGGGCAGCCACCTGCCTGACCTCACCGTCATCACCCCCGTGAGTGTGGGACCCCCCCGTGGGCTGCAGGACCCATTCATGGGGCGCAGGACCCCCGCCATGGGGCTTAGGACCCCTCCTATGGGGTATAGAACCCATCCATGGGCTGCAGGACCCATCCGTTGGGTGTAGGATCCCCCCATGGGGTGTAGGACCCATCTGTGTGCTTCAAGACCCACCCTTGGGGTGCAGGACCCCACCTATGGGGTATAGAACCCACCCGTGGGCTGCAGGACCCCCCGATGGGGTGCAGACCCCCCCCAGGACATCAGCTCAGTGCCAGGCTCCCCCCAGGTCTTCTGGCCGGGTGTCCCCAAGCCCGTGTTCTTCGTGGCCAGCCGGGGCCACCACGCCGACATCGGGGGCATCACCCCCGGCTCCATGCCCCCCCACTCCAAGACCCTGCAGGAGGAGGGGGCCGTCTTCATCTCCTTCAAGCTGGTGAAGGACGGCGTCTTCCAGGAGGAGGGTGGGTCTGCAGGGGGGGGGACACTGTGGGGGCATGGTGGGGACAATGGAGATGTGGTGGGGATGGCAGGGATGTGGTGGGGTTGGTGGGGGCACAGTGGTGATGGTGGGGACGTGGTGGGGACATGGTGGTGGGGATGGGGTGGTGATGGTGGGGATGCATGAGGGTGTCAGTGACATGGTGGGGATGTGGTGGGAACAGTGGGGATGGTGGGGACATGGTGATGATGGTGGGTACGTGTTGGTGATGGTGGGGACATGG
>NW_015091040.1:6343-7251 GCF_001431845.1 Calidris pugnax | reverse complement strand
CCAGCTCCAGAGATCCCCCCCCCTCCCCATTCCCAGATGCTGGAGAACCCCTTGGCTCCAGTATCCCCACCCCCTAAATCCCAGGATCCCCCCATTCCCAGATGTGTTTTGGGGTTCCCCGGTGGGGGGGTCGCGGTGCCACCCCCGCTCCCCCCTGTCCCCCCAGGGCAGCGCCGTCTTCGACTTCTCGGGCTCGGGGCCGGAGGTGCACGGGAACTGCAACGCCCCCCGCGCCATCACCCTCTCGGCCCTCATCTACTGCCTGCGCTGCCTGGTGGGGCAGGACATCCCCCTCAACCAGGTGGGACCCTCACCCTGACCCGGGGGGGCTCCTGGGGGTGTGGGACCCCCTTAGGTGGGACCCCCCATAGCCCCTCATCTACTGCCTGCGCTGCCTGGTGGGGCAGGACATCCCCCTCAACCAGGTGGGACCCTCACCCTGACCCGGGGGGGCTCCTGGGGGTGTGGGACCCCCTTAGGTGGGACCCCTGGAGATGTGGGATCCCTGAGCTTTGGGACCCCCCGGATGTGGGGCACTCAGGCTGTGTGACCCTGGCTGGGGGAACCCCCCAAGCTGCAGGAACACCCAGCTGTGGGACCTCCACCCCAGCCTGGGGGGGCTCCTGGGGGTGTGGGACCCCCTAAGGTGGGACCTCCCAGCTGTGGGACCCCCAAGTTGTAGGACCCCCCCAGCTGTGGGACCTGCTGGATAGGAGACCCCTGAGGATGTGGGACCCCGACTGGGGGACCCCCTGGGCTGTGGGACCCCCCCCAGGCTGCTGGACCCCTGAGACGTCAGCCCCCCCCGGCTGGGGGATCCCCAGGCTGTGGGACCTGTTCCCCTGGGGTGGGGGGGCTGGGACCCCCATCCCCTGGGCTGGGGGGTGGGATCCTGAGACCCCAATCCC
>NW_015091040.1:5297-6133 GCF_001431845.1 Calidris pugnax | reverse complement strand
GGCTCGGGGCCGGAGGAGCACGGGAACTGCAACCCCCCCCGCGCCATCACCCTCTCGGCCCTCATCTACTGCCTGCGCTGCCTGGTGGGGCAGGACATCCCCCTCAACCAGGTGGGACCCCCACCCCGGCCGGGGGGGGCTCCTGGGGGTGTGGGACCCCCTTAGGTGGCACCCCTGGGATGTGGGACCCCCTTAGGTGGGACCCCCCATAGCCCCTCATCTACTGCCTGCGCTGCCTGGTGGGGCAGGACATCCCCCTCAACCAGGTGGGACCCTCACCCTGACCCGGGGGGGCTCCTGGGGGTGTGGGACCCCCTTAGGTGGGACCCCTGGAGATGTGGGATCCCTGAGCTTTGGGACCCCCCGGATGTGGGGCACTCAGGCTGTGTGACCCTGGCTGGGGGAACCCCCCAAGCTGCAGGAACACCCAGCTGTGGGACCTCCACCCCAGCCTGGGGGGGCTCCTGGGGGTGTGGGACCCCCTAAGGTGGGACCTCCCAGCTGTGGGACCCCCAAGTTGTAGGACCCCCCCAGCTGTGGGACCTGCTGGATAGGAGACCCCTGAGGATGTGGGACCCCGACTGGGGGACCCCCTGGGCTGTGGGACCCCCCCCAGGCTGCTGGACCCCTGAGACGTCAGCCCCCCCCGGCTGGGGGATCCCCAGGCTGTGGGACCTGTTCCCCTGGGGTGGGGGGGCTGGGACCCCCATCCCCTGGGCTGGGGGGTGGGATCCTGAGACCCCAATCCCTTGGGGTGGGGGGGTCCTGAGCCCCCGTCCCCTGGGGTGTGAGGGTGTCTGGGACCCCTGGCCCCTGGGGCAGAGAGTCATTTTTTT
>NW_015091040.1:4930-5231 GCF_001431845.1 Calidris pugnax | reverse complement strand
GTGGGGGCTGCCCCCCCCCCATCCCCAGCAGCACCAAGTGGGGGGAGCAGAGGGGGTGCCCATGGGGCAGTGCTGCCCCCCCAGCCCCCAGGGTGTGGGTCAGGAGCCGGGGGGGGCTGACAGGGTGGTGCCCCCCCAGGGGTGCCTGGCCCCCGTGCGGGTGGTGATCCCCAAGGGCTCCATCCTGGACCCCTCGCCCGAGGCCGCCGTGGTGGGGGGCAACGTCCTCACCTCCCAGCGCGTGGTGGACGTCATCCTCCGCGCCTTCGGCGTCTGCGCCGCCTCCCAGGTGGGGCGGGGG
>NW_015091040.1:0-2188 GCF_001431845.1 Calidris pugnax | reverse complement strand
CCACCCCCCAAACCTCAGCTATGCACATTCCATGGGGCAGCCCCCCCCAACCCCATAAATGCACACTCCATGGGGCAGCCCCCCAACCCCAGTGGGGCTTCCATGCTTCTGCCTCGCCACGCTGGGGGCTCGCCCCCCTCCATCTGGGGGGGCGCGGGACGGGGGTCCCCCCACCCTGCGCCCCCTGGGTGGAGGGGGCCGAGCCCCCGGTGTGGGGTGTCCCCTGCCCCACATCTCAGTGCCTTCCAATAAACGAGCCTTTGGGCCCTTCCCCCACAGCCGGCTGCGTGTTGGGGGATGCTGGGGGGGGGTCCCCCAGGGAGCAGAGCCCAGGAGTCCTCAGGGAATGGCCCCATGGAGTTGTCCCCAAGGTCCCCATGGAATGGTCCCCAAGGGTCCCCATGGAGTGGTCCCCAAAGATCCCCATAGAGGGGTCCCCATGGAGTGGGCATCAAGGTCCCCATGGACCAGAACCCAAGTGTCCACATGGAGTGGTCCCCAAGTGGCCCCACGGTGCAGTTACCAAGGTCCCCAAGCAGTGGTCCCCAAGGACCCCCCATGGAGTTGCCCCCAAGGACCCCCATGGAGTTGCCCCCAAGGACCCCCATGGAGTGGTCCCCAAGGATCCTCATGGAATTGTCCCCAAGGACCCCCATGGAGTGGTCCCCCAGGTCTCCATGGAGCAGTCACCCAGGATCCCCAGGG
The DNA here is from genome assembly GCF_001431845.1 of Calidris pugnax. Lineage (NCBI taxonomy): Eukaryota > Metazoa > Chordata > Aves > Charadriiformes > Scolopacidae > Calidris > Calidris pugnax. The sequence continues at coordinate 1,483 of NW_015091040.1, read as the reverse complement.
AGTGGTCCCCAAGGAGTGGCCCCCAAAGGTCCCCATGGAGTGGTCCCCAAGGAGTGGCCCCCAAAGGTCCCCATGAAGTGGTCCCCAAGGAGTGGCCCCCAAAGGTCCCCATGAAGTGGTCCCCAAGGAGTGGTCCCCACAAGCCACTGGGCTCCAGGCCTTTATTTCACTCCCGTTGCTAAAACCGCGGCTGGCACCAGTCCCGCCGGACCAGTGATGGACCAGTGATGGACCAGTGCCAGACTGGTGCTGGACCAGGGCCAGGCCACTGCCCCACGGGCCACCAGTGCAGCCAAGGCGTGTGGGGCACAGTAGACGCCCCCACATCCCCATGGGGTGCCAGCACCCCCCCCTCGGTGCCACCTCCGGTGCTGGCAGCTCACGGGGACACATCGAGCCGCAGGGCCACGGGCAAGTGGTCGGAGAAGGTGGCCAGCTGGGTGATGAAGGAGACCCCCGCCACCTCCTGCGGGGAGGGGGGCGGTCAGGGCTGGGGGTGTGGGGACACGGGGACACACACACACACGGGGACCCCCGTGCTGCCCCCGGCACTCACCGTGCGCAGGGGGGGCGTCCCCCGGTGCTGCCGGAACAGGAGATAGTCCACGCGCCGGCCGTGCCAGGGGCCGGGGGCCAGCGGGGCGGGGTGGCCACTGGCCAGGATGGGGCCCGCCAGGTACTGCTGCCGCCCCCCCAGCTGCGACAGCGTCCTGTGGGGGGGACACGGGGACAGGGTGGCACAGGGACATGGTGGCACAGGGACATGGGGACAGGGTGGCACTGGGACATGGGGAGATGGTGGCATGGGGGATGCAGTGGCAGAGGGACACAGGGACATGGTGGCACAGGGACATGGTGGGATGGATATGGTGACACGGGGACATAGTGACAAAGGGACACAGTGGCATGGGAACATCAGGACATGGTGGCACAGGGACATGGTGGAACAGGGACATGGTGGAACAGGGACATGGTGGCATGGGGGATGCATTGGCACAGGGACATGGTGGCATGGGGACAGAGTGACACAGGGACATGGGGACAGGGTGACATGGGGATGTGGTGGTAGAGGAACACAGGGACATGGTGGCAGAGGGATATGGTGACATGGGGATACGGTGACATGGGGACATAGTGACACAGGAACACAGTGGCATGGGGACATGGTGGGACGGGGACATGGGGACAGGGTGGCATGGGGACAGGATGGGATGGGGATGCAGTGGCAGGAACATGGGGCCATGGGGACGGGGTGACATGGGGATGCAGTGGCAGGACCACAGGGACATGGTGGCATGGGGACAGGGTGGCACGGGGACATGGGGATGCAGTGGCACAGGAATACAGGGACATAGTGACACAGGGACATGGGGACATGGTGGCACAGGGACATGGTGGCACGGTGGCAGGTGCCTGGACTGGAGCATCCCCCACCCCCCATCCCCACCCAGGGCTGGGGGTGGCCTTTCCCCAGGGCTGTGTG
>NW_015091039.1:12396-18992 GCF_001431845.1 Calidris pugnax | reverse complement strand
TCCATCCTAAATCTTCCCTGGTGCAAGTTTGGGCCATTCCCTCTTGTCCCATTGCCTGTTCCTTGGGAGAAGACACTGACCTCCCCCCGTCTACACCCTCCTTTCAGGGAGTCGTAGAGAGCGAGAAGGTCTCCCTTCAGCCTCCTTTTCTCCAGGCTGAACACCCCCAGCTCCCTCAGCCGCTCCTCACCAGACTTGTGCTCCAGACCCCTCACCATCTCCGTTGCCCTTCTCTGGACACGCTCCAGCCCCTCAATGTCTTTCCTGTCATGAGGAACCCAAAACTGGACACAGCCCTCAAGATGGGACCTCCCCGGTGCCTGGTACAAAGGGACGGCCACTTCCCTAGTCTTGCTGGCCACGCTATTTCTGTCACAAATGGAATATCTAAACACTGGGAAGCAATTCAGGCCTTCACCATACTGAGCTAGCGCTGTCTTCAAGCCCCGTGTCCCAAGGATGTGCATGAGACTGGCAGGTAGGACACAAGACCTGGGAAAAATGGGTGTCTCTTTAGATCTCTCTCTTTCCTCTTTAGTCACTTTGCAAGTCTGCTGGGTTGCCCTCTGTAGGAAAATACTGTCCCTGTCTTGAATTTCACCACATCATTCAGAGATGCTGAAATTAAGATCCAACAGAAAAGAAAATTCTTGCATGGCAAAGCAGAAAATATGGTTTCACTGCTTTTTTAAATTTAGAAGTATACATAACACTATAGCTCTCCTTCTTAGACTTTTTCTTCTTTCCAAAGAGGCAGTAAGAATTTGCAATCATTATTTTATCTTCTGCTTTTTTGTCCAAGTTTCATTCCTGTGGGATTCATTGTTTCATTTCTCTGCTGCTGGTTTGCATCTACAAGTGGTTCTGCATTTTCAGGCTGGGTTTGTCCAAGCACCTTCGGTCTGAATCAAAGTTTCTCTCTGTGACTATCTCCAAGTTCCCTTATCTGTCTGAGGCAGCAGGTTTCTTATCTGACAGCCTTCTAATGAGAGAAGTAGCTGCATCTTAATATGTTAATGATTCAGTGCTTACATAAACAACTGGCCTTGGAGAAATCTCATGAACTAACTTGCAGGATTTGATTTTGCCCAATTCAGTGTAAATAATGTTGAATGTTGTATGTGACAGGTTTTCTCTGGAAACTTGAGGAGTTTTTGATGTCACCAAAGTGCTATTATGAATGCAGAGTGAGGGCCATGCTCAGCATCATGAAATTGCATGTCCTGTTTTGTTTTCAGTAGTTATCCCTCTATCTCTTGGAGTAGAAAACAGAATATTTAATCCCTAGAGCAGCCTATGGTACTGGGTATGAAGAGTTTCATAGGCTGCAAACATCAGCCAGCGGGATGTTAAAGTACCAGGCGGTGCTTTTGGAGCAAGATGATATGACTCTGAAGACCCCGTCGATTGTTAACCCTGCAGTATTCCTTGTGGCACAACAGACTGAGAGTAGCCCCAACCAATGCAAACCATTGAAAAGGTTTATTCAAGCAGACCAGATTTAAAAGATTCTCCCTTGCCTAATCCGGATTTGGAGCTGTGTACCGATGGGAGCAGTTCTGTTGACGGAGGAAAATGAATGTCAGGCTGTGCTACTCCTCCTGTGAAATCCACTGTGGAAGCCGAGGCGTTGCCATCAAATCCATCTGCCCAGAAGGCTGAACTGATAGCCCTGACCCGAGCCTTGCCATTAAGCAAGGGAAAGCGTGGCAACAGCTGGAGTGATTCCAAATACGCTTTTGGAATAGTACGTGTCCATGGGGTGATATGGAAAGAAAGAGGACACCTGAGGGTGCAAGGGACCGAGATCAACCATCAAGAGGAGATTTTAAAACTTTTAGAAAGCATCAGAACTCCTGCTGCAGTAGCTGTAATGCATTGTAGAGCACATCGTTCAGGACAAACTGCACAGAAACAGGGGAATAAGTTGGCCAATTTGGCTGCAACAGAGGCTGCAGAAAAAGGCATGGAAATAGAAGCATTAGCCATGGTACCAGGAAAGAAGAGACTGGTATTACCAGAAAAGCCTATCTATGACAAACATGATCTGAATTTAATAGCAGTTTTAGAGGCAGCAAAGGGGGCGATGGATGGGCTGTCACTCCTTCGGGGCTGGTGGTAGTCCCGTATTCACTCATGAGTAGCCTTGTGAAAAGAGAACATGAAGCTGTGCATTGGGGAACAGAGAATCTGTTGAAGCATCTTCAAAAATTAAGAATTAGTTGGAGTCTGACTGAAGTAGTGAGGTCAGTGAGAGAAAGGTGTGAAATGTGTTGTCCAAAATCACAGAACAGGATTCAATTTGGAAAAATAACAGAAGGGCGAGCAGTGGGGGAATTTTGGCAAATGGATTTCCCTGAATTGCCTGGGTGTGAACAATGAAGGTACTTAGTGGTTCATGTAGATACCTCTACTGGGTGGGCTGAGGCCTTTCCCCTGGGATCCCCCTGTCACTCCAGAAATACAACTGGGTTCTGTAATTCTTCGGGGGTGAAGTCCCAAGCCATTGGAGGTGCAAAGCTCTCTAGATACCTGCCCGTATTCTCCCAAGTCCCTGCTGTGGTAAGATCTGAGGGTTATCTCAACCCTCTGAGTGCCCCGCATTGGGTGCCAGAAAGGACTGTTGTGGTTTGGCCTCAGATGGCAACAAAGAACCACGTGGCAGCCACTCTCTTGGCCCTGCCATGGCCGTGAGGGGAGAACTGGCAGGAAAAAAAGGAAACTGGTGAGTTGGGACAAAGGCAGTTTAACAGAACAGCAAAGGGAACAAGAAAATGTGCAGAAGATCCCCTTGCCAGAGGTCGATGTTCACAAAGGAGACAGAGGAGTCCTGCAAAGGCTTTATTCGAATCAAGGGAGGATCCACTGGGGCATATCCCTGTGGGGCCTCTCCATTTGCCGGAGGATGCAGCCTCCATTTTATCCTAATTCCCCAGCCGCACAGAACCTTCTTCCTTTCCTCATCGGCTGAGGTACTTGGGAGGTACAGACTTCTTGATCCGCCTATTACATCAGAGATTAAATTTTGCAGTTTTTCTATTGTCTAACTTGCAGTTTCACATCTTTCCCCTATTTTCCACTTATCTCACTCCTGCAGCTTCAATTAACTCTCCTGTTCTTTTGGTTGTCTCATTCCTACAATTTCCATTAACTCCCCTGTTTGTGGAGACGCTCTCATCCCTCTTTTATCACCTGTTTGTGAAGACATTCTTATCTCTGTCTTATGAGTTCCTCCCCTTTTTATTTCAATATTTGTCTTTACAAAGTTTAGTCACCAGTAATTGGATCTTTTCTTCTTGACTTGTTTTGGTTTTGGAACTATTTGCAGAGACATCACCTTTGGTCCCCTTGTAGCTAATTCTGGGTCACTGGGCACAGCTACGACTTGCATCCTTCTGACTCCATGCTGAATGAGCTGCAGAAAACAAGGCCTCCTACGTGGTACAAAAATCAGAGCTGCTACCGCACACAGAGAGAAAACCACCATGCCTTTAATCCATGGTCCACCAGGCAACCACGAGAACATGTCTAATTCCCAGCCTTTCCAGGTTTGAACTGGCACATGAGCTGGTTTTCTCATTCCTTTTGTTACATGTTTTACTACCTTCCCATGATCATCAGTTTATAAACAACAGTTGGTTTCATTAATTTTCTACCAACTTCTTCTGCTAGCAAATAATCCAGGACCATTGGGTGTTGGAAAATTGCATTCCTCATCTGAGCAGATTGGTCGGCAAGAAAGTCAAGAGCCTCAGCAGTCTGGTTCAGTAAAATTTCAAAAAACGGCTTGTAATCGAACTATCCTATTGGAGTTATGAATGGGGTCTCTTGTTCCAGAAATCACCTCGTGGGGATTCCGTGCTGCTGGTCCATAATATTGTAGAATTGCTTAAGGGCTCAGGAAGGCAAGTTGTGTTCTCCTCTATCCCTTCAGTGACAACCATGAATAAGGAAAATAATACGAAGAGGCAACAGGTCAACTCGTGGCTCTGGGACTGGTGTTATCAGCAGGGCTTTGGGTTTTTTGAGCATAGGCAGCCATATGAGACACCTGGCCTGCTGGTGGCAGGTGGGATGCGCCTGTCCCAGAGGAGGAAAAGAATTTTGGGGCAGGAATTAGCAGGACTCATTGACAGGGCTTTAAACTAGATATGAGGGGGGAAGGGGAGCTAACTGGACCTGTCAGGATGAAACCCAAGGGTAGCATGAGGCTTGAAGGATTAGTGAGGACTCTAAAAACCACTCTGTCATTTCATTTGTGAAAAGGGATTAGAAGCTTAGAAATTTCTGCTTGCAGACAATGGGAAAACCCTATCCTAAAAAGGGGGAAAGGGTACTGGGCCAGGAGTTAACAAAGCTCATGGACAGAGCTTTAAACTAGAAGTGAAGGGGGGAAGGGGATAAAACCAGGCCCACTGGCAGGGAGCCTGGGGGGAAAGGGCCAAGGATGAGGGTGAAAGCGGGAGCCCAGCTCAAGTGCATCTACACTAACGCATATCATTTGTTCAGGTTCATCTGATGCATAATTCATCTTTTCCCCATGATTGGGAACCCCCTTTAGTTAGGGATTTATCAACTGATCGTCGTTCTCTTATCAAATCCTCATATACATTAACCCCTAACTTGTTTCCTTGAACTTGGGGTAACAAGAAAAATAATGGTCTAATCTATCCCATAGAACATATCCCTGAGCACTTTGGAGGTAACCTTCGGTAGGTGTGTTGACCACAAATCCAACAATGGCCCTTCAGAGCCCAAGTCCCGTTAGCGAATGGGCCTTCCCATGGTTCATTATCCTGTGGTATTTCCTAGTATAGAGTATCTTTTGATCCCAGTTGTCCTCCTGCCATATCCCAGGGCTGCTGTTGGTGGATGGGGGTTGTTCAGTGACCTCCTGGCTCTTCTCTCTTCCCAAGGTGTGAGGATCTGGCCAAAGGGAACGCTCTCCTGCGGGAGCACCTTGAGAAAGTGAGTGAGGTGAATTCAGCCCTTAGAGGAGATGTTGGAAAACAGAGGGAGGATTGGATGAGGGCTCAGGAGGAGCTGGAAGTGAAGGAGAGAGAATGGCACCAGGAACACGTGTGAAATAATTCCTAAAATAAAAATTCTATTAAAAATATAGCACTGTTCACACATTAAGGCAAGGTATAAAATCGAAAGGTTTCCAGGGTAGAACACAGCGGCAGCTGGTGTGTGAGGAATCCGCTCCATCCCTGACTCCCTGAACAATATGGCTTGCAAAATAACACGGAGGATGGAGTGAAGATTCCACGGCTGTGATTATTCAGCAGATATGGGAAAACGCTATCCAATAGAACTGAGAAGCTGCATATTTGCTACCCTGAGCCAACAGTCTGTCAGACTTGGATGAAATGCTGTCCTTTGTGCCAACTTTACTCATTCTAATGTCATTCTAATACCAAAACACACCTCCAGCCCAGAGGCTACCCTCCTCCAAGGTGCGACCGCTCCTCTTTGAGTGTGTGCCCGGAATTTTCTGTAAGCGCTACCTTTAAATGCGAGGTGAGAGAATTTTACACCAATCCTAAGAAAGGTATTGATGACTAGAGTCACTCCAACTCCACCTTGAAGGTAAAAATAGTCTAAAAATATCCCAAGAAAGGGGGAATACTAGGGAAGATACCATGGTGGACAAGTCAGGGAGGATCCCATCAAGGACTGCCTCTGACTCCTGGCACCAGTCGAGGGGCTGAGCCTCTCTTCCCCCCCGGCATAGGGATGCCTTTGGGTAAAACATAGGCTCTACCAAGGCTTCCTCGGGGAACTTAGAAATCTCTCTGGAGGGTTACCTGTTCCATTGATAACCAGGCTGTGGTGTTTGGAACTTTCGTCGCGCATTAACCATATTTTTACTCGCACCTGCCTTGCATACAGTGTTTCTATCACCAGCAAACCCTAAGAACCTTTCTATCTGTTGTTTAAATAAACTGCACACTTAAGTAGCTGGCCATTCAGTTTCTCATTGAACGTGACCAACCATTTGAGTGTGGCCGTGCTAGTTCATGAGCACGACTAGGCTGAAGGTGCAGCCCGCTGCTAGTGTGTCTGGAATGGGGATAGTTTAATACATTAAAGGCGACTGGGCTGACAGTGGTGAATTGGGCATCAGTCCGAATTTAAACCTAGCCCCACCTGGCCTCCCATCTCGGTGAGGAGTGTTAGAACACAAGGGGCTTTATTTTCTGCTGAAACTATTGTGCCATTTGATGCAAAACTCGTCCAAGGGTGCATCCAGGGCTGGGGGTTGGAGGCGTGGGGAAGGGGGTTGAGGGGGGATTTAGGGGGATGGCACACGAGGGGGCTTCCACAAGGATTCACAGGAGGGTTTGTGAGGAATATGGGGGACTTGGGGTGGGTTTGAGGGGGGATTTGAGGGCCGGGGGATGGGTGTCCTACTAGGTGGTTTTGCAGGAGGGTTTGAACGAGGATTTCCACGAGGGCTTGTGGTAGGGGGATGGGGAGCTTGGGGGGACAGGGGAGGGTGTTGACAGGGGATCTGGAGGGTGGGGAGGGGGTGGATGATGGGATGAGAGTGTTTGCACGAGGGGTCGCACGAGGGTTCATGGGGTGAGGGG
>NW_015091039.1:9820-11829 GCF_001431845.1 Calidris pugnax | reverse complement strand
GGGGAGCGGTTTGAGGGGGGGATTTGAGGGCCAGGTGTCCTACTAGGTGGTTTTGCAGGAAGGTTTGAACAAGGATTTCGAGGAGGGCCTGGGGGGCATCACGAAGGGGGTTGAGAGGCGATTTTGGAGGTGGGGAGGATAGAAGGAGGTTTTGCGCAGGGTCTTGAATGAGCATTCACACTAGGATTTCCACAAGGATTCTCCCACAGATTCCTGGTGGCGGTTGTTGTTTTGGGGAGCGGTACAAGGGATGCTCCAGGGGTACAAGGGAGGCTGGAGAAGCTCAGAGGGGGGTGGGGGCTGCTGTACGAGGGTTTGTGCATGAGGGCTCGCACAAAGATTCACATGAGGATTGGCACAAGGCCTTGCAAGAAGGTTTGTGGGGTGAGGGAGGGGGCTGAGATGGGGCCTGGGGGGTTAGGCATCACACGCGAGGGGCCACAATCCAACTCACTTTGTGCATGAGGGCTCGCACAAAGATTCACATGAGGATTGGCACAAGGCCTTGCAAGAAGGTTTGTGGGGTGAGGGAGGGGGCTGAGATGGGGCCTGGGGGGTTAGGCATCACACGCGAGGGGCCACAATCCAACTCACTGATCTCCTGTGTCCTCTGAAACCTTCTGGGTCCTCCCTGAACACCTGGGACCCCCAAACGCCCCTCTCCCCAACATCCTGGGTCCCCCTTAACTCTTGGATTCCCCCATAGTCACCCATTTCCCCAGTCTCCCGGTTCCCTCCAAAGTCCTGGCTCCCCTCATAGAGGCCAATCTCCAACTTCTTGCATCCCCCCAGCCTCCTGGCTCCTCCCCAAAACCCTACCTCCCTGATCTCACAGGTCCCCCCAAACTCCCGTGTCTCACATGACACCCATCTCTTGTCTGTCCTCAACCTCCTTTGTCCTCCCAAACCTCCTGGCTCCCCCCCCAGATCCCACCTCCCTCATCTCCTGGGTCCCTCTAACCCCATTTGATTTTCCCCATAGACACACATCTTTGACCTCCTGGGTCTCCCCACAATTCTACCTCTTCCGTCTCCTGAGTTGGTCCCTGAGATGTCCTCACCCTCTTGGCCACCACCACCCTCTGGGCAGTGCTGAAGAAGATGGGGCTGAAGGCCAACCAGGGGATGCAGGTGGTTGGTGTACATGAGGAAGCCAATGGCTTTGACCTTGTTGAAGGCCTCGAGGACACCCCGGTCTTTGATGGTGTAGATGGTGCAGGTCAACATAAGGAGAAGAGCATAGGCCAAGCAGGTGGGCAAAGGGGTGGGGGGGACACCCACAGCCCCAGGGGGCTGAGGGTGCTGAGGGCCAGCAGGAGCAGGATGGCAGGGCTGGGAGGGCTAGGGGGGCATCTTGCAGGGGGCACCCATGGGGTGGGGACTCCCTGGGAGGGGGGCACCCACTGGGGCAGGTGGGGCACCCTATGAGGGGTGGGCTGGCACCTATGGCAGGGGGGGCCCTATGGGGATGTGAGGAGAGGGGTGGTGGCACCCTATGGGATGAGGGCGGCACTCTATAGACGTGGGATGGGGGACCTGACACCCTATGGGGTGCAGGGCTGGCACCCTATGGGAAGCGGGGGCTGGCAGCCTAGAGGGCAGGGGTGGCACCCTATGGGGTTGGGGACACCCTATGGGGTAAAGGGGGGAGGGGCTAGCTCCCATTGGGGTTTGAGGGGGTCCCCTAATGGGTGGGGAGAGGGAGACTGGAACCTATTGTGGGGGGGAACCCTATGGGAACTTGGGGGTCCTGGACCCCTGGGTGCCCCCTGTCCTGCTCACCTGAGTCGGTGCTCCCAGACACCTGGGTCCCCCAAGAGCCGTCACCAAAGGCAGGGTGGGGGGTTGTCACTCCGGACACCCCAGTCGCCTCCACCAAGTTTGACCAAACTGCTATAATCCTCTCCCCCCTCAGTTAAAAGCAGCTGTTAATTACTGTGTGGGTGTGTGTCTATAGAGATGCCCCCCCATAACACCTCCTGGGGGTTCTGTTGGGGGACGGGGGGGGG
>NW_015091039.1:7436-9601 GCF_001431845.1 Calidris pugnax | reverse complement strand
TGAGGGGACCCGGGATGACACTGGGGCGGGGGGCTGTGGGGACACTGGGGGATGAGAGAAGCTGGGGGGGACATTGAGGAGCTGTGGGTGCTCAGGGGGCTGAGGGGACCTTGCAGGGCTGAGAGACCATTGGGGAGGCTGAGGGGACCCGGAGGGGTGGTGAGGGTGAGGGGGACCTTGAGGGGAGGTATCGGGGGGTGAGAGGACACTGGGGGACCCGGGGACGGATGAGCCTGAGGACGCAGAGCCCCTGTCAATGCCCGGGACCACCAAGTGACCGGGAACGGCCATTCCCGCCACGCACTCCCCGCCGCAGCCACGCCCCTTGGCGGTAACCACGCCCTGTGCCACGCCCCTGCCGCATTGGCCCCGCCTCCTCCCCGGCCGTGCTCTCTGGCCCTTTGGCGACAGCGCCCAAAGGGCCGAGGGGGATCTGGGGGGTGATACCCCCTCCACACAGACACACAAGGGAAACTGAGGCACACACAGGCTTTGGGGGCGGTGCGGGGGTGGGTGTCAGGGGGAACCCGGGTGTAATAATTAACTAGGGGTAATTTGCTGATCAAACAAGTTAAGCAAGAAGGACAAACCCATTATGGCAGCCTTGAGAACTTCCTGTTTGATAAGAAGAGACATGACCATAATGTTATCTTAAGCACCTGTTAATTATCTTCAGCACCTGTTAAACCACAATGTTACCTTACGGTGATAATGTGTGCCTTTGTACCAATCAACCATGTAAAGAATAGATTGTATAAGATGATTTTGTAATCTACATTTCATTGGAACTGCCTGAAGCAGAGGGGCCTACCAAAGATGTCAAGACCAACCTCTGTGAAGATAAAAAGGGCTGCTTGGCTTGCCTGAATTTGCAAGCCCTTGGTGGAGCTGCGAGTCCCAGGCCGCCCAGCGCCGCTTTTGCTTTCCTACCTTAATAAATATTTAGTGAATCTATTTTGGACTCGATTTGCCTTAAATTCAACTATAACATGTTCCCAAAGTTCTGCGGGTCTCTGCAGAGTTTTCCAAACGTCTGCAAGGGTTCCCAAAAGTCTTCAGGGGTTCCCAAAGGTCTTCAGGAGTTCCCAAAAATCTGCAAATGCCAAATGGGGATTTTTTGGAAACCCTGAAGAGCCCGGAAGACCTTTGGGAAGCCCTGCAGACTTTTGGGAAGCTTTGCAGACCTTTGAGAACCCCAGCAGAGCCCTGCAGACCTTTGGGAACCCCTGCAGACCTTTGGGAACCCTTGCAGAGCCCAGAATCCCAGAATTGGAATGCAGGGCTTCCCAAATGTCTGAGGTGTTCCTAAAGGTCTGCAGGAGTTCCCAAAGGTCTGCAGCGCTCTGTAGGGGTTCCCAAATGGGGATCATTGGGAACCCCTGCATAGCCCTGCAGGTTTTTGGGAACCCCCGCAGACCTTTGGGAACCCCTTCAGACTTTTGGGAAGACCTGCAGACCGTTGGGAACCCCTGCAGTCTTTTGGGAACCCCTGCAAAACTCTGCATACCCCTGCTGAGCCCTGCACACCTATGGAAACCCCTGCAGGCCTTCGGGAACTCCTGTAGAGCCCTGCAGAAATTTGGGAAGCCCTGCAGAGACCTGCAGAGCTTTGCGAACACCTGCAGACATTAGGAAACACAGCCCTAATCCCTGCCATGGGGCTGAGGGGACACTGGGGAGGGCTATGGGGGCATTCTGGGGGGGAGCTGAGGGGACCCAGAGGGGGTTTAGAGGGACACGGAGGGTTGAGGGGACATTGGGGGTAGTGAGGGGATACTGGCAGGGCCTAAGTGGACATATGGGGCTCAAGGACATTTGGGGGGGGCGTCTGTGGGGGAGCTGAGGGGATCCAGTGGGGACTGAGGTGACATTGGAGGGGCTGAAGTGGGGAGATGAGGGGACATTGATGGGCCCGGGGGGGGGGGGGGGACTTGGGGGGGGGGTTAGGGGGGGGCGGAGGGGACACGGGGGGGCTGAGGGGGACCCAGTGGGACATTGAGGAACTGTGGGTGCCCAGGGGGGCTTTGGGGACATTGGTGGAGGGTTAAGTGGACATTGAGGGGCTGAGGAGGCCTGGGGAGACACTGAGGGGGGCTGTAGGGACACTGGGAGGACGAGGGGACCTGGGTTGCTTGAGAGGACCCGGGGGGACACTTGGGGGAAGA
>NW_015091039.1:5638-7390 GCF_001431845.1 Calidris pugnax | reverse complement strand
TGAGGGGACCCGGGATGACACTGGGGCGGGGGGCTGTGGGGACACTGGGGGATGAGAGAAGCTGGGGGGGACATTGAGGAGCTGTGGGTGCTCAGGGGGCTGAGGGGACCTTGCAGGGCTGAGAGACCATTGGGGAGGCTGAGGGGACCCGGAGGGGTGGTGAGGGTGAGGGGGACCTTGAGGGGAGGTATCGGGGGGTGAGAGGACACTGGGGGACCCGGGGACGGATGAGCCTGAGGACGCAGAGCCCCTGTCAATGCCCGGGACCACCAAGTGACCGGGAACGGCCATTCCCGCCACGCACTCCCCGCCGCAGCCACGCCCCTTGGCGGTAACCACGCCCTGTGCCACGCCCCTGCCGCATTGGCCCCGCCTCCTCCCCGGCCGTGCTCTCTGGCCCTTTGGCGACAGCGCCCAAAGGGCCGAGGGGGATCTGGGGGGTGATACCCCCTCCACACAGACACACAAGGGAAACTGAGGCACACACAGGCTTTGGGGGCGGTGCGGGGGTGGGTGTCAGGGGGAACCCGGGTGTAATAATTAACTAGGGGTAATTTGCTGATCAAACAAGTTAAGCAAGAAGGACAAACCCATTATGGCAGCCTTGAGAACTTCCTGTTTGATAAGAAGAGACATGACCATAATGTTATCTTAAGCACCTGTTAATTATCTTCAGCACCTGTTAAACCACAATGTTACCTTACGGTGATAATGTGTGCCTTTGTACCAATCAACCATGTAAAGAATAGATTGTATAAGATGATTTTGTAATCTACATTTCATTGGAACTGCCTGAAGCAGAGGGGCCTACCAAAGATGTCAAGACCAACCTCTGTGAAGATAAAAAGGGCTGCTTGGCTTGCCTGAATTTGCAAGCCCTTGGTGGAGCTGCGAGTCCCAGGCCGCCCAGCGCCGCTTTTGCTTTCCTACCTTAATAAATATTTAGTGAATCTATTTTGGACTCGATTTGCCTTAAATTCAACTATAACATGGGCGTCTCCCAACCTTCCCCTTAATCCCCACTGCCCCCTTTCCCGGGGCCGGGGCCCCTGGAAGCTCGGGGCTCCTGAAGAGGTTGGGGAGGGTCAGAGGCAGCGCAGAGCAAGCACAGCAAGGCGGGGGTTGGAAAATTTGGGGGTATTGGGAGGGGTACCGTAGATTTGGGTGTTGCTATGGGGAGGTGAGGGACAAATCTGGGAGTCCCGAAATTGGGGGGAGGGGGAAAATTTGGGAGGACCCGTAGATTGAAAGGGGGTGTCCCACAGATTGGGGGGAGGCCCCATAGATTGGGGTGGCCCTACTTTGGGGGGATCCCGGGGGTTGGAGGAGTGAAGGGTCCTGTGGGGGTTGGGGGAATATTTTGGGGGTGTCCCATTAGCTTGCGGGGGGGGCGGAGGAGGGTGGCAGCTCCAGGGTTCCCCCTGCACCCGCATTCTCCAGCAGCTGCCTCTTTGGTGGGAGAGGGACTTCAGCGGGGCTGAAGGGCAATGAGTCCCCGATTTTGAGGGTGGGTGGGGGTGTGGATTGACAGGGGAGGGGCAGAAAGAGGCAGGAGCAACCCCCTCCTCCCCCCGGGGGACCCAGGGGGCCCCCCCCCCCCCCCCCCCCCAAAAAAAAAACCCACAGTAAAGAAGTCTGTATATTTAACTTATTCAGTATCAGCTTGTACACAGACTACATATAAAAATGTAGGGCCTATCTAGTACCCACTTATGCCAATCAAGATTCAATATTTATTTTAATAGCTCTGCC
>NW_015091039.1:0-5545 GCF_001431845.1 Calidris pugnax | reverse complement strand
CATTCTCCAGCAGCCGCCTCTTTGGTGGGGCTGAAGGGCAATGAGTCCTGATTTTGAGGGTGGGTGGGTGTGTATTTGGACAGGGGAGGGGCAGAAAGAGGCAGGAGCAACCCCCTCCTCCTCCAGGGGGACCCAGGGGACCCCCCCTCCCTCCTTCCCCAAAAAGGAACCCCCAAACTTGGGCTCGTCCCGGCAGAATTTGCACAGGCCTTGCAGGTCCAGCTCCACTGCCTGCCCCGGCTGCGTGCGAGGGCACGTGATGGGGTGCCCTCCCCTATCATGCTGGTGATAGAAAGTAGGGTCACATACACCCCCCCGCCCCCGGGGATATTACAACATGAGCAGATATTACAACACGGCAGTGGAGGCAGGATTAGGGGCATTGCGGGAGCCGAGCACCAGCAGAGGGTGAGGCTGAGGCCTGATATTAAAGTTATTAGCAGCTATTTTAATCAGCTATTAGGGGGATTATAGTAACCAGGCCCCAGTACTTGCAGCTTGATGGGAACTAGACCCCACTCGTATCGTAGCTGGGACCCTGGTGTCACGTCTGGAGCAGCTGTGAGGGGTCTTATGGCACCTGACCCCAACATGAGGGGTGTTAAGGTACTTCAACCTGCCGGTTTTGGACGGTAATTTGGACCCTAATACTAAACTGAAGCAGCTATTAGGTACCCGCACCCGACCTCCCCCCTTTTAGGGGTCTTACAGTACCTGGACCCCACTGTTTCCATAGCTTGGACCCCAAGACTAGCCCTGGTGCAGCTATTAGGGTTGTTATGGTAATTGACAGGGGAGGGGCAGAAAGAGGCAGGAGCAACCCCCTCCTCCTCCCGGGGGACCCAGGGGACCCCCCCTCCCTCCCTCCCCAAAAAAGGAACCCCCAAACTTGGGCTTGTCCCAGCAGAATTTGCATCCTCTGGGCACAGACAGGCCTTGCAGGTCCAGCTCCACTGCCTGCCCCGGCTGCGTGCGAGGGCACGTGATGGGGTGCCCTCCCCTATCATGCTGGTGATAGAAAGTAGGGTCACATACACCCCCCCGCCCCCGGGGATATTACAACATGAGCAGATATTACAACACGGCAGTGGAGGCAGGATTAGGGGCATTGCGGGAGCCGAGCACCAGCAGAGGGTGAGGCTGAGGCCTGATATTAAAGTTATTAGCAGCTATTTTAATCAGCTATTAGGGGGATTATAGTAACCAGGCCCCAGTACTTGCAGCTTGATGGGAACTAGACCCCACTCGTATCGTAGCTGGGACCCTGGTGTCACGTCTGGAGCAGCTGTGAGGGGTCTTATGGCACCTGACCCCAACATGAGGGGTGTTAAGGTACTTCAACCTGCCAGTTTTGGACGGTAATTTGGACCCTAATACTAAACTGAAGCAGCTATTAGGTACCCGCACCCGACCTCCCCCCTTTTAGGGGTCTTACAGTACCTGGACCCCACTGTTTCCATAGCTTGGACCCCAAGACTAGCCCTGGTGCAGCTATTAGGGTTGTTATGGTAATGAACCCCAACATTAGGGAGCATTGTGGTACCTGACCCGCACTCTTAGGGGAGCTTCAACCTAATATTAACCCCAGACCAGCTATTGGAAGCATTATGGTCACTGGATCCCAGTATTGGGGGTGTTACGATACCTAGGCCCCACTATTAGTGGGCATTACGGTACCTGGACCCTGGAGTTAGAGCAGCTTGAACCCCGATATTAGGCATTGCTCAACTACTAGGGATGGTATGGTACCTGAACCCCATTACTAGGAGCATTACAGTAATTTATTAGCAGCTATTTTAATCAGCTATTAGGGGG
Organism: Calidris pugnax; assembly: GCF_001431845.1. NCBI lineage: Eukaryota > Metazoa > Chordata > Aves > Charadriiformes > Scolopacidae > Calidris > Calidris pugnax. Next base: position 3,730 of record NW_015091039.1, on the reverse strand, counting down.
ATTACGGTAACCAGCCCCCAGTATTTGCAGCTTGATGGGAACGAGACCCCGCTCCTGACACAGGCCAGGGCCTCCCTGTGGCCTCCATGGCCATTGCAGCTTGATGGGAACTAGACCCCACTCGTATCGTAGCTGGGACCCTGGTGTCACGTCTGGAGCAGCTGTGAGGGGTCTTATGGCACCTGACCCCAACATGAGGGGTGTTAAGGTACTTCAACCTGCCAGTTTTGGACGGTAATTTGGACCCTAATACTAAACTGAAGCAGCTATTAGGTACCCGCACCCGACCTCCCCCCTACCTCCCACCATTGGCCTGGGCCCGTGGGTCCGGCCTGTCTATAGCCCTTGTTATTGTTGAATTTAAAGGCAAATCGAGTCTGAAATAGATTCACAAAATATTTATTAAGGTAGAAAAGCAAAAACAGCGCTGGGTGGCTGGGGAGTTGCAGCTCCACCAAAGGCTCGCAAATTTGGACAAGTTAAACAGCTCTTTTTATCTTCATGGAGGTAGGTTTTGATCTCTTCGGTACGCCCCTCCGCTTCTTTCGTTAGGCAGTGGAGGCAGGATTAGGGGCATTGCGGGAGCCGAGCACCAGCAGAGGGTGAGGCTGAGGCCTGATATTAAAGTTATTAGCAGCTATTTTAATCAGCTATTAGGGGGATTATAGTAACCAGGCCCCAGTACTTGCAGCTTGATGGGAACTAGACCCCACTCGTATCGTAGCTGGGACCCTGGTGTCACGTCTGGAGCAGCTGTGAGGGGTCTTATGGCACCTGACCCCAACATGAGGGGTGTTAAGGTACTTCAACCTGCCAGTTTTGGACGGTAATTTGGACCCTAATACTAAACTGAAGCAGCTATTAGGTACCCGCACCCGACCTCCCCCCTTTTAGGGGTCTTACAGTACCTGGACCCCACTGTTTCCATAGCTTGGACCCCAAGACTAGCCCTGGTGCAGCTATTAGGGTTGTTATGGTAATGAACCCCAACATTAGGGAGCATTGTGGTACCTGACCCGCACTCTTAGGGGAGCTTTCTTTTTATCTTCATGGAGGTAGGTTTTGATCTCTTCGGTACGCCCCTCCGCTTCTTTCGTTATCGTGGCTTCTTCAGGCCTGTTCTTGCCTCAGGCCGTTTCGATAAAAATGGGGTTTGCAAAAATCAGTTCATACAATCTTTCTTTACATGGTTGATTGGTACAAAGTTTTTAAACGAAGATACAAGTTGCGGTTTTACTATTCTTCCCCAGATAATGTATTTTGATAACATTGTGGTTAAGCCTGTTCTTGCCAGACAGGACGTTCCTATGTCTGGTGCGGCGAGATCACTCCCCTTGCTTAGGTCATTTGATCAGCAAATTACCCTTAATTACTTATTACAATTCCCCCCTTTCTTTTATCTATAAGTGATTTGCTGATCAAACCTAGACAATACCTCACAAGCTGCATCTAATTCAGGATTTCCGTTTGGTACAATTTTCATTTCTAGTTCTGATTGCTTCATTACCATTAGCTGCACTTTTTCCAGTCTGCTTTTAACAAAGGTTACAAGCTTATTAATGATAAAAGGTCCAAAAGTCAGAGCCAATATCAACATTATAAGGGGTCCCGCCAAAGTAGAAATTAAGGTAGTCAGCCAGGGTGACTGATTAAACCAGGATTCATACCAGGAGGACTGAGCCGCACATAATCCTCCTGAGTGCAAGAACAAAAGGTCCAATCCTCTTTGATTCTGCAGAACCACTTCCGACAATGAGGTTAGTGATTTTTCTAAATAGGAAATAGATTTTTCTATTTGGGCCCTCCTTAGAGCCTTCCTGCCCTCCAGCAGATCGACATCCTGCCTCACCTTTTCAGAAGGACAGGGGAGAGAGAAGGAAAGAGGAAGGTTTCGAGCGCTTCATCTGAGGTAGCCAATATTGACAGATTTGCAGCTGCTGAAGATCCCCGGGGTGAAGAAGAGGTTGAGAATCAAAAGGGAAGAGCAGTTTGGGCAACAGGGATAATGAACACGGTGAGAGTTCGGGATCCACAGGAATGAGCAAAAGGAAGAAGTGCATTTCAAGAATGAAGAATGAAGCAAGCTCAGAATGGGTCACAAGACCTGCTGAAACTACAGCCACTCTTCACTTGATGTCTCCCAACACCACTGCCAGAAAAACCATCAGTGCCCCAACTGGAGCTTCTGTTCTGAGAGCACGTGGACTGAGGCTCTGCCTTCACGTTGCTCTTCAGTAAAGTTCTTTTGAGGGACACTGTTGTTATGGGCTTTTCTGCAGAGGAACTTTGCAAACTGCCTTCTTGGTCATACATCCCAGTGGGATCCTTGCATCTCGGTTCCCTTTTTGCAATACCAGTAGCACAACATTGCAAACCTCTGTTCCCAAAGGTCTGCAGGGCTCTGCAGGGCTCTCCAAAGGTCTGCAGGGCTTCCCAAAGGTCTGCAGGGGTTCCCAATGTTCTGATGGCTCTCCAGGAGTTTCAAAAGGTCAGCAGCGGTTCCCAGAAGTCTGTAGGGCTCTGCAGGGCTCCCCAAAGGTCTGCAGGGCTTCCCGAAGGTCTGCAGGGCTCTGCAGGGTTCCCAAAGGTCTGCAGAGGTTCCCAAAGGTCTGCAGAGGAAATAGATTTTTCTATTTGGGCCAGATCTTCACCTACTGCAGCTCTCAAAGAGGTGAGACTTTGTTGTTGTTGCACTAAGGAGGTTATGCCAGTGGCAGTTCCAGCGACCCCTAATCCAAGTAGGGTAGCTATAGTGACTGCAGATATTGGCTGCCTTTTGCTAAGTTTATGCTCTAACTTGCTCCAATGAAGGTAAATAGCCCCTTCCCCATGTAAGAGAATTCTAGGTATCACAGTGACCTGTACGCAAAATTCCAAGGCATTTTTCTTGAGAACAGCAGTGGACAAACGCGGTGTTAATCCAGTTATGGAGCAAACCCACCATGCTCCAGGGCTAGGCAGAATCCATTTAATATCAGATGCAAAATTCTGAGCCTGGTTATTACATAGAGCTCTTCTCCCATTCGTTACCTTTCCTACACACCAACCGCTCCCTCTGACCTGTTGGAGAGTGACCCCCGCTTTCCGTTCTCTCCAATTACATCTGGAGGGATTCTCCTCGGCACAGGTATTAAAGGGAGATGGCACAGCTATCCCCTCACAAAAAGGGGGCTTTATGTCCTAGCGTAACCAACAGGAAGTGGTAAAATTTGGATTTGTTGTATTCAGAGCTTGATAGGCTGCCTGCATTACAGTCCATAAGGGTTCGTCACTTTTAGGTACTTCCTCCACTTTATTCATAAAGGTTAGAGACGTCCCTGGAGTGACTGTGACTATGGAGTTTCCTACCTTTGTTTTTTTCTTTTTCCCTTTTCGCTTTGTGATGACCCGATTGGGTCCTACTGCTTGTGACATTTTAACTTCACGTTTTTGAATGAATATCAGTCCTCCTCTATCTGTTCCAGTTTCCCCAGGTTCGTCCAAGTAACCATCCGTGGTCCTTAGGCTGCAGGATTTCTAGTATAACATGTTTACAGTTGCCGAGATGGGGGCCATCTATATGTCCATCCCAGCTAGGAGCTGGTGGGTTACATGCCCTGGGTCCCCTTATTATATTTAAAAACCTATCTTTAATGGCTACGTCCTACAAAAGTTCAGAAAGGACCCCCTGGCTTTCTGAAATCCTTCTCAGGGAGGAGTCTGGGGCAGCTGGATCCAACCCTAGTCCCAA
>NW_015091038.1:1866-2539 GCF_001431845.1 Calidris pugnax | reverse complement strand
GTGACACCTCCCCCCCGCAGGATGACCACAAGCTGTCCCTGGATGAGCTGGGCAGGAAGTACCAGGTGGACCTGTCCCGGGTGAGATGTCCCCACGTCCCACCAGCGGGGCCACCAGTGGTGCCCCCCCCGTCCCTCCTGTCCCCACGGGTGACACCCGGCCCTGTCCCCTCCCAGTGTCCCCCATCCCTCCTGTCCCCATGGGTGACCGTGTCCCCTGTCCCCTCCCACCATCCCCTGTCCCCTCCCGTGATCCCGCATCCCTCCCGTCCCCCATGGGTGACATCCAGCCCTGTCCCCTCCCAGTGTCCCCCATCTCTCCTGTCCCACCATGGGTGACACCTGGACATGTCCCCTGTCCCCTGGCTGTGTCCCCTGTCCCCACTGGTGGCACCCAGCCCCGTCCCCTCTCCCCTCCCGGTGTCCCACATCCCTCCTGTCCCTGTTGGTGACACCCAGCCGTGTCCCCCTGTCCCCTCCCGTCATCCTGCATCCCTCCTGTCCCCGTGGGTGACCGTGTCCCCTGTCCCCTCCCAGTGTCCTGTGTCCCCTGTCCCCTCCCAATGTCCTGCATCCCTCCTGTCCCTGTGGGTCCAACCTGGCTGTGTCCCCTGTCCCCTCCCAGTGTCCCCTGTCCCCTCCAGCTTCCCACGTCCCTCCTGTCCCCCCACGGG
>NW_015091038.1:0-1241 GCF_001431845.1 Calidris pugnax | reverse complement strand
CCAAGCACGGTGTGGGGGGTGGTGATCACCATGGGGGTCTAGACACTTATGGGGCGCATCCCTGGGCTGGTTTGGGGTCCCAGAACCCCTTTTTGGGGCAGTTTTGGGGCTCCTGGACCCATATTTGAGGCTCCTCAACCCATTTTTGAGGTCCCTGACCCCCCCGTGTCCCCCCCCAGGCACAGTGTGGGGGGTGGTGATCACCATGGGGGTCCAGATGGTTATGGGGCGCATCGTTGAGATGGTCTGAGGCTCCTAGACCCATTTTGGGGGCTCCTAGACCCATATTTGAGGTTCCTGGGGCCATTTTTGGGGTTCCTCAACCTGTTTTTGGGGTCCCTGACCCCCCCATGTCCCCCCCCAGGCATGGTGTGGGGGGTGGTTATCACCACGGGGGTCCAGACGGTTATGGGGCGCATCGCTGAGATGGTCTGAGGTTCCTGGACCCACTTTTGAGGTTCCTCAACCCACTTTTGAGGTTCCTCAACCCGTTTTTGAGCTCCCTGACCCCCCCGTGTCCCCCCCCCAGGCATGGTGTGGGGGGTGGTGATCGCCATGGGGGTCCAGACAGTTATGGGGTGCATTGTTGGATGGTCTGGAGCTCCTGGACCCATATTTGAGGCTCCTGGACCCATTTTTGAGGTTCCTCAACCCATTTTTGAGGTTCCTCAACCCATTTTTTGGGGTCCCTGACCCCCCCGTGTCCCCCCCCAGGCATGGCATGGGGGGTGGTGATTGCCATGGGGGTCAAGACGGTTATGGGGCGCATCGTTGAGATGGTCTGAGGTTCCTGGACCCACTTTTGAGGTTCCTGGACCCACTTTTGAGGTTCCTCAACCCATTTTTGAGGTTCCTCAACCCATTTTGGTCTGCGGTTCCTGGACCCACTTTTGAGGTTCCTGGACCCACTTTTGAGGTTCCTCAACCCATTTTTGAGGTTCCTCAACCCATTTTGGGGGGTTCCTGACCCCCCTATTTCCCCCCCCACAGGCACGGCACGGGGGGTGGTGATCGCCACGGGGGACCGGACGGTTATGGGGCGCATCGCCACGCTGGCCTCGGGGTTGGAGGTGGGGAAGACCCCCATCGCGGTGGAGATCGAGCACTTCATCCAACTCATCACGGGCGTCGCCGTCTTCCTCGGCATCTCCTTCTTCATCCTCTCCCTCATCCTGGGCTACACCTGGTTGGAGGCCGTCATCTTCCTCATCGGCATCATCGTGGCCAACGTGCCCGAGGGG
>NW_015091037.1:27007-29500 GCF_001431845.1 Calidris pugnax | reverse complement strand
AACGAGGGGCAGTTCCGGCTGCGTTTCGGGGTGCGGGGCCGCTCCCCGGGGCAGCTCCAGCGCCCCACGGGGGTCACCGTGGACATGAACGGGGACATCATCATCGCCGACTACGACAACCGCTGGGTCAGCATCTTCTCCCCCGAGGGCAAGTTCAAGGTGAGGGGGGGGATTTACCCAGGCTGGGGAGGGGTTGGGGGGGTTGGTCTGTGGCCCCCACCCCCGGCCCTGACCCCCCCTCTCCCCACCGCAGACCAAGATCGGGGCCGGGCGGCTGATGGGCCCCAAGGGGGTGGCCGTGGACCGCAACGGGCACATCATCGTGGTGGACAACAAGGCCTGCTGCGTCTTCATCTTCCAGTCCAACGGCAAACTCGTCACCAAGTTCGGCAGCCGCGGCACGGCCGAGAGGCAGTTCGCAGGTACCGACCCCCCCGCGGCCACCGAGACCCCCCCACGTGTGCCACGGGCTCCCCCGGGATGGGACGGCCCCGTGGGGTACCCCCACCGACCACCGGGGATGGGGCTGGGCTCCTGTTCTGGTTCTGGGCTCCGGTTCCTGTTCTGGGTTCTTGGTTCCAGGTTCTGGGTTCAGGTTCCAGGCTCATCCTGGGCTCCGGTTCTAGATCTGGGTTCTGGGTTGGGGCTCTGGGCTCTGGGTCTGGGTTCAGGCTCTGGTTCTAGCTCTGTGTTCTGGATTGGGGTTCTGCGTTCAGGTTCTGGGTTTGGGCTCTGGTTCTAGTTTTGGGCTCTGGTTCTAGTTTTGGGCTCTTGGTTCTGGGCTTGGGCTCTGGTTCTAGCTCTGGGTCCTGGGCTTGGGCTTTGCTTCTGGGCTCTGGTTCTGGGTTTGAGTTCTGGGTTTGAGTTCTAGCCCTGGGTTCTAGGCTGGGGCTCTGGTTCCAGGTTCCAGGTTTGGGTTCTGGGTTCAGGTCCTGGGCTGTGGCTCTGGGCTCTGGTTCTGGGTTTGGGCTTTGGTTCTAGTTCTGGGTTGGGGCTCTGGGCTCTGGTTCAGGGTACAGGCTCTGAGCTCTGGGCTCTGGTTCTAGTTCTGGGCTCTGGGTTGAGGTTCTGGGTTTGGTCTCTGGTTCTAGTTTTGGTCTCTTGGTTCTGGGCTCCGGATTGGGTTCTGGGCTCTGGTTCTGGGTTCAGGCTCTGGTTCTAGCTCTGGGCTCTGGGTTCAGGTTCTGAGTTTGGGCTTTGGTTCTAGATTCTGGGCTCTTGGTTCTGGGCTCTGAGTTCGGGTTCTGGGCTCTGGTTCTGGGTTTGGGTTCTAGCCCTGGGTTCTAGGCTGGGGCTCTGGTTCCAGGTTCCAGGTTTGGGTTCTGGGTTCAGGTCCTGGGCTGTGGCTCTGGGCTCTGGTTCTGGGTTTGGGCTTTGGTTCTAGTTCTGGGTTGGGGCTCTGGGCTCTGGTTCAGGGTACAGGCTCTGAGCTCTGGGCTCTGGTTCTAGTTCTGGGCTCTGGGTTGAGGTTCTGGGTTTGGTCTCTGGTTCTAGTTTTGGTCTCTTGGTTCTGGGCTCCGGATTGGGTTCTGGGCTCTGGTTCTGGGTTCAGGCTCTGGTTCTAGCTCTGGGCTCTGGGTTCAGGTTCTGAGTTTGGGCTTTGGTTCTAGTTCTGGGCTCTGGATCGGGTTCTGGGCTCTGAGTTCAGGTTCTAAGCTCTGGTTCTAGTGCTGGGTTCTGGGCTTGGGCTTCGCTTCTGGGCTCTGGTTCTTGGCTTGAGTTCTAGCCCTGGGTTCTAGGCTGGGGCTCTGGTTCCAGGTTCCAGGTTTGGGTTCTGGATTCAGGTCCTGGGCTGTGGCTCTGGGCTCTGGTTCTGGGCTTTGGTTCTAGTTCTGGGCTCTTGGTTCTGGGCTCCAGATTCAGTTCTGGGCTCTGGGTTCAGGTTCTGGGTTTGGGCTTTGGTTCTAGTTTTGGTCTCTTGGTTCTGGGCTCCGGATTGGGTTCTGGGCTCTGGTTCTGGGTTCAGGCTCTGGTCCTAGTTCTAGGCTTTGGGTTCAGGTTGAGTTTGGGCTTTGGTTCTAGTTTTGGTCTCTTGGTTCTGGGCTCCGAATTGGGTTCTGGGCTCTGGTTCTGGTTCTGGGCTCTGGTCCTGGGTTCCAGTTCTGGGCTCTGGTCCTAGTTCTAGGCTTCGGGTTCAGGTTCTGAGTTTGGGCTTTGGTTCTAGATTCTGGGCTCTTGGTTCTGGGCTCTGAGTTCGGGTTCTGGGCTCTGGTTCTGGGTTTGGGTTCTAGCCCTGGGTTCTAGGCTGGGGCTCTGGGTTTGGGTTCTGGATTCCAGTCCTGGGCTCTGTTCCTGGGTTCCGAGGGGGGTTCTGGGCCCTGGGTGGGGGCTCTGGGTTCCCGGCTGGAGCTCTGGGCTCTGGGCTCTGGTCCCCGTGGGTCTGGGGTCCCGGAGGTGCCGTGGGGCCGGTCCCTGCCTGCGCTGACCCCCCCGGGGGTTCCACACACACCGGGGACCCCCGTCCCTGTGGTGGGGGGCTGAGGGGTGTCCCCG
>NW_015091037.1:24360-26642 GCF_001431845.1 Calidris pugnax | reverse complement strand
AGGGTCCCTGGTCCCCGAGCCGTCCCGGGGGGGGCTGGGGGGTGACAGGGTGTCAGTGCAGGGGTGTGCAGGGGTGTGTGGGGATGTCTGAGGGTCCCTGGGGGTGTGTGGGGGTGTCCCCGGGGGTGTCTGAGGGTGCCCCCCCAGGTGTACAGCGCGGACGGGGAGTTCCTGTTCAAGTTCGGGTCGCACGGGGAGGGGAACGGGCAGTTCAACGCCCCCACGGGGGTGGCCGTCGACGGCAACGGGAACATCATCGTGGCCGATTGGGGCAACAGCCGCATCCAGGTACGGGGGGGGGACACCCACCCCCAGGGGCACTGGGGGGACACACCATGGGTCCTCTGACCCCCCCCTGGACATGGGGGCCCTGGGAGCCCCAGGACAGCACCGACCCCCTCCCTCTCCTGTCCCTCTTACGTCCCGTCCTGTCCCCATCCCTGTCCCCATCCCCATCTCAATCCCGTCCCCATTCCCATCCCATCCCCACCTTTATCCCATCCCGTACCTGTCCCCATCCTTGTCCCCATCCCGTCCCCCCGGGTGGGGGCAGGGCTTTGGCCACGGTGGGGGCTGGTGGCCCAAATGCGGAGCCAGGGGCCGGGTGGGGGTTCCCTCACGGGGGGGTCTGTTGGGGTGGGGGGTCCCTCCTGCCCCTGGTGTCTGTCGTGTCCCTGGTGCCCCCGGTGTCCATTGTGTCCCTCCTGCCCCCGTTGTCCCCGTTGTCCTGATGTCCCTGGTGCCCCTCATGTCCCCGTTGTCCCTGGTGCCCCCAGTGCCTCTGCTGTCCCCACTGTCCCGCTGTCCTGGTGCCCCTCGTGCCCCCGGTGTCCTCAGTGTCCCCAGTGTCCTGCTGTCCTGTTGTCCCTGCTGTCCCAGTGCCCCTTGTGCCCCTGGTGTCCTCAGTGTCCCTGGTGTCCCCGGTGTCCCTGGTGTCCCTCTGTCCCTGCCCCCAGTGTCCCAGTGTCCCCAGTGTCATGTTGTCCCCATTGTCCCCAGTGTCCCTCTGTCCCTGTCCCCACTGTCCCCGTTGTCCCCAGTGTTGCACTGTCCCTGCTGTCCTGTTGTCCCCGGTGTCCCCAGTGTCCCTCTGTCCCCGGTGTCCCCGTTGTCCCCACTGTCCCCAGGGCCCCACGTGTCCCCAGTGTCCCCACTGTTCCACTGTCCTGGTGTCCCCAGTGTCCCCAGTGCCCCTCGTGCCCCTGGTGTCCCCATTGCCCCTCTGTCCTGTCCCCACTGTCCTGCTGTCTGGTTGTCCCCTCTGTCCTGTCCCCATTGTCCCAGTGTCCCTCTGTTCTGTCCCCAGTGTCCCTGCTGTCCTGCTGTCCCTGTGTCCCCATTGTCCCAGTGTCCCACTGTCCTGGTGCCCCTTGTGCCCCCGTTGTCCCCGGTGCCCCCTGCTGTCCCCATTATCCCCCCTGTCCCCCTGTCCCATGTCCCCGTGTCCATCCCAGGTGTTTGACAGCGCGGGCTCCTTCCTGTCCTACATCAACACGGCGGCGGAGCCGCTCTACGGCCCCCAGGGGCTGGCGCTGACCTCGGACGGGCACGTGGTGGTGGCCGATTCGGGGAACCACTGCTTCAAGGCCTATCGCTACCTGCAGTAGCCACGGGGACCCCCACGGCTGCCCCACGGCCGCCCCACGGCCACCCCATGGACACGGCCACCCCATGGACACCCCACGGCCACCCCATGGACATGGACACCCCATGGACACCCCACGGCCGCCCCATGGACACGGCCGACCCACAGACACAGCCGCCCCACGGCCACCCCACGGCCGCCCCACAGACACCCCACGGACACTGCTGCCCCATGGACACGGCCAAACCCCAGGCACGGCCGCCCCATGGAAACAGCCAACCCACGGCTGCCCCACGGACACGGCCACCCCACAGACACCGGACGGACACAGCCGACCCACGGACACCCCACAGACACGCGCCCCACGGACACAGCTGCCCCACGGACACTGCTGCCCCACAGACGTGGCCACCCCATGGACATGGCTGCCCCACAGACACAGCTGACCCACGGACACCACTTCCCCACGGACACGCTGCCCCATGGACACAGCCGACCCATGGACATGGCCGCCCCCCAAGTGCTGCCCCATGGACACAGCCACCCCACAGACACAGCTAACCCATGGACACGGCTGCCCCCCAAGTGCTGCCCCCCAAGTGCCGCCCCACAGCCACGGCCGCCCCCCCGAGCGCCACCCCGGCTTCACGTGCACTTTATCGGGGGGGGGCCAGGCCCAGAGGGGGGCGAGGAGGGG
>NW_015091037.1:14132-15576 GCF_001431845.1 Calidris pugnax | reverse complement strand
GGGGGCCGGGGGGCGCGGGAGCCCCCCCGCAGCGCCAGCAGCCTCTTCGGGGGGGGGCGGCCCCACAGCGGCAGCGACGACGACTCGGGCAGTTGGGGGTCGCCCAGCCCCCCCGGCTCCTCCCCACAGCGCTCAGGTGGGCACCCCACACCCTGACCCACGGCTGACCCATAACTGACCCATAGCTGCCCTATAGCTACCCCATGGCTGCCCCATAACTGACCCACGGCTGACCCATAGCTGCCCCATTGCTGCCCCATCACTGCCCTATAGTTGACCTATAGCCAACCCATGGCTGCCCCATAGCTGACCTACAGCTGCCCCATGGCTGACCTATAGCTGACCCACAGCTGACCCATAGCTGACCCATGGCTGACCCATAGTTGCCCTATAGCTGCCCTATAGCCAAAGCATGGCTGCCCCATAGCTGACCCATGTATGCCCCATAGTTGCCCTATACCTGCCCTATAGCCAACCCACAACCGACCTATGGCTGCCCCATATCTGCCTCATAGTTGACCCATAGCTGACCCATAGCTGACCCACAGCTGACCCACGGCCGACCCATGGCTGACCCATAGCTGACCCATGGCTGACCCATAGCTGCCCTATAGCTGATGCATGGCTGACCCATAGCTGCCCCATCACTGCCCTATAGCTGACCTATAGCTGACCCACAGCTGACCCATAGCTGACCCACGGCTGACCCATAGCTGCCCCATGGCTGACCTATAGCTGCCCCATTGCTGCCCCACCACTGCTCTATAGCTGACCTATAGCCAACCCACAGCCAACCCATAGCTGCCTCATAGCTGTCCTATAGCTGACCCATAACTGCCCTATAGCTGACCCATGGCTGACCCATAGCTGACCCATGGCTGCCCCATAGCTGACCCACAGCCGACCCATAGCCAACCCACGGCCGACCCATAGCTGCCCCATGGTTGACCTATAGCTGCCCTATAGCTGACCCACAGCTGACCTATGGCTGCCCCATGGATGCCCCGTAGTTGCCCTATAGCTGCCCTATAGCTGATCCATAGGTGCCTCATGGCTGACCTATAGCTGACCCATGGTTGCCCTATAGCTGACCCACGGCCAATCCACAGCTGCCCTATTGCTGCCCCGTAGCTGACCTATAGCTGCCCCATTGTTGCCCCATCACTGCCCTATAGCTGACCTATAGCTGCCCCATAGCTGCCCCATAGCTGACCCATGGCTGACCTATAGCTGATGCATGGCCAACCTATAGCTGCCCAATGGCTGCCCTATAGCTGACCCATAACTGATCTACAGTTGCCCTATAGCTGCCCAATGGCTGCCCTATAGCTGACCTATAGTTGCCCCATAGCCACCCCACGGCTGCCCTATAGGTGCCCCATAGCTGCCCCATGGGTGCCCCATAGCTGCCCCACCACAGCCCCATAGCCACCCCACGACTGCC
>NW_015091037.1:4124-4423 GCF_001431845.1 Calidris pugnax | reverse complement strand
CACAGCCGGCCCATGGCTGACCTATAGCTGATGCATGGCCAACCTATAGCTGCCCAATGGCTGCCCTATAGCTGACCCATAACTGATCTACAGTTGCCCTATAGCTGCCCAATGGCTGCCCTATAGCTGACCTATAGTTGCCCCATAGCCACCCCACGGCTGCCCTATAGGTGCCCCATAGCTGCCCCATGGGTGCCCCATAGCTGCCCCACCACAGCCCCATAGCCACCCCACGACTGCCACACGGTTGCTCCCCCTGTCCTTGACCCCCCCCCTGCCCCGTGTGCCCCCCGTCCTGG
>NW_015091037.1:0-1711 GCF_001431845.1 Calidris pugnax | reverse complement strand
GGACCCCCCCCCCCATGGCCTTGTGGGGCACAGACCCCGCTATGGGGCAGCAATGGGGCAGGAGGCGGCGGAGGGGACCCCGGTGCCCCATAAGTGGGGGGGACCCAGGTGTCCTGGCCCCACATCTCCCTGCCCCATAAGTGGGGGCGACCTACACGTCCTCCTGCCCCATAAGTGGGGGGAAACAAGCATCCTCCTGCCCCACATCCCTGCCCCACAAGTGGAGGCGACCCGAGCATCCTCCTGCCCCACAAGTGGGCCCTGCCCCACACGTCCCTGCCCCACACATCCCTGCCCCACACATCTCTGCCCCACACCCTGCCCCACACCCTGCCCCACACATCCCACAGCGCAGTGCTGTCTGCAGTGAGAGGTGCCTTGGATGGGTCTGGGGTGCAGGGTCCCCCCTGCCCTGGGGTTTGGGGGGTGTGGGGGTAGACGTGCCCCACACCCTGCCCCACACCGTGCCCCACACCCTGCCCCACACATCCCTGCCCCACACCCTGCCCCACACATCCCACAGCACAGTGCTGTCTGTGGTGAGAGGGAGCTTGGATGTGTCTGGGGTGCAGGGTCCCCCCTGCCCTGGGGACTGGGGGGGTGTGGGGGTAGACGTGCCCCACACCCTGCCCCACATGTCCCTGCCCCACATGTCCCTGCCCCACATGTCCCTGCCCCACACATCCCACAGTGCAGTGCTGTCTGTGGTGAGAGGGAGCTTGGATGGGTCTGGGGTGCAGGGTCCCCCCTGCCCTGGGGATTGGGGGGCTTGGGGGCGGATGTGCCCCACAGCCTGCCCCACACTGTGCCCCACGCTCTGCCCCACATGTCCCTGCCCCACACATCCCTGCCCCACACCCTGCCCCACACCCTGCCCCATACATCCCGCAGTGCAGTGCTGTCTGTGTTGAGAGGGAGCTTGGATGGGTCTGGGGTGCAGAGTCCCCCCTGCCCTGGGGTTTGGGGGGCATGGGGGTGGATGTGCCCCACACCCTTCCCCACACCGTGCCCCACACCCTGCCCCACACATCCCTGCCCCACACATCCTGCAGCACAGTGCAGTGCTGTCTGTGATGAGAGGTGCCTTGGATGTGTCTGGGGTGCAGGGTCCCCCCTACCCTGGGGATTGGGGTGTGTGGGGGGGGACGTGCCCCACACCCTGCCCCACACCCTGCCCCACACCCTGCCCCACACCCTGCCCCACACCCTGCCCCACACATCCTCCAGTGCAGTGCTGTCTGTGATGAGCGGTGCTTTAGATGTGTCTGGGGTGCAGAGTCCCCCCTACCCTGGGGACAGGAGGGCATGGGGGTGGACGTGCCCCACAACCTGCCCCACAGCCTGCCCCACACCGTGCCCCACACCCTGCCCCACACCCTGCCCCACACATCCTCCAGCGCAGTGCTGTCTGTGATGAGCGGTGCTTTAGATGTGTCTGGGGTGCAGGGTCCCCCCTGCCCTGGGGTTTGGGGGGTGTGGGGGTGGATGTGCCCCACACCGTGCCCCACACCGTGCCCCACACCGTGCCCCACACCCTGCCCCACAGCGATTCTGGGTGCGCTCCCTGGGCTGGGTGGAGATGAGCGAGGAGGAGCTGAGCCCCGGCCGCAGCAGCGTCGCCGTCAACAACTGCATCCGCCAGCTCTGCCGGCACCAGCGCGGCCCCCCCGCCCCGGTGAGACCCTGCCCCACGGCCTGCCCCACGGCCTGC
>NW_015091036.1:15757-16427 GCF_001431845.1 Calidris pugnax | reverse complement strand
ACAATGGGGGGCACCAACAATGGGATCACTATCAATGGGGGGGCACCCAAAAATGGGGGGCACCTTCAGTGGGGAGCACCATCAATGGGGGGGCACCATCAATGGGGGGCCACCAACAATGGGGGCCACCATCAATGGGGGGAATCAGCAATGGGGGGCACCAACAATGGGGGGCACCACCAATGGGGTCCACCATCTATGGGGGCACCAACAATGGGTGGGCACCATCAATGGGGAGCACCAACAATGGGGTGGCACCATCAATGGGGGTCACCATCAATGGGGAGAATCATCAATGGGGAGGCACCCAACAATGGGGGGCACCAACAGTGTGGTCACCATCAATGGGGGGGGCAACCATCAATGAGGGGACACCATCAATAGGGGGAATCTTCAATGGGGGTCACCATCAATGGGGAGAATCATCAATGGAGGGGCACCCAACAATGGGGGGCACCATCAATGAGGGGCACCATCAATGTGGGGCACCATCAGTGGTGGGGGGCACCATCAATGGGGTCACCATCCTTGGGGGGCCACCATCATTGAGGTCCACCATCAATGTTGGGTCACCCATCCCTGGGGTCCTGCTGGTGCAGGTGGCCACCCACGTGTCCGTAGACGTCCGTATGGGCACGGGGGTGTCCCCCCCTGCACCCCACCACCCCAG
>NW_015091036.1:11262-13008 GCF_001431845.1 Calidris pugnax | reverse complement strand
GCCTGGTTAGGGGTCAGTGGTGGGTGCTGGGGGTCAGAAGTGGGTGCTGGGGGTCAGAAGTGGGTGTTTGGGGTCAGCAGTGGGTGCTGGGGGTCAGAAGGGGGTGTTGGGGGTCAGCAGTGGGTGTCCTAGAGCCTGGTTAGGGGTCAGCGGTGGGTGCCAGCCCAGGGTGCCCATGCTGGGGTGCCATGGGGTACCTGGTGGCTATGATGGGGTGCTGTGGGGTGCCATGGGGTGCCCAGTATCCATGCTGGAGTGCCCAGTGGTCATGCTGGGGTGCCATGGAATGGTACCCATGTTGGGGTGCCATGGGGTGCCCAGTGGCCATGCTGGGGTTCTGTGGGGTGCCATGGGGTGCCTGATGGCTGTGATGGGGTGCCATGGGGTGCCATGGGGTGCCCAGTACCCAAGTTGGGGTGCCATAGAGTGGTATCCATGTTGGGGTGCCATGGGGTGCCTGGTGGCTATGATGGGGTGCCATGGGGTGCCGTGGGGTGCTATGGGGTGCCCAGTACCCATGCTAGGGTGCCATGCTGGGGTTCTGTGGGGTGCCTGGTAGCCATGCTGGGGTGCCATGGAATGGTACCCATGTTGGGGTGCCATGGGGTGCCCAGTGGCCATGCTGGGGTTCTGTGGGGTGCCATGGGGTGCCCAATGCCCATGTTGGGGTGCCATGGAATGGTACCCATGCTGGGGTGCCGTGGGGTGCCATGGGGTGCCCGATGCCCATGCTAGGATGCCATAGGGTGCCCAGTGGCCATGCTGGGGTTCTGTGGGGTGCCCAGTACCCATGTTGGGGTGCCATGGGGTGCCTGATGGCTATGATGGGGGGCCATGGGGTGCCATGGGGTGCCTGATGGCTATGATGGGGGGCCATGGGGTGCCATGGGGTGCCTGATGGCTATGATGGGGGGCCATGGGGTGCCATGGGGTGCCTGATGGCTATGATGGGGGGCCATGGGGTGCCATGGGGTGCCTGATGGCTATGATGGGGGGCCATGGGGTGCCATGGGGTGCCTGATGGCTATGATGGGGGGCCATGGGGTGCCATGGGGTGCCTGATGGCTATGATGGGGGGCCATGGGGTGCCATGGGGTGCCTGATGGCTATGATGGGGGGCCATGGGGTGCCATGGGGTGCCTGATGGCTATGATGGGGGGCCATGGGGTGCCATGGGGTGCCTGATGGCTATGATGGGGGGCCATGGGGTGCCATGGGGTGCCTGATGGCTATGATGGGGGGCCATGGGGTGCCATGGGGTGCCTGATGGCTATGATGGGGGGCCATGGGGTGCCATGGGGTGCCTGATGGCTATGATGGGGGGCCATGGGGTGCCATGGGGTGCCTGATGGCTATGATGGGGGGCCATGGGGTGCCATGGGGTGCCTGATGGCTATGATGGGGGGCCATGGGGTGCCCGATGCCCATGCTAGGATGCCATAGGGGGCCCAGTGGCCATGCTGGGGGGCTGTGGGGTGCCATGGGGTGCCCAATGCCCGTACTGGAGTGCCGTGGGGTGCCTGATGGCTATGATGGGGTGCCATGGGGTGCCATGGGGTGCTGTGGGATGCCATGGGGTGCCCAGTACCCATGTTGGGGTGCCATGGGGTGCCCAATGCTCAGGCTGGCGTGCCATGGGGTGCCCAGTGCCCATGCTGGGGTGCTGTGGGGTGCCCAGTGGCCATGTTGGAGTGCCATGGGGTGCCCAGTGGCCATGCTGGAGTGCTGTGGGGTGCCTGGTGGCTA
>NW_015091036.1:4518-7702 GCF_001431845.1 Calidris pugnax | reverse complement strand
GAGGGTCCAGGAGGTGACTGAGGGATCTGAGACACAGGGGGTGGCAGAAGGGCATGGGGTGGCACGGGGAGATGGGGACACGAGGGGGTGGCCTTGGGGGTGCAGGAGGTGGCACAGGGCCATGGGGACACAGGGGGTGGCATTGAGGGTCCATGAAGTGGCAGAAGGACCTGGGACACACAGGGTGGCAGAAGGACGTGGGGCACAGGGGGTGGCACAGGGATGTGGGGACACATTGGGTGGTTTTGAGGGTCCTGGAGGTGGTAGGAGGACCTGGGGACACATGGAGTGGCACAGGGACATGGGGTGGCACGGGGACCTGGGGACACAGGGGGTGGCCTTGGGGGTCCAGGAGGTGGCACAGGGACCTGGGGACATGGTGGGGGTGGCTTTGAGGGTCCAGGAGGTGGCAGAAGGACCTGGGACATGGGGTGGCACAGGGATGTGGGGCACAGGAGGTGGCACAGGGACATGGAGAACATGGGGTGACCTCGGGCTGCAGGAGGTGGCAGAAGGACCTGGGACACATGGGGTGGCAGAAGGACATGGGGTGGCACAGGGCCATGGGGACACAGGAGGTGGCTTTGAGGGTCCATGAAGTGGCAGAAGAACCTGGTCCATGGGGTGGCACAGGGAGATGGGGCACAGGGGGTGGCACAGGGACCTGGGGACACATGGGATGGCAGAAGGCCATGGGGTGGCACGGGGACCTGGGGACACAGGGGGTGGCTTTGGGGGTGCAAGAGGTGGCCAAGTGACCTGAGACACATGGGGGTGGCAGAGGGACACACAGGGGGGCATGGGATTTGGGGCACAGGGGGTGGCACAGGGACGTGGGGACACATTGGGTGGCTTTGGGGGTCCAGGAGGTGGCAGAAGAACCTGGGACATGGGATGGCAGAAAGACGTGGGGCACAGGAGGTGGCACAGGGACATGGGGGATGCCTTTGAGGGTCCAGGAGGTGACTGAGGGATCTGAGACACAGGGGGTGGCAGAAGGGCATGGGGTGGCACGGGGAGATGGGGACACGAGGGGGTGGCCTTGGGGGTGCAGGAGGTGGCACAGGGCCATGGGGACACAGGGGGTGGCTTTGAGGGTCCATGAAGTGGCAGAAGGACCTGGGACACACAGGGTGGCAGAAGGACGTGGGGCACAGGGGGTGGCACAGGGATGTGGGGACACATTGGGTGGTTTTGAGGGTCCTGGAGGTGGTAGGAGGACCTGGGGACACATGGAGTGGCACAGGGACATGGGGTGGCACGGGGACCTGGGGACACAGGGGGTGGCCTTGGGGGTCCAGGAGGTGGCACAGGGACCTGGGGACATGGTGGGGGTGGCTTTGAGGGTCCAGGAGGTGGCAGAAGGACCTGGGACATGGGGTGGCACAGGGATGTGGGGCACAGGAGGTGGCACAGGGACATGGAGAACATGGGGTGACCTCGGGCTGCAGGAGGTGGCAGAAGGACCTGGGACACATGGGGTGGCAGAAGGACATGGGGTGGCACAGGGCCATGGGGACACAGGAGGTGGCTTTGAGGGTCCATGAAGTGGCAGAAGAACCTGGTCCATGGGGTGGCACAGGGAGATGGGGCACAGGGGGTGGCACAGGGACCTGGGGACACATGGGATGGCAGAAGGCCATGGGGTGGCACGGGGACCTGGGGACACAGGGGGTGGCTTTGGGGGTTCAGGAGGTGGCCAAGTGACCTGAGACACATGGGGTGGCAGAGGGACACACAGGGGGGCATGGAATTTGGGGCACAGGGGGTGGCACAGGGATGTGGGGACACAGGGGGTGGCCTTGGAGGTCCAGGAGGTGGCACAGGGACCTGGGGACATGGGGGAAGTGGCTTTGAGGGTCCATGAAGTGTCAGAAGAACCTGGTCCATGGGTTGGCACAGGGAGATGGGACACAGGAGGTGGCACCATGACCGGGGGTGGCTTTGAGGGTCCATGAAGTGGCAGAGGGACCTGGGCCATGGGTTGGCACAGGGACATGGGGACACACAGGATGGCAGAAGGACATGGGACATGGGGGTTGGCACAGGGCCATGGGGTGGCACGGGGACTTGGGGACACAGGGGGTGGCTTTGGGGGTCCAGGAGGTGGCACAGGGACCTGGGACACATGGGATGGCCTGGGGACACACAGGGGGGCATGGGATTTGGGGCACAGGGGGTGGCACAGGGACGTGGGGACACATTGGGTGGCCTTGGGGGTCCAGGAGGTGGCAGAAGAACCTGGGACATGGGATGGCAGAAAGACGTGGGGCACAGGAGGTGGCACAGGGACATGGGGGATGCCTTTGAGGGTCCAGGAGGTGACTGAGGGATCTGAGACACAGGGGGTGGCAGAAGGGCATGGGGTGGCACGGGGAGATGGGGACACGAGGGGGTGGCCTTGGGGGTGCAGGAGGTGGCACAGGGCCATGGGGACACAGGGGGTGGCATTGAGGGTCCATGAAGTGGCAGAAGGACCTGGGACACACAGGGTGGCAGAAGGACGTGGGGCACAGGGGGTGGCACAGGGATGTGGGGACACATTGGGTGGTTTTGAGGGTCCTGGAGGTGGTAGGAGGACCTGGGGACACATGGAGTGGCACAGGGACATGGGGTGGCACGGGGACCTGGGGACACAGGGGGTGGCCTTGGGGGTCCAGGAGGTGGCACAGGGACCTGGGGACATGGTGGGGGTGGCTTTGAGGGTCCAGGAGGTGGCAGAAGGACCTGGGACATGGGGTGGCACAGGGATGTGGGGCACAGGAGGTGGCACAGGGACATGGAGAACATGGGGTGACCTCGGGCTGCAGGAGGTGGCAGAAGGACCTGGGACACATGGGGTGGCAGAAGGACATGGGGTGGCACAGGGCCATGGGGACACAGGAGGTGGCTTTGAGGGTCCATGAAGTGGCAGAAGAACCTGGTCCATGGGGTGGCACAGGGAGATGGGGCACAGGGGGTGGCACAGGGACCTGGGGACACATGGGATGGCAGAAGGCCATGGGGTGGCACGGGGACCTGGGGACACAGGGGGTGGCTTTGGGGGTTCAGGAGGTGGCCAAGTGACCTGAGACACATGGGGTGGCAGAGGGACACACAGGGGGGCATGGAATTTGGGGCACAGGGGGTGGCACAGGGATGTGGGGACACAGGGGGTGGCTTTGAGGGTCCATGAAGTGGCAGA
>NW_015091036.1:0-2184 GCF_001431845.1 Calidris pugnax | reverse complement strand
GGGACAGGGATGTGGGGCACAGCAGGGCAGGGACATGTGGGGCAGGGGGGTACCATGGGAAGGGGGACATGTGGGGCACAAGGGGATGGTGGGGACAGGGACATGTGGGGCAGAGGGGCATCACAGGGATGGAGACGTGGGGCAGGTGGGCATCACAGACACATGTGGGGCAGAGAGGTATCATGGGGACGGGGACATGTGGGGCAGGTGGGCATCAAAGAGACATGTGGGGCACAGAGGCATCATGGGGATGGCAACATGTGGGGCACACGGGGATGGTGGGGACAGAGACATGTGGGGCAGGCGGGTACCACCGGGATGGGGGCGCGTGGGGCACAGAGACATCATGGGGACAGGGACATGTGGGGCACAGGGGCATCATGGGGATGGCAACATGTGGCGCACACGGGGATGGTGGGGGCAGAGACATGTGGGGCACAGGGGCATCATGGGGATGGCAACATGTGGCGCACACGGGGATGGTGGGGGCAGAGACATGTGGGGCACAGGGGCATCATGGGGATGGCAACATGTGGCGCACACGGGGATGGTGGGGGCAGAGACATGTGGGGCACAGGGGCATCATGGGGATGGCAACATGTGGCGCACACGGGGATGGTGGGGGCAGAGACATGTGGGGCAGGCGGGTACCACCGGGATGGGGGCGCGTGGGGCACAGAGACATCATGGGGACAGGGACATGTGGGGCACAGGGACATGTGGGGCAGGTGGGCACCAGGGGGATGGGGACATGTGGGGCAGGAGGGGACAGGGATATGTGGGGCACAGGGGCACCACAGGGATGGGGACGTGTGGGGCATGACATGGATGGGGACATGTGGGGCACAGGGGGACAGTGGGGACAGGGACATGTGGGGCAGGCAGGTACCATGGGGAGGGGGACATGTGGGGCACAGAGACAACATGTGGGGCACAGAGACATCATGGGGACAGGAACATGTGGGGCACAAGGGGATGGGACATGTGGGGCAGGGGGGCAGGTCCCTGTGGGGACGGAGCCCAGTGGGGCACAGGCCATGGGGTGCCCCCCAAGCCCCGCAGTGGGGCAGGGTGGGCACAGGCCCCACTTTATCTGCCCCCTACACATGGCGCCGTGGGGCAGCAGAGGCACTTGTGGGGCAGAGCGGGCGCCGTGGGGCAGAGTGGGCGCCATGGGGCAGTGGAGGCACTTGTGGGGCAGAGCGGGCGCTGTGGGGCAGGGGAGGCACTTGTGGGGCAGAGCGGGCGCCGTGGGGCAGGGGAGGCACTTGTGGGGCAGAGCAGGCACCGTGGGGCAGAGGAGGCACTTGTGGGGCAGAGCGGGCACCGTGGGGCAGAGCGGGCGCCGTGGGGCAGCTCCATGGGGCGGGGGGTGTCTCGGTGTGACCCCCAAGCAGTGGGGCGGGTGCCAGGGGGGGGCAGGAAGGGGGTACCGCCGGGCGCCCCACACATCTCCAGCCCCACAGCGACTGTCCCCACACATCCCTCTGCCCCACACATCACAGTGCCCCCCCCATTCCCATTTCCCATTACTGGGAGCAACTGGGGGCTGGCTGCTGCTTACTGGGAGCAACTGGGTGGCAACTGGGAGCTACTGGGAGTAACTGGAGGCTGGCTGCTGCTTACTGGGAGCTACTGGGAGTAACTGGTCCCGGGGTGGGGGGGGGGGATTGGTTTTAGGGAGACTACAGGAACTGGGAGCTACTGGGGGCTCACAGCTTCTTACTGGGAGCTACTGGGAGGCTACTGGGAGCAACTGGGGGCTGGCAGACACTCACTGGAGGCTACTGGGAGATCCTGGGAGGCTACTGGGAGTAACTGGGAGCAACTGGGGGCTGGCTGCTGCTTACTGGGAGCTGCTGGGAGCTACTGTGTGGATACTGGGAGCTACTGGGAGCAACTGGGGGCTACTGGGAGTAACTGGGTGCTAGCAGCTTCTTACTGGGAGTAACTGGTCCCGGGGTGGGGGGGCACTGGTTTCAGGGAGACTCCAAGCACTGGGCTCGCGGGCGTAGGCGGGGGGCTCGTGGGGGCTACTGGGGGCCACCGGGCCGGGGGGGGGGGGCACCGGTTTCAGGGAGACTACAGGAACTGGGAGCTACTGGGGGCTCACGGCTTCTTACTGGGAGCTACTGGGAACAACTGGGTGCTAGCCGCTTCTTACTGGGAGCAACTGGTCCTGGG
>NW_015091035.1:131832-132572 GCF_001431845.1 Calidris pugnax | reverse complement strand
ACCCCAAAAACCCTCAGTGGCCCCGACCGGATCTACCGTCTGTACGAACAAGTCAGCTACAACTGCTTCATCGCGGCCGGGCTCTACGCCCTCCTGGGGCAGGTCCTTTTGGGCATTTTCTTCAACGTTCACTCCGCCGTCCTCATCGAGGATGTTCCCTTCACCGAGGAGGATTTTAAGGAGTAAGTTGGGGCTTTTTGGTTTTTTTTCGAGGTGGGAGGGTCCCCTCGACCCCCCCATCCTCTTTTTGACCCTTTTTTCCTCTTTTTTACCCCAAAAACCCTCAACCCCTCCATCCTCTTTTTGACCCTTTTTTCCTCTTTTTTACCCCAAAAACCCTCAGTGGCCCCGACCGGATCTACCGTCTGTACGAACAAGTCAGCTACAACTGCTTCATCGCGGCCGGGCTCTACGCCCTCCTGGGGGGGTTCTCCCTCTGCCAGAGCCGCCTCAACAAGCGCAAAGAATACATGGTCCGGTAGAGAAAAAGACCCCAAAACCCCCAAAATTCACCCCAAATTCACCCCTCCCCAAAAAACCCCTTCCTTACACTCCGCTCTGCCCCAAACCCACCCTTGGAGGACCAGCTCTTTTCTCCCCGTCGCCTCCTAAACCAGTACGGACCAGTCGGACCAATAAAGGGCGTTTTTCCCTACGGGTTTGTGGTGGTTTTTTGTCGGGGGGGTGGTTTTTTTGGGGAGAAATCGGGGTTTTTTGGGAGCGCGCCGGCGGGGAAAGGG
>NW_015091035.1:128521-131822 GCF_001431845.1 Calidris pugnax | reverse complement strand
GGGGGCGCGGCTTGGAGACAGCGGGTTTCTACGGAGGGGGGCGTGGTTTGGAGGGAAGGGGGCGTGGCTTAAGCTGGGAGGACCGGCCATAGAGAGGAGCGGGGTAGAGCGTCCCCCGCCCCGGCTCCGCGCTACTTCCGGTACCGACCATAGAGTTCCGGGAGCGGCGGCGGCCGGAGGGGCCCGGGGGGCGATGACGTCAGCGTCGACGAAGGTAGCGGGGGGTTTTTGGGGTGAATTCGGGGGATTTGGGGGCATTTCCGGGAACGGTTGGGCCCCCCCGAAGGAGGGGGGAGGGGGAGGAGCCGGTTGGAGGCCCAGAGCGGCCGGTTCCGGCCCAGTTCGGGTCTTACTGGGACCAGTTTGGGCCTTGGGGGGGGGGACTGGTCCCAGTTTGGGGCCCAGTCCCTCCCAGTCCCTCCCAGTCCCATACTGGTCCCAGTGCTGTTTCCAGTCCCTCCCAGTGCCATTCCCAGTTCCATACTGGTCCCAGCACCGTTCCCAGTCCGTCCCAGTGCTGTTCCCAGTCCCTCCCAGTCCTATACTGGTCCCATACTGGTCCCATACTGGTCCCAGTGTCCCTCCCAGTCCCTCCCAGTCCTTCCCAGTGCAGTTCCCAATCTCTTACTGGTGCGATACTGGTCCCAGCGCCGGTTCCAGTCCCTCCCAGTCCCATACTGGTCCCAGCACCATTCCCAGTTCTCCTATACTGGTCCCATACTGGTCCCATACTGGTCCCAGTGTCCCTCCCAGTCCCTCCCAGTCCTTCCCAGTGCAGTTCCCAATCTCTTACTGGTGCGATACTGGTCCCAGCGCCGGTTCCAGTCCCTCCCAGTCCCATACTGGTCCCAGCACCATTCCCAGTTCCTCCCAGTGCTGTTCCCAGTCCCATACTGGTCCCAGTGCCCCTCCCAGTCCCTCCCAGTCCCTTCCAGTGCCGTTCCCAGTCCCCTATTGGTCCCATACTGGTCCCAGTGCCCCTCCCAGTCCCTCCCAGTGCTGCTCCAGTCCCTCCTAGTGCCATTCCCAGTCCCATACTGGTCCCAGTCCCCTCCCAGTGCCGTTCCCAGTCCCCTATTGGTCCCATACTGGTCCCATACTGGTCTCAGCACCCCTACCAGTCCCTCCCAGAGCCTTACTGGTCCCAGTCCCTCCCAGTGCCGTTCCCACTCCCATACTGGTCCCAGTGCCACTCCCAGTCCCCCCCATACTGGTCTCAGTGTGGATCCCAGTGTCGTTCCCAGTCTCATACTGGTCCCATACTGGTCCCAGTGCTGTTCCCAGTCCCTCCCAGTTCCATACTGGTCCCAGTGCTGCTCCCAGTCCCTCCCATACTGGTCCCAGCGTGGATCCCAGTGCCATCCTAGTCCCATACTGGTCCCAGCACCCATCCCAGCACCCCTCCCAGTCCCTCCCAGTGCCATTCCTGGTCCCATACTGGTCCCAGTTTCTCCCAGTCCCATACTGGTCCCTGTGCTGCTCCCAGTCCCTCCCAGTGCCGTTCCCAGTCCCTCCCAGTCTCATACTGGTCCCAGTGCCGTTCCCAGTCCCCTATTGGTCCCGTCCTCGTCTCAGTGCTGCTTCCAGTCCCTCCCAGTTCCTCCCAGTCCCATACTGGTCCCTGTGCTGCTCCCAGTCCCTCCCAG
Organism: Calidris pugnax; assembly: GCF_001431845.1. Taxonomy (NCBI): domain Eukaryota; kingdom Metazoa; phylum Chordata; class Aves; order Charadriiformes; family Scolopacidae; genus Calidris; species Calidris pugnax. Next base: position 130,176 of record NW_015091035.1, on the reverse strand, counting down.
TGCCGTTCCCAGTCCCTCCCAGTCTCATACTGGTCCCAGTGCCGTTCCCAGTCCCCTATTGGTCCCGTACTCGTCTCAGTGCTGCTTCCAGTCCCTCCCAGTCTCATACTGGTCCCAGAGTGGCTCCCAGTGCCATTCCCAGCACCGTTCCCAGTGCCTCCCAGTGCCATTCCCAGTCCCATACTGGTCCCAGCGCCCCTCCCAGTGCCTCCCAGTGCCATTCCCAGTCCCATACTGGTCCCAGCACCGCTTCCAGTCCCTCCCAGTGCTGCTCCCAGTCCCATACTGGTCCCACACTGGTCCCAGCGCCCCTCCCAGCCCCTCCCAGTCCCTCCCAGTCGCATACTGGTCCCTCCCAGTCCCTCCCAGTCCCATACTGGTCCCTCCCAGTCCCTCCCAGTGCCGTTCCCAGTCCCATACTGGTCCCATGCTGGTCCCAGTCCCTCCCAGTCCCATACTGGTCCCATATTGGTCCCAGCGTCCGTCCCAGTGCTGTTCCCAGTCCCTCCCAGTGCCTGTTCCCAGTCCCATACTGGTCCCAGCGCCCCTCCCAGTCCCTCCCAGTCCCATACTGGTCCCATACTGGGCCCAACGCTGTTCCCAGTCCCTCCCAGTCCCTCCCATTGCTGTTCCCAGTCCCATACTGGTCCCAGCGCCCCTCCCAGTCCCTCCCAGTCCCTCCCAGTGCCATTCCCAGTCCTTCCCAGTCCCTCCCAGTGCCGCTCCCAATCCCATACTGATCCCATACTGGTCCCAGCATTGCTTCCAGTCCCTCCCAGTCCCTCCCAGTGCCATTCCCAGTCCCATACTGGTCCCAGCGTGCGTCCCAGTGCCGTTCCCAGTCCCATACTGGTCCCATACTGGTCCCATACTGGTCCCAGCGCCACTCCCAGTCCATCCCAGTGCTGTTCCCAGCCCCTCCCAGTCCTTCCCAGTGCCATTTCCAGTCTCATACTGGTCCCATACTGGTCCCAGCACCACTTCCAGTCCCTCCCAGTCCTTCCCAGTGCTGTTCCCAGTCCTATACTGGTCCCATACTGGTCCCAGTGCCGTTCCCAGTCCCTCCCAGTGCCCCTCCCAGTCTCCCCCAGTCCCTCCCAGTGCCATTCCCAGTCCCATACTGGTCCCAGCGCCCCTCCCAGTCCCTCCCAGTCCCTCCCAGCACTGTTCCCAGTCCCATACTGGTCCCAGTCCCTCCCAGTGCCGTTCCCAGTCCCATACTGGTCCCATACTGGTCCCATACTGGTCCCAGCGCTGCTTCCAGTCCCTCCCAGTCCCTCCCAGTGCCACTCCCAGTGCTGTTCCCAGTCCCATACTGGTCCCAGCATTGCTTCCATTCCCTCCCAGTCCTTCCCAGTGCTGTTCCCAGTCCTATACTGGTCCCATACTGGTCCCAGTGCCGTTCCCAGTCCCTCCCAGTGCCCCTCCCAGTCTCCCCCAGTCCCTCCCAGTGCCATTCCCAGTCCCATACTGGTCCCAGCGCCCCTCCCAGTCCCTCCCAGTCCCATACTGGTCCCATACTGGGCCCAACGCTGTTCCCAGTCCCTCCCAGTCCCTCCCATTGCTGTTCCCAGTCCCATACTGGTCCCAGCGCCCCTCCCAGTCCCTCCCAGTGCCATTCCCAGTCCCATACTGGTCCCAGCGCCCCTCCCAGT
>NW_015091035.1:123137-125508 GCF_001431845.1 Calidris pugnax | reverse complement strand
TTCCCAGTCCCATACTGGTCCCAGCGCCCCTCCCAGTCCCTCCCAGTCCCTCCCAGCACTGTTCCCAGTCCCATACTGGTCCCAGTCCCTCCCAGTGCCGTTCCCAGTCCCATACTGGTCCCATACTGGTCCCAGCGCTGCTTCCAGTCCCTCACAGTCCCTCCCAGTGCCACTCCCAGTGCTGTTCCCAGTCCCATACTGGTCCCAGCATTGCTTCCATTCCCTCCCAGTCCTTCCCAGTGCTGTTCCCAGTCCTATACTGGTCCCATACTGGTCCCAGTGCCGTTCCCAGTCCCTCCCAGTCTCATACTGGTCCCAGTGCCGTTCCCAGTCCCCTATTGGTCCCGTACTCGTCTCAGTGCTGCTTCCAGTCCCTCCCAGTTCCTCCCAGTCCCATACTGGTCCCAGTGCCATTCCCAGTCCCTTCCAGTCCCATACTGGACCCATACTGGTCCCAACACCCCTCCCAGTCCCTCCTAGTGCCGTTCCCAGTCTCATACTGGTCCCAGAGTGGCTCCCAGTGCCATTCCCAGTCCTTCCCAGTCCCTCCCAGTGCCGCTCCCAATCCCATACTGATCCCATACTGGTCCCAGCATTGCTTCCAGTCCCTCCCAGTCCCTCCCAGTGCCATTCCCAGTCCCATACTGGTCCCAGCGTGCGTCCCAGTGCCGTTCCCAGTCCCATACTGGTCCCATACTGGTCCCATACTGGTCCCAGCGCCACTCCCAGTCCATCCCAGTGCTGTTCCCAGCCCCTCCCAGTCCTTCCCAGTGCCATTTCCAGTCTCATACTGGTCCCATACTGGTCCCAGCACCACTTCCAGTCCCTCCCAGTCCTTCCCAGTGCTGTTCCCAGTCCTATACTGGTCCCATACTGGTCCCAGTGCCGTTCCCAGTCCCTCCCAGTGCCCCTCCCAGTCTCCCCCAGTCCCTCCCAGTGCCATTCCCAGTCCCATACTGGTCCCAGCGCCCCTCCCAGTCCCTCCCAGTCCCTCCCAGCACTGTTCCCAGTCCCATACTGGTCCCAGTCCCTCCCAGTGCCGTTCCCAGTCCCATACTGGTCCCATACTGGTCCCATACTGGTCCCAGCGCTGCTTCCAGTCCCTCCCAGTCCCTCCCAGTGCCATTCCCAGTCCCATACTGGTCCCAGCGTGCGTCCCAGTGCCGTTCCCAGTCCCATACTGGTCCCATACTGGTCCCAGCGCCACTCCCAGTCCATCCCAGTGCTGTTCCCAGCCCCTCCCAGTCCTTCCCAGTGCCATTTCCAGTCTCATACTGGTCCCATACTGGTCCCAGCACCACTTCCAGTCCCTCCCAGTCCTTCCCAGTGCTGTTCCCAGTCCTATACTGGTCCCATACTGGTCCCAGTGCCGTTCCCAGTCCCTCCCAGTGCCCCTCCCAGTCTCCCCCAGTCCCTCCCAGTGCCATTCCCAGTCCCATACTGGTCCCAGCGCCCCTCCCAGTCCCTCCCAGTCCCTCCCAGCACTGTTCCCAGTCCCATACTGGTCCCAGTCCCTCCCAGTGCCGTTCCCAGTCCCATACTGGTCCCATACTGGTCCCATACTGGTCCCAGCGCTGCTTCCAGTCCCTCCCAGTCCCTCCCAGTGCCACTCCCAGTGCTGTTCCCAGTCCCATACTGGTCCCAGCATTGCTTCCATTCCCTCCCAGTCCTTCCCAGTGCTGTTCCCAGTCCTATACTGGTCCCATACTGGTCCCAGTGCCGTTCCCAGTCCCTCCCAGTGCCCCTCCCAGTCTCCCCCAGTCCCTCCCAGTGCCATTCCCAGTCCCATACTGGTCCCAGCGCCCCTCCCAGTCCCTCCCAGTCCCTCCCAGCACTGTTCCCAGTCCCATACTGGTCCCAGTCCCTCCCAGTGCCGTTCCCAGTCCCATACTGGTCCCATACTGGTCCCATACTGGTCCCAGCGCTGCTTCCAGTCCCTCCCAGTCCCTCCCAGTGCCACTCCCAGTGCTGTTCCCAGTCCCATACTGGTCCCAGCATTGCTTCCATTCCCTCCCAGTCCTTCCCAGTGCTGTTCCCAGTCCTATACTGGTCCCATACTGGTCCCAGTGCCGTTCCCAGTCCCTCCCAGTGCCCCTCCCAGTCTCCCCCAGTCCCTCCCAGTGCCATTCCCAGTCCCATACTGGTCCCAGCGCCCCTCCCAGTCTCTCCCAGTCCCTCCCAGTGCCATTCCCAGTCCCTCCCAGTCCGTCCCAGTGCCTCCCAGTGCCGTACTGGTCCCATACTGGTCCCCAGGTGGGGGAGATCTTCTCGGCCGCCGGCGCCGCCTTCACCAAACTGGGGGAGCTGACGATGCAGCTGCACCCGGTGTCCGACTCCTCCCCCGCCGGGTCAGTGGCGCTGGGGGGCGCTA
>NW_015091035.1:119651-119992 GCF_001431845.1 Calidris pugnax | reverse complement strand
GCCCAAAGTTTCCCCGGGGGGGGGTAAAGGGGTGTGGGGGGGGGGGGGGGGCAGTTTTGGGGTGCTCTCCCGCCCCACATTTTCTATGGGGCGCCCCATAGATGTTCTATAGGGTGGGGGGGACCCCAAAATACCCCCCTGAACCCCAAAACCCCCCTGAACCCCCCAAAAAAACCCCAGGGCCAAGTGAATGGAGCTGGAGCTGAACCTAGGGTTCCTATAGGGACTAGAGGGGGGGGGCACTTTTGGGGGGCTCTCCCCGCCCCACATTTTCTATGGGGCGCCCCATAGATGTTCTATAGGGTGGGGGGGACCCCAAAATACCCCCCTGAACCCCAAAA
>NW_015091035.1:114405-117148 GCF_001431845.1 Calidris pugnax | reverse complement strand
GGGGGGATTTGGGGGTGGGGGGGCCCCTACTGGTTCCAGTTCCATCCCAGTTCCATCCCAGTCCCTCCCAGTGCCCACACTGGTCCCAGTTCCAGTCCCGATACTGGTTCCAGTTCCATCCCAGTTCCAATACTGGTTCCAGTTCCATCCCAGTCCCAGTGCCATCCCAGTACCGATACTGGTCCCAGTCCCAGTTCCAGTTCCATCCCAGTTCCGTCCCAGTTATATCCCAGTTCCAGTGCCTCCCAGTGCCCACACTGGTTCCAGTTCCAGTCCCGATACTGGTTCCAGTCCCACTCCCAGTCCCCAGACTGGTGCTGTCCCAGTCCCAGTGCTCATACTGGTTCCAGTTCCATCCCAGTTTTGATACTGGTTCCAGTCCCAGTCCCAGTTCCAGTCCCGATACTGGTCTCAGTCCCAGTTCCATCCCAGTTCCAATACTGGTTCTAGTTCCAGTCCCAGTTCCAGTCCCGATACTGGTTCCAGTCCCAGTCCCAGTTCCAGTTCCATCCCAGTTCCGTCCCAGTTATATCCCAGTTCCAGTGCCTCCCAGTGCCCACACTGGTTCCAGTTCCAGTCCCGATACTGGTTCCAGTCCCACTCCCAGTCCCCAGACTGGTGCTGTCCCAGTCCCAGTGCTCATACTGGTTCCAGTTCCATCCCAGTTTTGATACTGGTTCCAGTCCTAATCCCAGTTCCAGTCCCGATACTGGTCTCAGTCCCAGTTCCATCCCAGTTCCAATACTGGTTCTAGTTCCAGTCCCAGTTCCAGTCCCGATACTGGTTCCAGTTCCATCCCAGTACCGATACTGGTCCCAGTCCCAGTTCCAGTTCTACTCCAGTTCTGTCCCAGTTCCATCCCAGTACCGATACTGGTCCGGGTTCCATCCCAGTGCTGATACTGGTCCTGCTGCCAGTCCCAGTTCCATCCCAGTTCCATCCCAGTTCCATCCCAGTGCTGATACTGGTGCCGTCCCAGTGCCAATACTGGTCCCAGTCCCAGTTCCATTCCAGTTCCATCCCAGTTCCATCCCAGTACCGATACTGGTCCCAGTCCCAGTTCCAGTTCTACTCCAGTTCTGTCCCAGTTCCATCCCAGTACCGATACTGGTCCGGGTTCCATCCCAGTGCTGATACTGGTCCTGGTGCCAGTCCCAGTTCTGTCCCAGTGCCATCCCAGTACCGATACTGGTGCTGTTCCAGTCCCAGTGCCCATACTGGTCCCAGTCCCAGTTCCATCCCAGTTCTGATACTGGTTCTAGTTCCAGTTCCAGTTCCAATACTGGTTCCAGTTCCATCCCAGTTCCATCCCAGTATCCATACTGGAGCTGTTCCAGTTCCAGTGCCCATACTGGTCCCAGTTCTGATACTGGTTCCAGTCCCATCCCAGTGCCATCCCAGTACCAATACTGGTGCTGTCCCAGTTCTAGTCCCAGTTCCAGTGCCCATACTGGTCCCAGTTCCATCCCAGTCCTGATACAGGTTCTAGTTCCAGTTCCAGTTCCAATACTGGTTCCAGTTCCATCCCAGTTGCATCCCAGTATCCATACTGGAGCTGTTCCAGTTCCAGTGCCCATACTGGTCCCAGTTCCATCCCAGTGCCATCCCAGTACCGATACTGGTCCCGGTGCTGATGCCAGTCCCAGTGCCGATACTGGTCCCAGTTCCATCCCAGTGCCATCCCAGTACCAATACTGGTGCTGTCCCAGTTCTAGTCCCAGTTCCAGTGCCCATACTGGTCCCAGTTCTGATACTGGTTCCAGTCCCATCCCAGTGCCATCCCAGTACCGATACTGGTCCCGGTGCTGATGCCAGTCCCAGTGCCAATACTGGTCCCAGTTCCATCCCAGTACCAATACTGGTTCTGATGTCATCCCAGTTCCATTCCAGTTCCGTCCCAGTACCGATACTGGTCCCAGTGCTGATGCCAGTCCCAGTTCCAGTTCCGATACTGATCCCAGTGCCAGTCCCAGTGCCGATACTGGTCCTGGTGCCGTCCCAGTTCCATCCCAGTTCCATCCCAGTGCTGATACTGGTGCCGTCCCAGTTCCAGTTCCATCCCAGTGCCATCCCAGTGCCATCCCAGTGCCGATACTGGTGCCATCCCAGTTCCAGTTCCATCCCAGTGCCGTCCCAGTGCTGATACTGGTCCTGCTGCCAGTCCCAGTTCCATCCCAGTGCCATCCCAATACCGATACGGGTGCCGTCCCAGTGCTGATACTGGTCCCAGTTCCAATTCCAGTTCCAGTGCTGCCCCAGTACCGATACTGGTGCTGTTCCAGTTCCATCCCAGTACCGTCCCAGTTCCATCCCAGTAGCGATACTGGTGCCGTCCCAGTTCCGTCCCAGTGCCGTCCCAGTGCCGATACTGGTCCTGGTGCCATCCCAGTTCCATCCCAGTTCCATCCCAGTCCCGATACTGGTGCTGTTCCAGTGCCATCCCAGTGCCGATACCGCTCCCAGTGCCGGGCTTTTGGGGTTCCAGTGCCATTTTTGGGGTGCCGGGGTGGGTTTTGGGGTGCAAGTGGGGGTTTTTGGGGTGTCGGGGGTGCCAGTTTTGGGGTGTCCAGGTTTTGGGGTGCGGGGGCCAATTTTGGGGTGTCTTTGGGGGTTTTGGGGTGTCGATGTTGATGTCATTGTGTTGGGATGTCAATGTTGGGTGTTGGGGTTGATGCCGGTTTTGGGGTGCAGTCACCCAAATTTTTGGGGTGCAGGTGGGGGTTTTTGGGTGCTGTGGGGGCCA
>NW_015091035.1:112425-113415 GCF_001431845.1 Calidris pugnax | reverse complement strand
TCCAAATCCCCCCAAACCCCCAAATCACGCCCCCCAGAACCCCCAAACCAACCCACAGAATCCCTGGTGGAACATCTCCATGGGGTTCCACTGGGGTGGGGACCCCCCAAAAGTGACCCCCAACCCCCCAAACGTGGGAGTGGGACCCCCGGTGCCACCTCCCCATCCCCACGGCCTCCCCATGTCCATGTCCCACATCCTGGTGCCACCTCCCCATGTCATTCCCAGTGCCAGTCCCAGTGCCGATACTGGTTCTGGTGCCGTCCCAGTTCCATCCCAGTGCTGATAGTGGTGCCGTCCCAGTTCCAGTTCCATCCCAGTGCTGTCCCAGTACCGATCCAGTGCTGATACTGGTCCTGCTGCCAGTCCCAGTTCCATCCCAGTGCCATCCCAATACCGATACGGGTGCCGTCCCAGTGCTGATACTGGTCCCAGTTCCAATTCCAGTTCCAGTGCTGCCCCAGTACCGATACTGGTGCTGTTCCAGTTCCATCCCAGTACCGTCCCAGTTCCATCCCAGTAGCGATACTGGTGCCGTCCCAGTTCCGTCCCAGTGCCGTCCCAGTGCCGATACTGGTCCTGGTGCCATCCCAGTTCCATCCCAGTTCCATCCCAGTCCCGATACTGGTGCTGTTCCAGTGCCATCCCAGTGCCGATACCGCTCCCAGTGCCGGGCTTTTGGGGTTCCAGTGCCATTTTTGGGGTGCCGGGGTGGGTTTTGGGGTGCAAGTGGGGGTTTTTGGGGTGTCGGGGGTGCCAGTTTTGGGGTGTTCCCATCCCCGTGTCCCCACGTTCTCCACGTCTCTGATGCCACCTCCCCATCCCCATGTTCTCCACGTCCCTGGTGCCACCTCCCCATTCCCATGTTCTCCCTGTCCCTGGTGCCACCTCCTCCGTGTCACCTCCCCATGTTCTCCACATCCCTGGTGCCACCTCCCCATGTTCTCCACGTCCCTGGTGCCACCTCCCATCCCCATCTCCCCACGTCCC
>NW_015091035.1:111913-112148 GCF_001431845.1 Calidris pugnax | reverse complement strand
TGTCGATGTTGATGTGATTGTGTTGGGATGTCAATGTTGGGTGTTGGGGTTGATGCCGGTTTTGGGGTGCAGTCGCTGGGATTTTTGGGGTGCAGGTGGGGGTTTTTGGGTGCTGTGGGTGCCAGTTTTGGGGTGCCCAGGTTTTGGGGTGCGGGGGCCAATTTTGGGGTGTCTGGGAGGGGTTTTGGGGTGTCGATGTCGATGTCAATGTATTGGGATGTCAATGTTGGGTGTC
>NW_015091035.1:109257-111660 GCF_001431845.1 Calidris pugnax | reverse complement strand
ATGCCCCCATGTCCCTGGTGCCACCTCCTCCGTGTCATCTCCCCACGTTCTCCACATCCCTGGTGCCCCATGCCCACATCCCCATGTCCCCACCTTCTCCACGTCCCCCGTGTCACCTCCCCATGTTCTCCACATCCCTGGTGCCACCTCCCCATGTTCTCCACGTCCCTGGTGCCACCTCCCATCCCCATGTCTCCATGTCCCTCATGCCACCTCCCCCATGTCATCTCCCAGTCTTCTCCATGTCCCTGGTGCCACCTCCCCATGTCCCCATGTCCCCACCTTCTCCACGTCCCTGGTGCCACCTCCCCACCTTGTCCATGTCCCTGGTGCCACCTCCCCATGTTCTCAATGTTCTCCATGTCCCTGGTGCCACCTCCCATCCTCATGTCCCCATGTTCTCCACGTCCCTGGTGCCACCTCCCATCCCCATGTCCCCGTGTCCCTGGTGCCACCTCCCCATGTTCTCCCCATCCCCATGTTCTCCACATCCCTGGTGCCACCTCCCCACGTTCTCCATGTCCCTGGTGCCACCTCCCATCCCCATGTTCTCCATGTTCTCCACATCCCTGGTGCCACCTCCCCATGTTCTCCACCTCCCCGTGTCCCCCCCCAGCTCCGGGTCCCAGTTGTCCCCTCACCGGTGACGTTGAGGAGCTTGGGGAGGAAGCGTGTCCAGAAGGCGCAGGGTTGGGCGCGGAGGCCCTGGGCCACGGCCAGGGGGTGGGCGTTGAGCCGGGCGTAGCGTTGCCCCGAGGCCGTGTACGGTGGCCACCGCCGCTCCCGCTCCCACGGCTCGTTGGGGTCCCTGCGGGTGAGGGCGTCAGTGGGGCCTGGACATCACCCCACCCCACCCCATGGGTTCTTCTCCCACCCCATCCCATGGGTTCTTCTCCCGTCCCATCCCATGGGTTCTTCTCCCATCCCATCCCATCCCATCCCATCCCATCCCATCCCATCGGTTCTTCTCCCATCCATCCATCCATCCATCCATCCATCCATCCACTTGACCTATCTCCATCCATCCATCCATCAACCCAACCCTTCAACCATCTCCACAGACTTATCTCCATCCATCCAACCATCTACATTGACTTATCTCCATCCATCCATCCATCCATCCACCCAACCCTTCAACCATCTACTTGACCTATCTCCATCCATCCATCCCTCCATCCATCCATCCACCCCTTCAACCATCTCCATAGACTTATCTCCTTCCATCCAACCATCTACTTGACCTACCTCCATCCATATACATTGACTTAACTCCATCCATCCATCCAACCAAGTACATTGACTTATCTCCCATCCATCCATCCATCCATCCATCCATCCACCCAACCCTTCAACCATCTCCATAGACCTATCTCCATCCATTCACCCATCTACTTGACCTATCTCCATCCATCCATCCCTCCAACCATCTACGTTGACTTCTCTCTATCCATCCATCCACCCAACCCTTCAACCATCTCCATAAACTTATCTTCATCCATCCAGCCAACCATCTCCATCCATCCATTCATCCACCCACCTCTTCATCCAATCATCTATGTTGACTTATCTCCATCCATCCATCAACCCAACCCTTCAATCATCTCCATAGACTTATCTCCATCCACCCACCCAAACAACCATCCATCTACGTTGACTTATCTCCATCCCTCCTTCCCTCCTTCCATCCACCCACCCAACCATCTACGTTGACTTATCTCCATCCCTCCATCCATCCAACCGTCTACGTTGACTTATCTCCATCCCTCCATCCATCCCTCCATCCATCCATCAACCCAACCCTTCAACCAGCTTCATAGACTTATCTCCATCCTTCCAACCATCTACTTGACCTATCTCCATCCCTCCATCCCTCCAACCATCTACGTTGACTTATCTCCATCCATCCATCCATCCACCCACCCATCCAACCATCTACGTTGACCTATGTCCATCCATCTATCCATCAACCCAACCCTTCAACCATCTCCATAGACTTCTCTCCATCCTTCTAACCATCTACGTTGACTTATCTCCATCCAACCATCCATCCATCCATCCAACCATCTACATTGACTTATCTCCATCCCTCCATCCATCCCTCCATCCATCCATCAACCCAACCCTTCAACCAGCTTCATAGACTTATCTCCATCCTTCCAACCATCTACTTGACCTATCTCCATCCATCCAACCATCTACATTGACTTCTCTCCATCCATCCTTCCCTCCCTCCCTCCACCCACCCAACCCTTCATCCAACCATCTACGTTGACTTATCTCCATCCATCCATCCCTCCATCCAACCATCCATCCAACCATCTACGTTGACTTCTCTCTATCGATCCATCCACCCAACCCTTCAACCATCTCGATAAACTTATATTCATCCATCCAGCCAACGAT
>NW_015091035.1:106505-108282 GCF_001431845.1 Calidris pugnax | reverse complement strand
GGTTCCACCCACCCCCATGATGGTTCCACCAACCCCAATGATGGTGCCAACCACCCTGGTGATGGTTCCACCCACCCCATGATGGTTCCACCCACCCCCATGATGGTTCCACCAACCCCAATGATGGTGCCAACCACCCTGGTGATGGTTCCACCCACCCCATGATGGTTCCACCCACCCCATGATGGCTCCACCCACCCCATGATGATGGTTCCACCCACCCCGTGCGGGCGAAGTTGCCCCAGTAGCGCATGATCCTCCGGCTGAGCTTCTCCTCCTCCTCCGTGTAGTTGAGTTTGGGGTTGAGGGGTTGCCCGAAGACGAACTCGATCTCGTAGCCGTGGGGCACCCCCATCCAAGGGGGCCACAGCAGGTTGGAGGCCCGGTGGTCGAAGAGGTAGGCGTAGACCTTCCCCCCTTTCTCCGCCCACCGTTGGGCGAAGTGCATGAGGGGACACACCACGTTGTGGTCGCCCACGATGTCATCCAGGGCTTCCCGGTTCTTCACGGGGTTGTCCTGGTCCAACCAGTCGGTGTACTGGAGAACCACCGCTTCCGCCGCCAACTCGTTGGCCTGGGGGACCCCCAACCTCACCCCCCCCAAAAACTCCTCCCGACTAATTAAACTCTCGTTATCCTTCCCGAAACCCGGCACCCCGTAGACCAAAAAGTAGGTGCCTTCATCTTGGACGGCTCCTAAGAGAAGATCCACTTGGGGGGCGGTGGGGAGGTCCTCCCCACCTCCTCCTCCTCCCCCCAACAAGGCCTCGGGGGTGTCGGCCAAGAAGTCCCCGTCCACCACGGGGACGAAGGCGAAGCGGAAGATCCCTTGTTGGGGCAAAACGGCGGCTTCTTGTTCCACCAACTCCAGGGGGGTCTTGGCTCGGAGACACCCCAAGAGCTCGGTCTCGTTGAGTCCCGTCATCGTCGTCCCAGTCATCCCAGTCGTCATCCCAGTTGCCCCACTGGGACAACCCACCAGTTTAGCCAAAGTGACCGCCCTCCTCCTCCCTTCGGCCGCCCCCACCGTCACCCAAGGGCCGTTGGGGGACCCGCTCTGGAGAACGGCGCGACGGAAAAGGGGGCGACTCGGGGGGGACAACAAATGGAGCCCGATGGAAGCGGCGCCGGCGCTTTCGCCGAAAAGGGTGACGGCCCCCGGGTCCCCCCCGAAAGCTCGGACGTTATTTTGGACCCACCTCAAAGCCAAGCGTTGATCCAACAACCCCACGTTCCCTGGAGCTTCGGGGTGACCGGGGAACCCCAAAAACCCCAAAGCCCCCACCCGATAATTCATGGAAACCACCACCAACCCTTCGGCCGCCGCCAAATAACGCCCGTCGTAGACGTCCAAGGTGGCCGACCCGCTGTAGAAACCCCCCCCGTAGACCCACACCAAGACGGGGACGGGTTTGGGGGGGGTTATGGGGCGGGATGCCCCCCCCGCCCCGTTTTCACCCCCTACAAGTGGGACCCACACGTTGAGGTAGAGACAATCCTCGCTCATCTCCCGGTTGGGGTTCCACATCTCCGACCCCCCGAACCCGGGGAACATGGTGTCCACGGCTTGGTAACAGGCGTGACGGTGGGAGGTGGCGTCCAGGCCCCCCCCCCAATGTGGGGCGGGACGTGGGGGGCGGAAACGAAGGGGTCCCAAAGGGGGTTCGGCGTAAGGGATCCCCAAAAAAGCCCCCACTTTTTGGGGACCCACGGGGAGGAGGGTCCCCCGGACGGGGCCGGAGGAGGTGGGGACCAGGAGGACGTCGTTTTCATCGTG
>NW_015091035.1:103056-103376 GCF_001431845.1 Calidris pugnax | reverse complement strand
CAGGAAGACCCCAGGCCCCATAGACCCAGCCCCACAGATCCTGCCCCATAGAGACCCCGCCCCACGGGAGATGCCCATCCCCTATAGACCCAGCCCCACAGATCCTGCCCCACAGGGAGACCCCATCCCCTATAGACCCAGCCCCACAGATCCGGCCCCATAGGGAGACCCCAGGCCCCATAGATCTATGGGGAGATGCCCATCCCCTGTAGACCCAGCCCTATAGATCCCTGCCCCACAGGGAGACCCCAGGCCCTATAGACCCAGCCCCATAGATCCTGCCCCACAGGGAGACCCCATCCCCTATAGAGCCAGCCCCA
>NW_015091035.1:100838-101306 GCF_001431845.1 Calidris pugnax | reverse complement strand
CATAGGGAGACCCCATCCCCTATAGACCCAGCCCCACAGATCCTGCCCCATAGGGAGACCCCAGGCCCTATAGACCCAGCCCCACAGATCCTGCCCCATAGAGACCCCGCCCCACAGAGACCCCGCCCCACAGGAGGACCCCGTCCCCTATAGACCCAGCCCCACAGATCCTGCCCCACAGGGAGACCCCAGGCCCCATAGATCTATAGGGAGATGCCCATCCCCTATAGACCCAGCCCTATAGATCCTGCCCCATAGGGGGACCCCAGGCCCTATATATCTATGGGGAGATGCCCATCCCCTATAGATCCAGACCCACAGATCCCTGCCCCACAGGGAGACCACACGCCCCATAGATCTATAGGGAGATGCCCATCCCCTATAGACCCAGCCCTATAGATCCTGCCCCACAGGGAGACCCCAGGCCCCATAGATCTATAGGGAGAGGCCCATCCCCTATAGATCCAG
>NW_015091035.1:97287-97549 GCF_001431845.1 Calidris pugnax | reverse complement strand
TTCCTGCCCCATTCCTGCCCCACTGCTGCCCCATAGCACTGTCCTGACCCACTTGTGCCCCACTGCATCACCTGCTGCCCCACTGCTGCCCCATTGCTACCCCACTGCTGCCCCACGGCATCACCTGCTGCCCTATTCCTGCCCCACAGCACTGCCCTGCCCCACTGCTGCCCCACTGCTGCCCCACAGCACGGCCCTGCCCCACTGCTGCCCCATTCCTGCCCCACTGCCTCACCTGCGGCCCCACTGCCCCCTCACCTCC
>NW_015091035.1:96569-96964 GCF_001431845.1 Calidris pugnax | reverse complement strand
TTGCTCCCCCACTGCCCTGCTCTGCCCCACTGCATCACCTGCTGCCCCACGGCACTGCCCTGCCCCACTGCTGCCCCACTGCTGCCCCATTCCTGCCCCATTCCTGCCCCACAGCACTATCCTGCCCCCTTGCTGCCCCACTGCCCTGCTCTGCCCCACTGCATCACCTGCTGCCCCATTCCTGCCCCACGGCACTGTCCTGCCCCACTGATGCCCTATTCCTGCCCCATTGCTGCCCCACTGCCCTGCTTTGCCCCACTGCATCACCTGCTGCCCCACGGCACTGCCCTGCCCCACTGCTGCCCCACTGCTGCCCCATTCCTGCCCCACGGCACCCCCACGGCATCACCTGCTCCCCCATTCCTCCCCCCCGCCACTGCCCTGCCCCACTCCTG
>NW_015091035.1:93002-93891 GCF_001431845.1 Calidris pugnax | reverse complement strand
CCCCCCGCAAGGACATGCGTGTGACACCAGGAACCCCCAAGGACACGCGTGTGACACTGGGGACACACACATGGACACGCGTGTGACAGCGGGCCCCCCCAAGGACACGCGTGTGACGCCAGGGGGGCACATACAAACACACGTGTGACTACAGGACCCCCCAAGGACACACATGTGACACCAGGAACCCTCAAGAACACACGTGTGACACTGGGGACACACACATGGACACGCGTGTGACAGCGGGCCCCCCCAAGGACACGCGTGTGACGCCAGGGGGGCACATACAAACACACGTGTGACTACAGGACCCACACCCCCCCCCCAAGGACACGCATGTGACACTGGGGGGACACACAGAGACATGCGTGTGACACTGGGGACACACACGGTCACGCGTCTGACAACGGGACCCCCCCAAGGACACACATGTGACACCGGGAGGGAACATACAGACACACGTGTGACTACAGGAAGGAACCCTCAAGAACACACGTGTGACACTGGGGACACACACATGGACACGCGTGTGACAGCGGGCCCCCCCAAGGACACGCGTGTGACGCCAGGGGGGCACATACAAACACACGTGTGACTACAGGACCCCCCAAGGACACACATGTGACACAAGCAACCCTCAAGAACACACGTGTGACACTGGGGACACACACATGGACACGCGTGTGACAACCAGACCCCCCTCCCAAGGACACGTGTGTAACACCGGGGGGGGACACAAACGGACACGCGTGTGTCACCAGGGGGGACACGTATGGACATGCGTGTGCCAGCAGGCCCCCCAAGGACATGCGTGTGACACTGGGGGGACACACAGAGACACGCGTGTGTCACCAGGATCCCCCCAAGGACACGCATGTGACACCGGGGG
>NW_015091035.1:90726-92592 GCF_001431845.1 Calidris pugnax | reverse complement strand
CCCCCCCCAACACACGGGTGACACTGCCCCCCCCAAGGACACGCGTGTGACATTGGTGGGACACGTATGAACACGTGTGTGACACTGGGGACACACACATGGACACGCGTATGACAGCGGGACCCCCCCAAGGACACGCGTGTGACACCAGGAGGACACGTATGGCCACGCGTGTGACAACAGGACACCCCCACGGACACGTGTGTGTCACCAGGACCCCTATATTCTACATACGTGTGTCATCAGGACCCCTACGTGTGTACATCCGTGCGCCAAGATGTATGTACACGCGTGTGTCACCACGTACGGACACACGTGTGTCACCAGGACCCCTCTATCAGACACACGTGTGCCCCCAGGACCCCCACATGTGTACACACGCGTGTGCCACCACGTATGGACACACGTGTGTCACCAGAACCCCTATATTTTACACACATGTGCCCCCAGGACCCCTCTATTGCACACACGTGTGTCACCAGCTCCCCCATATGTGTACATACGTGTGCCAAGGTGTATGTACACACATGTTCCACCAGGACCCCTTTGTTTTACATCCATGTGACCCCTCTATCACACACGCGTGTGCTTCCAAGACCCCTATAGTGTACATACGTGTGCCACCAGGACCCCCACATGTGTACACACGTGTGTGTGCCACCACGTATGGACACACGTGTGTCACCAGGACCCCATAATTTACACACGTGTGCCCCAGGACCCATCTATCGCGCACACGTGTGTCACCAGGACCCCCACGTGTGCACATACGTGTGCCAAGGTGTATGTACACGCGTGTCTCACTAGGACCCCTGTGTTTTACATCCATGTGACCCCTCTATCGCACACGCGTGTGCTCCCAAGACCCCTATAGTCTACATACGTGTGCCCCCAGGACCCCCACATGTGTACATACATGTGTGCCACCACGTATAGACACATGTGTGCTGCCAGGCCCCATATAATGACATGTATGTTCCACCGTGACCCCTATATTTTACACACATGTGCCCCCAGGATCCCTCTATTGCACACACGTGTGTCACCAGCTCCCCCATATGTGTACATACGTGTGCCAAGGTGTATGTACACGCGTGTCTCACTAGGACCCCTGTGTTTTACATCCATGTGACCCCTCTATCGCACACACGTGTGCTCCCAAGACCCCTCTAGTGTACATACATGTGCCGCCGGGACCCCCACATGTGTACATACGTGTGCCAAGACATATGTACACGCATGTCTCACCAGGACCCCTGTGTTTTACATCCATGTGACCCCTCTATTGCACATGCGTGTGCTCTCAAGACCCCTATAGTGCACATACGTGTGCCCCCAGGACCCCCACATGTGTACACACGTATGTGTGCCACCACGTATGTACACATGTGTGTCACCAGGACCCCTATATTTTACATACATGTGCCCCCGGGACCCATCTATCACAAACATGTGTATCACCAGGACCCCCATGTGTGTACATACATGTGCCAAGACATATGTACACGCGTGTTCCACCAGGACCCCTGTGTTTTACATCCATGTGACCCCTCTATCGCACACACGTGTGCTCCCAACACCCCTATAGTCTACATACGTGTGCCCCCAGGACCCCCGTACCGCACACGCATGTGCGCCCTGGACCCTCACATGTGCACACGCGTGTATCACCACGCATGTACACGCGTGTGCCCCCCCTGGGGACCCCCACACGCGCACAGACATGTACCCCAGCGGGTACGGCCACGCGTGTGTCACCCATGGCCCCGCGTGTCACACGCGTGTGTCGCGGGGAACACCCCGTCCCCACCCCGTCCCGTGTCACACACGCGTCACCCGCCGGGCAAAGGGCGCCCCTCCCCCACC
>NW_015091035.1:89679-90240 GCF_001431845.1 Calidris pugnax | reverse complement strand
GGTCACCCGGGACCAGGGGGGACCTGTCCCCACCCCCCACGTCCCCCCCCGTGGCCCCACCAAGGAGAAGGACAACCCCATGTCCTCCATCCCCACGTACCCACCATGAACTGGGACATGATGGGACATGTCCCCATGTCCCCCATGTCCCACCAAGGACCAGGACAACCCCATGTCCCCACCATGAACTGGGACATGATGGTCCACGTCCACACCAAGGACAAGGACAACCCCATGTTCCCCATCTTCACGTACCCACCATGAACTGGGACGTGGTGGGACGTGGTGGGACATGTCCCCCATGTGTCCCCCGTGTCCCACCAAGGACGAGGACAACCCCATGTCACCCATGTCCCCACCAAAGATGAGGACAACCCCGTGTTCCCCATCCCCACGTCCCCACCATGAACTGGGACATGGTGGCCCAAGGACGAGGACAACCCAGTGCCCCCCATTCCCCACCGTGAACCAGGACATGTCCCCACCAAACATGAGGACACCTCCATCCTCACGTACCCACCATGACCCAAGACATGGTGGCCTATGTCCCCCATGTCCCCA
>NW_015091035.1:77524-79994 GCF_001431845.1 Calidris pugnax | reverse complement strand
GGTCACCCGGGACCAGGGGGGACCTGTCCCCACCCCCCACGTCCCCCCCCGTGGCCCCACCAAGGAGAAGGACAACCCCATGTCCTCCATCCCCACGTACCCACCATGAACTGGGACATGATGGGACATGTCCCCATGTCCCCCATGTCCCACCAAGGACCAGGACAACCCCATGTCCCCACCATGAACTGGGACATGATGGTCCACGTCCCCACCAAGGACGAGGACAACCCCATGTCCTTGTGTCCCCACCATGAACTGGGACATGATGGTCCACGTCCACACCAAGGACAAGGACAACCCCATGTTCCCCATCTTCACGTACCCACCATGAACTGGGACGTGGTGGGACGTGGTGGGACATGTCCCCCATGTGTCCCCCGTGTCCCACCAAGGACGAGGACAACCCCATGTCACCCATGTCCCCACCAAAGATGAGGACAACCCCGTGTTCCCCATCCCCACGTCCCCACCATGAACTGGGACATGGTGGCTCATGTCCCCACCAAGGACGAGGACAACCCCATGTCCCCACCATGAACGGGGACGTGGTGGGACATGACCCCCACGTCCCCACCAAGGATGAGGACAACCCTGTGTCCCCCACCCCCATGTCCCCACCATGAACTGGGACATGGTGGCCCATGTCCCCCATGTCCCCACCAAGGACGAGGACAACCCCTTGTTCCCCATCCCCACGTACCCACCATGAACTGGGACATGGTGGGACATGTACTCCATGTCCCCACCAAGGACGAGGACAACCCCATGTCCTTGTGTCCCCACCATGAACTGGGACATGATGGTCCACATCCCCACCAAGGACAAGGACAACCCCATGTTCCCCATCCCCACGTACCCACCATGAACTGGGACGTGGTGGGACGTGGTGGGACATGACCCCTATGTGTCCCCCGTGTCCCCACCAAGGATAAGGACACCCCTGTGTCCCCACCAAGGACGAGGACAACCCCATGTCCCCCATCCCCACGTACTGGGATGTGGTGGGACATGACCCCCATGTGTCCCCCATGTCCCACCAAGGACAAGGACAACCCCATGTCCCCACCATGAACTGGGACATGGTGGGACATGACCCCCATGTCCCCTGTGTCCCCCATCCCCACGTACCCACCATGAACTGGGACGTGGTGGGACATGTCCCTCATGTCCCCACCAAGGACAAGGACACCCCCATGTCCCCCGTGTCTCCACCAAGGATGAGGACAACCCTGTGTTCCCCATCTTCATGTACCCACCATGAACTGGGATGTGGTGGGACATGTTCCCCATGTCCCCCATGTCCCCACCAAGGACAAGGACACCCCCATGTCCCCCGTGTCTCCACCAAGGACGAGGACAACCCCATGTCCCCCATCCCCACGTACCCACCATGAACTGGGACGTGGTGGGACGTGGTGGGACATGACCCCTATGTGTCCCCCGTGTCCCCACCAAGGATAAGGACACCCCTGTGTCCCCACCAAGGACGAGGACAACCCCATGTCCCCCATCCCCACGTACTGGGATGTGGTGGGACATGACCCCCATGTGTCCCCCATGTCCTACCCACCATGAACACAACCCCATGTCCCCCATCCCCACGTACCCACCATGAACTGGGACGTGGTGGGAGATGTTCCCCGTGTCCCCCATGTCCCCACCATGTCCCACCAAGGACAAGGACAACCCCATGTCCCCCATCCCCACGTACTGGGATGTGGTGGGACATGTTCCCCATGTGTCCCCCATGTCCCACCAAGGACAAGGACAACCCCATGTCCCCACCATGAACTGGGACATGGTGGGACATGACCCCCATGTCCCCTGTGTCCCCCATCCCCACGTACCCACCATGAACTGGGACGTGGTGGGACATGTCCCTCATGTCCCCACCAAGGACAAGGACACCCCCATGTCCCCCGTGTCTCCACCAAGGATGAGGACAACCCTGTGTTCCCCATCTTCATGTACCCACCATGAACTGGGATGTGGTGGGACATGTTCCCCATGTCCCCCATGTCCCCACCATGTCCCACCAAGGACAAGGACAACCCCATGTCCCCCATCTTCATGTCCCCACCATGAACTGGGACGTGGTGGGACATGTCCCCCATGTCTCCACCAAGGACAAGGACACCCCCATGTCCCCCATGTCCCCACCAAGGATGAAGACAACCCCTTGTTCCCCATCCCCACGTACCCACCATGAACTGGGATGTGGTGGGACATGTCCCTCATGTCTCCATGTGTCCCCCATGTCCCCACCAAGGATGAAGACAACCCCTTGTTCCCCATCCCCCCGTCCCCACCATGAACTGGGACATGGTGGCCCAAGGACGAGGACAACCCAGTGCCCCCCATTCCCCACCGTGAACCAGGACATGTCCCCACCAAACATGAGGACACCTCCATCCTCACGTACCCACCATGACCCAAGACATGGTGGCCTATGTCCCCCATGTCCCCA
>NW_015091035.1:75889-77143 GCF_001431845.1 Calidris pugnax | reverse complement strand
TCCGTGGTCTTGGAGGAGGAGGAGGAGGAGGAGATGGTCGTGGTGTCCACCATGTGGAGGTTGGGGATCGTGATGGTCCTGGAGGATGGTCTTGGAGGAGGAGGAAGGAGAAGGTCGTGGTGGCCACCATGGGGGGGCAGGGGGAGGTTGGGTGAGCTGGGGAACGCAATGGAGGGGTCTCCTGGTAGCTCGTGATGGTCCTGGAGGATGGTCTTGGAGGAGGAGGAAGGAGAAGGTCATGGTGGGCATCGTGGAGGGGTTGGGGGTCGTGATGGTCCTGGAGGATGGTCTTGGAGGAGGAGGAGGAGGAAGGAGAAGGTTGTGGTGGCCACCATGGTGGGGTTGGGGGTCGTGATGGTCTTGGAGGAGGAGAAGGAGGAAGGAGAAGGTTGTGGTGGGCATCATGGTGGGATTGGGGATCGGGATGGTCTTGGATGAAGAGGAGGAGGAGGAAGGAGAAGGTCGCGGTGTCCACCATGTGGAGGTTAGGGATCGTGATGGTCCTGGAGGATGGTCTTGGAGGAGGAGGAAGGAGAAGGTCGCGGTGTCCACCATGTGGAGGTTAGGGATCGTGATGGTCCTGGAGGATGGTCTTGGAGGAGGAGGAAGGAGAAGGTCGTGGTGGCCAACACGGGGCAGGGGGGGGAGTTGGGTGAGCTGGGGAACGCAATGGAGGGGTCTCCTGGTAGCTGAAGTTCTGCTGAAGGTCTCCATCATGGCCCTGATCTCCACCTTTCCACAGTCTTCTCCATCATGGGATCCAGCACCACAGGCACCATACCCACAGAGGGGAGCTCCACGACTTCATGGACCACCCCAGGAACCTCCTCCACTTCCACCTTGACCATTGCAACCACCCCCAGCACTGTCACCTCCATGGAGATGACCTCCGTGTCAGCCTCAACTACCTCAGGAGTCTCCTCCATCACCTTCTCCACCCCTGGATCCACCTCCACTGGTCTCACCCCCACCGGGGTGACCTCCACAGAAACCCCCACCACCTCAGGACTTTCCTCCACCACCTTCTCCCCCACTGAAACCACCTCCATCACTGTCACCTCAATGGAGGTGACCTCCACAACATCTACCGCCACCTCTGCAGAGTCCTCCACTCCCTTCTTCACCACTGGAGCCACCTCAACTGCTTCTCCCTCCACCGAGGTGACCCCCACAGCAGCCCCAACCCCCTCAGGAGTCTCCTCCACATCCTTCTCCACCACTGGAGCCCCCTCCATCACTCTCACCTCCACCTCC
>NW_015091035.1:73867-75163 GCF_001431845.1 Calidris pugnax | reverse complement strand
GTGGTCCTGGAGGATGGTCTTGGAGGAGGAGGAGGAGGAAGGAGAAGGTTGTGGTGGCCACCATGGTGGGGTTGGGGGTCGTGATGGTCTTGGAGGAGGAGAAGGAGGAAGGAGAAGGTTGTGGTGGGCATCATGGTGGGATTGGGGATCGGGATGGTCTTGGATGAAGAGGAGGAGGAGGAAGGAGAAGGTCGCGGTGTCCACCATGTGGAGGTTAGGGATCGTGATGGTCCTGGAGGATGGTCTTGGAGGAGGAGGAGGAAGGAGAAGATCGTGGTGGCCATCATGGTGGGGTTGGGGGTCGTGAGGGTCCTGGAGGATGGTCTCGGAGGAAGAGGAGGAAGAAGAAGAAGGTTGTGGTGGGCGCCATGGTGGGGTTGGGGATCATGATGGTCTTGGAGGAGGAGGAGGAGGAAGGAGAAGGTCGTGGTGGACACCGTGGGGAAGCCTGGGGGGTCACGGTCCTGGACGATGGTCTTAGAGTAAGAGGAGGAAGGAGAAGGGTGTGGTGTCCACCATGGCGGGGCTTGGGGGTTGTGAGGGTCCTGGAGGATGGTCTTCAAGGAGGAGGAATGAGAAGGTCATGGTGGCCACCATGGTGGGGTTTGGGGCTCATGGTGGTCATAGAGGATGGTCTTGGAGGAGGAGGAAGGAGAAGGTCGTGGTGGCCACCATGGGGGGGCAGGGGGAGGTTGGGTGAGCTGGGGAACGCAATGGAGGGGTCTCCTGGTAGCTGAAGTTCTGCTGATGGTCTCCATCATGGCCCTGATCTCCACCTTTCCACAGTCTTCGCCACTGGAGCCACCATCACTGGTGTCACCTCAGCACAGATGATCCACACGACAACCCCAACTACCTCAGGACTCTCGTCCACCACCTTCTCCACTGGAGCCACCTCCATCACTGTCACCTCCACCTCCACAGAAGTCCCCATCACTTCAGTAGAGTCCTCCACTTCCATCTCCACCACTGAGGCCACCTCCACTGGTGTCTCCTCAACAGAGATGACCTCCACGACAACCCCAACATCCTCAGAACTCTCCTCCACCACCATCTCCACCACTGGAGCCACCTCAACTCCTCTCATCTCCACCATGGTGATCTCCACAGAACCCACCACCACCTCAGGACTCCCCTCCACCACCTTCTCCACCACTGGAGCCACCTCAACTCCTGTCATCTCCACTGGTATGACCTCCGCAGAACCCACCACCATCTCAGCAGAGTCCTCCACTTCCTTCTCCACCACTGAAGCCACCTCAACTGCTTCTACCTCCACCGAGGTAACCACCACAG
>NW_015091035.1:54228-65978 GCF_001431845.1 Calidris pugnax | reverse complement strand
GGGGTTGGGGATCGTGATGGTCCTGGAGGATGGTCTTGGAGGAGGAGGAAGGAGAAGGTCATGGTGGGCATCGTGGAGGGGTTGGGGGTCGTGATGGTCCTGGAGGATGGTCTTGGAGGAGGAGGAGGAGGAAGGAGAAGGTTGTGGTGGCCACCATGGTGGGGTTGGGGGTCGTGATGGTCTTGGAGGAGGAGAAGGAGGAAGGAGAAGGTTGTGGTGGGCATCATGGTGGGATTGGGGATCGGGATGGTCTTGGATGAAGAGGAGGAGGAGGAAGGAGAAGGTCGCGGTGTCCACCATGTGGAGGTTAGGGATCGTGATGGTCCTGGAGGATGGTCTTGGAGGAGGAGGAGGAAGGAGAAGATCGTGGTGGCCATCATGGTGGGGTTGGGGGTCGTGAGGGTCCTGGAGGATGGTCTCGGAGGAAGAGGAGGAAGAAGAAGAAGGTTGTGGTGGGCGCCATGGTGGGGTTGGGGATCATGATGGTCTTGGAGGAGGAGGAGGAGGAAGGAGAAGGTCGTGGTGGACACCGTGGGGAAGCCTGGGGGGTCACGGTCCTGGACGATGGTCTTAGAGTAAGAGGAGGAAGGAGAAGGGTGTGGTGTCCACCATGGCGGGGCTTGGGGGTTGTGAGGGTCCTGGAGGATGGTCTTCAAGGAGGAGGAATGAGAAGGTCATGGTGGCCACCATGGTGGGGTTTGGGGCTCATGGTGGTCATAGAGGATGGTCTTGGAGGAGGAGGAAGGAGAAGGTCGTGGTGGCCACCATGGGGAGGCTTGGGGGTCGTGAGGGTCTTGGAGGAGGAGGAGGAAGAAGAAGGTTGTGGCGGGCACCGTGGTGGGGTTGGGGATCGTGATGGTCCTGGAGGATGGTCTTGGAGGAGGAGGAAGGAGAAGGTCATGGTGGGCATCGTGGAGGGGTTGGGGGTCGTGATGGTCCTGGAGGATGGTCTTGGAGGAGGAGGAGGAGGAAGGAGAAGGTTGTGGTGGCCACCATGGTGGGGTTGGGGGTCGTGATGGTCTTGGAGGAGGAGAAGGAGGAAGGAGAAGGTTGTGGTGGGCATCATGGTGGGATTGGGGATCGGGATGGTCTTGGATGAAGAGGAGGAGGAGGAAGGAGAAGGTCGCGGTGTCCACCATGTGGAGGTTAGGGATCGTGATGGTCCTGGAGGATGGTCTTGGAGGAGGAGGAGGAAGGAGAAGATCGTGGTGGCCATCATGGTGGGGTTGGGGGTCGTGAGGGTCCTGGAGGATGGTCTCGGAGGAAGAGGAGGAAGAAGAAGAAGGTTGTGGTGGGCGCCATGGTGGGGTTGGGGATCATGATGGTCTTGGAGGAGGAGGAGGAGGAAGGAGAAGGTCGTGGTGGACACCGTGGGGAAGCCTGGGGGGTCACGGTCCTGGACGATGGTCTTAGAGTAAGAGGAGGAAGGAGAAGGGTGTGGTGTCCACCATGGCGGGGCTTGGGGGTTGTGAGGGTCCTGGAGGATGGTCTTCAAGGAGGAGGAATGAGAAGGTCATGGTGGCCACCATGGTGGGGTTTGGGGCTCATGGTGGTCATAGAGGATGGTCTTGGAGGAGGAGGAAGGAGAAGGTCGTGGTGGCCAACACGGGGCAGGGGGGGGAGTTGGGTGAGCTGGGGAACGCAATGGAGGGGTCTCCTGGTAGCTGAAGTTCTGCTGAAGGTCTCCATCATGGCCCTGATCTCCACCTTTCCACAGTCTTCTCCATCATGGGATCCAGCACCACAGGCACCATACCCACAGAGGGGAGCTCCACGACTTCATGGACCACCCCAGGAACCTCCTCCACTTCCACCTTGACCATTGCAACCACCCCCAGCACTGTCACCTCCATGGAGATGACCTCCGTGTCAGCCTCAACTACCTCAGGAGTCTCCTCCATCACCTTCTCCACCCCTGGATCCACCTCCACTGGTCTCACCCCCACCGGGGTGACCTCCACAGAAACCCCCACCACCTCAGGACTTTCCTCCACCACCTTCTCCCCCACTGAAACCACCTCCATCACTGTCACCTCAATGGAGGTGACCTCCACAACATCTACCGCCACCTCTGCAGAGTCCTCCACTCCCTTCTTCACCACTGGAGCCACCTCAACCACCTTCTCCACTGGAGCCACCTCCATCACTGTCACCTCCACCTCCACAGAAGTCCCCATCACTTCAGTAGAGTCCTCCACTTCCATCTCCACCACTGAGGCCACCTCCACTGGTGTCTCCTCAACAGAGATGACCTCCACGACAACCCCAACATCCTCAGAACTCTCCTCCACCACCATCTCCACCACTGGAGCCACCTCAACTCCTCTCATCTCCACCATGGTGATCTCCACAGAACCCACCACCACCTCAGGACTCCCCTCCACCACCTTGTCCACCACTGGAGCCACCTCAACTCCTGACATCTCCACTGGTATGACCTCCACAGAACCCATCACCACCTCAGCAGAGTCCTCCACTCCCTTCTCCACCCCTGGAGCCACCTCCACTGCTTCTCCCTCCACCGAGGTGACCCCCACGACAGCCCCCACCACCTCAGGACATTCATCCACATCTTTCTTGACCACTGGAGTCACCTCCACTGATGTCCCCTCAATGGAGATAACACCCACGACAGCCCCAACCACCTCAGGACATTCCTCCACATTCTTCTCCACCACTGGAGCCACCTCAACTCCTGTCATCTCCACCGTGGTGATCTCCACAGAACCCACCACCACCTCAGGACTCCTCTCCACCACCTTAGGACTCCCCTCCACCACCTTCTCCACCACTGATGCCACCTCCACTGGTATCACCTCAACAGACATGACCCCAACTACTTCAGGACTCTTCTCCACTTCCATCTCCACCACTGAGGCCACCTCCACCGGTGTGACCTCCATGGAAATAACCACCACACAAGCCCCCACCACCTCAGGAGTCTCCTCCACATCCTTCTCCACCACTGGAGCCACCTCAACTCCTGTCATCTCCACTGAGGTGACCCCCACGACAGCCCCAACCACCTCAGGACAATTCTCCACATCCCTCTTGACCACTGGAGCCACCTCCACTGATGTCACCTCAACAGACATGACCCCAACGTCAGCCTCAACTACTTCAGGACTCTCCTCCACTTCCATCTCCACCACTGGAGCCACCTCGACTCCTGTCACCTCCACTGGTGTGACCTCCACAGAACCCACCACCACCACCTCAGGACTCCCCTCCACCACCTTCTCCACCACTGATGCCATCTCCACTGGTCTCACCTCAACAGACATGACCCCAACGTCAGCCCCAACTACCTCAGGACTCTTCTCCACTTCCATCTCCACCACTGAGGCCACCTCCACCGGTGTGACCTCCATGGAAATAACCACCACACAAGCCCCCACCACCTCAGGAGTCTCCTCCACATCCTTCTCCACCACTGGAGCCACCTCAACTCCTGTCATCTCCACTGAGGTGACCCCCACGACAGCCCCAACCACCTCAGGACAATTCTCCACATCCCTCTTGACCACTGGAGCCACCTCAACCCCTCTCATCTCCACAGAGGGGACCTCCACAGAACCCACCACCACCTCAGCAGAGTCCTCCACATCCTTCACCACTGGAGCCGCTTCAACTCCTGCCATCTCCACCACGGAGGTGTCCTCCACAGAACCCAGCACCACCTCAGGACCCTCCTCCACTTTCCCCCACTGAAACCACCTCCATCACTGTCACCTCAATGGAGGTGACCTCCACAACATCTACCGCCACCTCTGCAGAGTCCTCCACTCCCTTCTTCACCACTGGAGCCACCTCAACTGCTTCTCCCTCCACCGAGGTGACCCCCACAGCAGCCCCAACCACCTCAGGAGTCTCCTCCACATCCTTCTCCACCACTGGAGCCACCTCCATCACTGTCACCTCCACCTCCACAGAAGCCCCCACCACTTCAGCAGAGTCCTCCACTTCCATCTCCACCACTGAGGCCACCTCCACTGGTGTCTCCTCAACAGAGATGACCTCCACGACAACCCCAACATCCTCAGAACTCTCCTCCACCACCATCTCCACCACTGGAGCCACCTCAACTCCTCTCATCTCCACCATGGTGATCTCCACAGAACCCACCACCACCTCAGGACTCCCCTCCACCACCTTGTCCACCACTGGAGCCACCTCAACTCCTGACATCTCCACTGGTATGACCTCCACAGAACCCATCACCACCTCAGCAGAGTCCTCCACTCCCTTCTCCACCCCTGGAGCCACCTCCACTGCTTCTCCCTCCACCGAGGTGACCCCCACGACAGCCCCCACCACCTCAGGACATTCATCCACATCTTTCTTGACCACTGGAGTCACCTCCACTGATGTCCCCTCAATGGAGATAACACCCACGACAGCCCCAACCACCTCAGGACATTCCTCCACATTCTTCTCCACCACTGGAGCCACCTCAACTCCTGTCATCTCCACCGTGGTGATCTCCACAGAACCCACCACCACCTCAGGACTCCTCTCCACCACCTTAGGACTCCCCTCCACCACCTTCTCCACCACTGATGCCACCTCCACTGGTATCACCTCAACAGACATGACCCCAACTACTTCAGGACTCTTCTCCACTTCCATCTCCACCACTGAGGCCACCTCCACCGGTGTGACCTCCATGGAAATAACCACCACACAAGCCCCCACCACCTCAGGAGTCTCCTCCACATCCTTCTCCACCACTGGAGCCACCTCAACTCCTGTCATCTCCACTGAGGTGACCCCCACGACAGCCCCAACCACCTCAGGACAATTCTCCACATCCCTCTTGACCACTGGAGCCACCTCCACTGATGTCACCTCAACAGACATGACCCCAACGTCAGCCTCAACTACTTCAGGACTCTCCTCCACTTCCATCTCCACCACTGGAGCCACCTCGACTCCTGTCACCTCCACTGGTGTGACCTCCACAGAACCCACCACCACCACCTCAGGACTCCCCTCCACCACCTTCTCCACCACTGATGCCATCTCCACTGGTCTCACCTCAACAGACATGACCCCAACGTCAGCCCCAACTACCTCAGGACTCTCCTCCACTTCCATCTCCACCACTGAGGCCACCTCCACCGGTGTGACCTCCATGGAAATAACCACCACACAAGCCCCAACCACCTCAGAACATTCCTCCACATTCTTCTCCACCACTGGTGCCACCTCAACTCCTGTCATCTCCACCGTGGTGATCTCCTCAGAACCCACCACCACCTCAGGACTCCCCTCCACCACCTTCTCCACCACTGGAGCCACCTCCACTGCTTCTACCTCCACCGAGGTGACCCCCACGGCAGCCCCAACCACCTCAGGACATTCCTTCACATCCTTCTTGACCACTGGAGCCACCTCAACCCCTCTCATCTCCACAGAGGGGACCTCCACAGAACCCACCACCACCTCAGCAGAGTCCTCCACATCCTTCACCACTGGAGCCGCTTCAACTCCTGCCATCTCCACCACGGAGGTGTCCTCCACAGAACCCAGCACCACCTCAGGACCCTCCTCCACTTCCCTCCCCACCACTGAGGCCACCTCCACTGGTCTCACCTCAACAGACATGACCACCACAGCAGCCCCAACTACCTCAGGACTCTCCTCCACCACCTTCACCACTGAAGCCACCTCCATCACTGTCACCTCCACAGAGGTAACCACCACACAAGCCCCCACCACCTCAGGACATTCTTCCATGTCCTTCTTGACCACTGGAGCCACCTCAACTCCTGTCATCTCCACCGTGGTGACCTCCACAGAACCCACCACCACCTCAGGACTCCCCTCCACCACCTTCTCCACCACTGGACCCACCTCCACTGCTTCTACCTCCACCGAGGTGACCACCACAGATTCCCCAACCACCTCAGCAGAGTCCTCCACTCCATTCTCCACCACTGGAGCCACCTCAACTCCTGTCATCACTGGTATGATCTCCACAGAACCCACCACCACCTCAGGACTCCCCTCCACCACCTTGTCCACCACTGGAGCCACCTCAACTCCTGACATCTCCACTGGTATGACCTCCACAGAACCCATCACCACCTCAGCAGAGTCCTCCACTCCCTTCTCCACCCCTGGAGCCACCTCCACTGCTTCTCCCTCCACCGAGGTGACCCCCACGACAGCCCCCACCACCTCAGGACATTCATCCACATCTTTCTTGACCACTGGAGTCACCTCCACTGATGTCCCCTCAATGGAGATAACACCCACGACAGCCCCAACCACCTCAGGACATTCCTCCACATTCTTCTCCACCACTGGAGCCACCTCAACTCCTGTCATCTCCACCGTGGTGATCTCCACAGAACCCACCACCACCTCAGGACTCCTCTCCACCACCTTAGGACTCCCCTCCACCACCTTCTCCACCACTGGAGCCACCTCAACTCCTGCCGTCTCCACTGTAGTGACCTCCACAGAACCCACCACCACCTCAGCAGAGTCCTCCACTCCCTTCTCCACCCCTGGAGCCACCTCAACTCCTGTCACCTCTATACAACTGACCTCCACAGAAGCCCCCACCACCTCAGGACATTCCTCCACGTCCTTCTTGACCACTGGAGCCACCTCAACTCCTGTCACCTCTATACAACTGACCTCCACAGAAGCTCCCACCACTTCAGCAGAGTCCTCCACTTCCATCTCCACCACTGAGGCCACCACCACTGGTGTCACCTCCACAGAGGTAACCACCACAGAAGCCCCCACCACCTCAGGACATCACTCTACATCGTTCTCCACCACTGGAGCCACCTCAACTCCTGTCACCTCTATACAACTGACCTCCACAGAAGCCCCCACCACTTCAGCAGAGTCCTCCACTTCCATCTACACCCCTGAGGCCACCACCACTGGTGTCACCTCCACAGAGGTAACCCCCACAGAAGCCCCCACCCCCTCAGGACATCCCTCTACATCGTTCTCCACCGCTGGAGCCACCTCAACTCCTGTCACCTCTATACAACTGACCTCCACAGAAGCCCCCACCACTTCAGCAGAGTCCTCCACTTCCATCTACACCCCTGAGGCCACCACCACTGGTGTCACCTCCACAGAGGTAACCCCCACAGAAGCCCCCACCCCCTCAGGACATCCCTCTACATCGTTCTCCACCGCTGGAGCCACCTCAACTCCTGTCACCTCTATACAAC
Source organism: Calidris pugnax (assembly GCF_001431845.1). NCBI lineage: Eukaryota > Metazoa > Chordata > Aves > Charadriiformes > Scolopacidae > Calidris > Calidris pugnax. The sequence goes on along the minus strand of NW_015091035.1, from coordinate 58,776 downwards.
TGACCTCCACAGAAGCCCCCACCACTTCAGCAGAGTCCTCCACTTCCATCTACACCCCTGAGGCCACCACCACTGGTGTCACCTCCACAGAGGTAACCCCCACAGAAGCCCCCACCCCCTCAGGACATCCCTCTACATCGTTCTCCACCGCTGGAGCCACCTCAACTCCTGTCATCTCCACAGAGGGGACCTCCACAGCACCTACCACCACTTCAGCAGAGTCCTCCACTTCCATCTCCACCACTGAAGCCACCTCCACTGCTTCCACATCCACAGAGGTGACCACCACAGAATCCCCCACCACCTCAGGACATTCCTCCACCACCTTCTTGACCACTGGAGCCACCTCCACTGGTATGACCGCCACAGAACCCACCACCACCACAGGACTCTCCTCCACTGCTCTCCCCACCACTGAGGCCACCTCCACTGATCTCACCTCAACAGAGATGTCCTCCACGACAGCCCCAACTACCTCTGGACTCTCCTCCAGCACCTTCACTACAGAAGCCACCTCCATCACTGTCACCTCCACAGAATCCCCCATCACCTCAGAACATTCCTCCACAACTTTCTTGACCACTGGAGCCACCTCAACTCCTCTCATCTCCACTGGTATGACCTCCACAGAACCCACCACCACCTCAGGACTCGCCTCCACTTCTCTCCCCACCACTGAGGCCACCTCCACTGGTGTCACCTCAACAGAGATGACCACCACGACAGCCCCCACCACCTCAGAACATTCCTCCACCACCTTCCCCACCACTGGAGCCACCTCAACTCCTGTCATCTCCACAGAGGGGACCTCCACAGAAGCCACTACCACCTCTGCAGAGTCCTCCACCCCCTTCTCCACCACGGGAGCCACCTCCACTATTTCTACCTCCACCGAGGTGACCTCCACAGCAGCCCCCACCACCTCAGAACATTCCTCCACATCGTTCTGGACCACTGGAGCCACCTCAACTCCTGTCATCTCCACAGAGGGGACCTCCACAGAAGCCCCCACCACCTCAGAACAGTCCTCCACATCCTTCTCCACCACTGGAGCCTTCTCAACTCCGCTCATCTCCACAGGTATGACCTCCACAGAACCCACCACCGCCTCAGGACCCTCCTCCACTGCCCTCCCCACTACTGAGGCCACCCCCACTGGTGTCACCTCAGCAGAGATGACCTCCACAACAGCTCCAACTACCTCAGGACTCTCCACCACCTTCACCACTGAAGCCACCTCCATTACTGTCACCTCCACAGAAGCCCCCACCACCTCAGGACATTCATCCACTTCCTTCTCCACCACTGAAGACACCTCCATTGGTATGACCTCCACGGCAGCTCCCACCACCTCAGGAGTCTTCTCCACGTCCTTCCCCACCACTGGAGCCACCTCAACTACTGTCATCTCCACTGGTATGACCTCCACGGCAGCTCCCACCACCTCAGGACTCTCCTCCACTGCTCTCCCCCCCACTGAGGCCACCTCCACTGGTCTCACCTCAACAGAGATGACCTCCATGACAGCCCCCACCACCTCAGGAGTCTCCTCCACATCCTTCTTGACCACTGGAGCCACCTCAACTACTGTCATCTCCACTGGTATGACCTCCTCACAACCCACCACCACCTCAGCAGAGTCCTCCACTTCCATCTCCACCACTGAAGCCACCTCCATCACTGTCTCCTCCACAGCGGTAACCACCACACAATCCCCAACCACCTCAGGACATTCCTCCACGTCCTTCCTGACCACTGGAGCCACCTCAACTCCTGTCATCTCCACCGAGGGGACCTCCACTGACCCCACCACCATCTCAGCAGAGCCCTCCACTTCCTTCTCCACCACTGAAGCCACCTCCATCACTGTCTCCTCCACAGCGGTAACCACCACACAATCCCCAACCACCTCAGGACATTCCTCCACGTCCTTCCTGACCACTGGAGCCACCTCAACTCCTGTCATCTCCACCGAGGGGACCTCCACTGAACCCACCACCATCTCAGCAGAGCCCTCCACTTCCTTCTCCACCACTGAAGCCACCTCTATCACTGTCACCTCCACAGAGGTAACCACCACAGAATCCCCAACCACCTCAGGACATTCCTCCACCACCTTCTTGACCACTGGAGCCACCTCCACTGGTATGACCTCCACAGAACCCACCACCACCTCAAGACTCTCCTCCACTGCTCTCCCCACCACTGAGGCCACCTCCACTGGTCTCACCTCAGCAGAGATGACCTCCACGGCAGCCCCAACTACTTCAGGACTCTCCTCCACTTCCTTCTCCACCACTGAGGCCACCTCCATCACTGTCACTTCCACAGAGGTGACCACCACAGCAGCCCCCACCACCTCAGGACATTCCTCCACGTCCTTCCTGACCACTGGAGCCACCTCAACTCCTGTCATCTCCACCGAGGGGACCTCCACAGAACCCACCACCACCTCAGCAGAGTCCTCCACATCCTTCTCCACCACGGGAGCCACCTCCACTGGTCTCACCTCAACAGAGATGACCACCACAGCAGCCCAAACTACCTCAGAACTCTCCTCCACCACCTTCACCACTGAAGCCACCTCCATCACTGTCACCTCCACCACCTCCACTGGTATGACCTCCACAGAACCCACCACCACCTCAGCAGCGTCCTCTACATCCTTCTCCACCACGGGAGCCACCTCCTCTGGTCTCACCTCAACAGAGATGACCACCACAGCAGCCCACACTACCTCAGGACTTTCCTCCACCACCTTCACCACGCCACCTCAACTCCTGTCATCTCCACAGAGGGGACCTCCACAGAACCCACCACCTCAGCAGAGTCCTCCACTTCCTCCACCACCTTCCCCACTGAAGCCACCTCCATCACTGTCACCTCCACCACCTCCACTGGTATGACCTCCACGGCAGCCCCCACCACCTCAGGAGTCTCTTCCACTTCCTTCCCTACCACTGGAGCCACCTCAACTCCTGTCATCTCCACAGAGGGGACCTCCACAGAACCCACCACCTCAGCAGAGTCCTCCACTTCCTTCTCCACCACTGGAGCCACCTCAACTCCTGTCACCTCCACAGAGGGGACCTCCACAGAAGCCACCACCACCTCGGCACAGTCCTCCACTTCCTTCTCCACCACTGGAGCCACCTCCACTGCTTCTCTCTCCACCAAGGTGACCCCCACGGCAGCCCCCACCACCTCAGGACATTCCTCCACATCCTTCTGGACCACTGGAGTCACCTCCACTGATGTCACCTCAATGGAGGTGACCTCCATGACAGTCTCAACCACCTCAGGACTTTCCACCACTGCCCACCCCACCACTGGAGCCACCTCAACTCCTGTCACCTCCACAGAGGGGACCTCCACAGAAGCCACCACCACCTCGGCACAGTCCTCCACTTCCTTCTCCACCACTGGAGCCACCTCCACTGCTTCTCTCTCCACCGAGGTGACCTCCACGGCAGCCCCCACCACCTCAGGACATTCCTCCACATCCTTCTGGACCACTGGAGTCACCTCCACTGATGTCACCTCAATGGAGGTGACCTCCACGACTGTCTCAACCACCTCAGGGCTCTCCTCCACTTCCCTCCCCACCACTGGAGCCACCTCAATTCCTGTCATCTCTACGGAAGTGACCGCCACAGAAGCCACCACCACCTCAGCAGAGTCCTCCACTTCCATCTCCACCACTGGAGCCACCTCCACTGGTCTCACCTCAACAGAGATGACCACCACAGCAGCCCAAACTACCTCAGGACTTTCCTCCACCACCTTCACCACTGAAGCCACCTCCATCACTGTCACCTCCACCTCCACAGAAGCCCCCACCACTTCAGCAGAGTCCTACACTTCCATCTCCACCACTGGAGCCAACCTCCACTGGTCTCACCTCAACAGAGATGACCTCCACGACAGCCCCCACCAGCTCAGATTCCTCAACTGTCTCCTCCACCACTGATGCCACCTCTACAGCACTCACCAGCACCCAAGAGATCTCCACAGAAGCCTCGACAACCACCCAAGAGATCTCCACAACACCCACCATCTCCACAGCACCCACTACCTCCACTACATCTTCTGCCACCCATGGGACCTCCACAACACCCACCATCACCCAAGAGACCTCCACAACACCCAACACCTCCACATCATCTTCTGCCACCCATGGGACCTCCACAACACCCACCATCACCCAAGAGACCTCCACAACACCCACCATCTCCACAGTGTTTTCTACCACCCAAGAGACCTCCACATCATCTTCTGCCACCCATGGGACCTCCACAGCACCCACCATCACCCAAGAGACGTCCACAACACCCACTATCACCCACGTGATCTCCACAACACCCACCCTCTCCACAGTGTCTTCTACCACCCAAGGGACCTCCACAACACCCACCACCACTCAAGAGACCTCCACAGCACCCACCACCTCCACAGCACCTTCTACCACCCAGGAGATCACCACAGCACCCAACACCACTCAAGAGACCTCCACAGCACCCACCACCTCCACAGCTCCTTCTACCACCC
>NW_015091035.1:50910-53786 GCF_001431845.1 Calidris pugnax | reverse complement strand
CAGGACTCTCCTCCACTGCTCTCCCCACCACTGAGGCCACCTCCACTGGTCTCACCTCAACAGAGATGACCTCCACGACAGCCCCCACCACCTCAGAACATTCCTCCACATCCTTCTGGACCACTGGAATCACCTCCACTGATGTCACCTCAATGGAGGTGACCTCCATGACAGTCTCAACCACCTCAGGACTTTCCACCACTGCCCACTCCACCACTGGAGCCATCTCAACTCCTGTCACCTCCACAGAGGGGACCTCCACAGAACCCACCACCACCTCAGGACTCTCCTCCACTGCTCTCCCCACCACTGAGGCCACCTCCACTGGTCTCACCTCAACAGAGATGACCTCCACGACAGCCCCCACCACCTCAGAACATTCCTCCACATCCTTCTGGACCACTGGAGTCACCTCCACTGATGTCACCTCAATGGAGGTGACCTCCATGACAGTCTCAACCACCTCAGGACTTTCCACCACTGCCCACCCCACCACTGGAGCCACCTCAACTCCTGTCACCTCCACAGAGGGGACCTCCACAGAAGCCACCACCACCTCGGCACAGTCCTCCACTTCCTTCTCCACCACTGGAGCCACCTCCACTGCTTCTCTCTCCACCAAGGTGACCCCCACGGCAGCCCCCACCACCTCAGGACATTCCTCCACATCCTTCTGGACCACTGGAGTCACCTCCACTGATGTCACCTCAATGGAGGTGACCTCCACGACTGTCTCAACCACCTCAGGGCTCTCCTCCACTTCCCTCCCCACCACTGGAGCCACCTCAATTCCTGTCATCTCTACGGAAGTGACCGCCACAGAAGCCACCACCACCTCAGCAGAGTCCTCCACTTCCATCTCCACCACTGGAGCCACCTCCACTGGTCTCACCTCAACAGAGATGACCACCACAGCAGCCCAAACTACCTCAGGACTTTCCTCCACCACCTTCACCACTGAAGCCACCTCCATCACTGTCACCTCCACCTCCACAGAAGCCCCCACCACTTCAGCAGAGTCCTACACTTCCATCTCCACCACTGGAGCCACCTCCACTGGTGTCACCTCTACAGACGTGACCTCCACAGAAGCCCCCACCAGCTCAGTTTCCTCAACTGTCTCCTCCACCACTGATGCCACCTCTACAGCACTCACCAGCACCCAAGAGACCTCCACAGAAGCCTCGACAACCACCCAAGAGACCTCCACAACACCCACCATCTCCACAGTGTTTTCTACCACCCAAGAGACCTCCACAACACCCACTATCTCCACAGCATCTTCTACCACCCAAGGGACCTCCACAACACCCACCATCACCCAAGAGACCTCCACAGCACCCACCATCACCCAAGAGACCTCCACAACACCCACCATCTCCACAGTGTTTTCTACCACCCAAGAGACCTCCACAACACCCACTATCTCCACAGCATCTTCTACCACCCAAGGGACCTCCACAACACCCACCATCACCCAAGAGACCTCCACAACACCCACCATCTCCACAGCACCCACTACCTCCACTACATCTTCTGCCACCCATGGGACCTCCACAGCACCCACCACCACTCAAGAGACCTCCACAGCACCCACCACCTCCACAGCTCATTCTACCACCCAGGAGATCACCACAGCACCCACCACCACTCAAGAGGCCTCCACAGCACCCAACACCTCCACAGCTCATTCTACCACCCAGGAGATCACCACAGCACCCACCACCACTCAAGAGGCCTCCACAGCACCCACCGCCTCCACAGCTCATTCTACCACCCAGGAGATCACCACAGCACCCAACACCACTCAAGAGCCCTCCACGACCACCTCCGGCCCATTGGTTCCTCCAAGTGAGTCCCCTCCCCTCCAACCTCCACTCCAAAAGACCATCCTCTCCCAAACCCCACCTCCACCCTTCCCAGCACCCAGTGGGTCCCACCAGGCCCAGCGTGTCCTCCAAGGTTCCCTGGTGACCCCCTATCTTGGTTCTTCCCAGTTGTCTGTCAGAATGGAGGCAGCTACGATGGCATCAAGTGTATCTGCACCCCATATTTCTACGGTCCCGTCTGTGAATACTCCACCAACTCCATCGACACCAACCTCCGTAAGTGTCACCTCCACCACCCCATGGCCTCCTTGGAGGTCCTTGAACCTCCTTTTGGGCCACCAGGCTTGAGCTCTCTTCCTTGTGTCCCTCTATAGCGGCGGAGACGGTGGTGGCAGACTTGGAGCTGGTGGTGACCGTCACCAACTTCAACTACACGGAGGACCTGAAGGACAACCAGTCGGACACCTACCGGAGCTTTGAGGAACACTTCCGGACAGAGGTGGGGACCAGAGCGGGCCGAGGTTGTCACTTCTGTGGCCACCTAGACCCCTGGGGGAGGAGGGTGGCTCACAGGACCCTTTGGGTGGTGGTCAACGGGGTCCTTTGGGTGGTGGCTCATGGGATCCTTTGGGTGGTGGCCAACGAGACCCTTTGGCCTTTTGCAGATCAGGAAGATCTACGGGAACATCCCCGGCTACGAAGGCGTGAAGATCCTCAACCTGACGTAAGAGGAACCCAGATGTGGAGATGGGGTGGGGTGGGGGGGTGTCATGTCCCCCCCCCCCTGCTTTTGTCCCCCTCTAACCACCCCTCCCCCTGCTTTCTCCAAAGGCCTGGCAGCATCGTGGTGGAACACCAGGTCTTCTTCGCCACCGAGGAGAGCAGCAACACCACGGAGGAGTACGATCAGATCACGAAGGACCTGGTGAACAAGTTGGAACATCACCCAAGAGACCTCCACAACACCCACCATCTCCACAGTGTTTTCTACCACCCAAGAGACCTCCACATCATCTTCTGCAACCCATGGGACCTCCACAGCACCCA
>NW_015091035.1:45483-46178 GCF_001431845.1 Calidris pugnax | reverse complement strand
GTTTCCCACTTTCACCCTTTGTAATAAAGTTATTGTTATTCCTGTGATGAATGGAGTTAAACCCAGTTGGTGACTGGTCGTAACTGGGGCTCCCCAGGGCTGGAAGTACTGGGAGACTCTGGGGGGTACTGGGAGATAATGGGGAGCACATGGTAGCCAGAACACACTGGGATAAACTGGGAGACACTGGGGGACCCTAGGAAGTACTGGGAGCACGTGGTACCCAGAACACACTGGGATAAACTGGGAGACACTGGGGAGCACGGCCCCCCCCCGAACATACTGGGAAATGATGGGATGCACTGGGAAGCCCTCAAAGTACTGGGGAGCATGTGGTACCCAGAAAATACTGGGAAGTACTGGGACACACTGGGGAGCACATGCCCCTTAGAACACACTGGGAAGACACACTGGGATAAACTGGGAGACACTGGGGGACCCTAGGAAGTACTGGGAGCACGTGGTACCCCCCCCAATGCCCATCCCACCAGCGCTCCCATCACCCCCTCTAACCCTCTCCCTCCCCTCCCCCCGCAGAGATCTGCTGGCTACGAGCCCCCAACGAATACCGGGACTTCTACTACCCGACCACCATCCAGGGCGTCGTCCGTTGCGTCACCGACTGCACCCCCAACCTGCCCACCACCCTGGATTGTCACTACGGCCAGTGCCACGTCACCCGGGCCGGCCCCCAG
>NW_015091035.1:41039-43951 GCF_001431845.1 Calidris pugnax | reverse complement strand
CCGTAACTGGGGCTCCCCAGGGCTGGAAGTACTGGGAGACTCTGGGGGGTACTGGGAGATAATGGGGAGCACATGGTAGCCAGAACACACTGGGATAAACTGGGAGACACTGGGGGACCCTAGGAAGTACTGGGAGCACGTGGTACCCAGAACACACTGGGATAAACTGGGAGACACTGGGGAGCACGGCCCCCCCCCGAACATACTGGGAAATGATGGGATGCACTGGGAAGCCCTCAAAGTACTGGGGAGCATGTGGTACCCAGAAAATACTGGGAAGTACTGGGACACACTGGGGAGCACATGCCCCTTAGAACACACTGGGAAGTACTGGGAGATACTGGGGAGCCCTGGGAAGTACTGGGAGACACTGGGGAACACCTGGCACCCAAAACATACTGGGACATTGTGGGAAGTACTGGGATGCACCGATGGAGGTATCTCCATGGGGATGGGAGGGTGAAGGAGATCCAGGTGGGCCCTGGTCCATCTCGTCTTCCTTCCCACCAGTTGCCAGGATGAAGGTCTCTACTGGTACACGGGGCAGCACTGCTCCGGGCGCGTCAGCAAGTTGGCCACCGGGTTGGGGTTGGTGGCCACCGTCTTGCTCATCATCTGCGTCGTCCTCGCCGTCCTATTGGTCAGGAACCGCCGGAGGATGTACATCATGAGGTAGAGGAGAGGGGGACGCCAGGGTTCCCAGTTTCGGGGAGGGGGAGCTTCCCAGTTCAGAGGGGGGGTTGGCACTGGGTCAACTGGGCTCCTTGGGGAGGACCATCCCCTCTCTGCTTCTTTGCCCCTCCCCCCTTAGACAGCACATGCCCCTTAGAACACACTGGGAAGTACTGGGAGATACTGGGGAGCCCTGGGAAGTACTGGGAGACACTGGGGAACACCTGGCACCCAAAACATACTGGGACATTGTGGGAAGTACTGGGATGCACCGGGGAGCCCTGGGAAGTACCGGGACAAACTGGGGAGCACGTGGCCCCCAGAACATAATGGGAAGTACTGGGAGACACCAGGGAACCCTGGAAAGTACCGGGAGATACTGGGGAGCATGTGGCCCCCAGAATATACTGGGACACAGTGGGACATACTGGGGAGCACGAGCCTCCCCAGAACATACTGGAAGATATTGGGGAGCCCTGGGAAGTACTGGGAGACACCAGGGAACCCTGGAAAGTACCGGGAGATACTGGGGAGCCCTGGGAAGTACCGGGACAAACTGGGGAGCACTGGGCCCCCAGAACATAATGGGAAGGACTGGGAGACACCAGGGAACCCTGGAAAGTACCGGGAGATACTGGGGAGCCCTGGGAAGTACTGGGACAAATTGGGGAGCACGTGGCCCCCAGAATATTCCGGGTCATTGTGGGACGTACAGGGGAGCACGCGCCCCCCCCGAACATACTGGGAGATACTGGGGAGCCCTGGGAAGTACTGGGACAAGCTGGGAAGCGTGTGTCCCCCCAGAACATACTGGGGAGCCCTGGGAAGTACTGGGACAAATTGGGGAGCACGTGGCCCCCAGAACATACTGGGAGATACTGGGGAGCCCTGGGAAGTACTGGGACAAATTGGGGAGCACGTGGCCCCCAGAACACACTGGGAGATACTGGGGAGCCCTGGGAAGTACTGGGACAAACTGGGGAGCACGTGGCACCCAGAACATACTGGGAGATACTGGGGAGCCCTGGGAAGTACTGGGACAAACTGGGGAGGATGTGACCCCCAGAACATACTGGGAGATACTGGGGAGCCCTGGGAAGTACTGGGACAAACTGGGGAGCACGTGGCACCCAGAATATTCCGGGTCATTGTGGGACGTACTGGGGAGCACGTGGCCCCCAGAACATACTGGGAGATACTGGGGAGCCCTGGGAAGTACTGGGACAAGCTGGGAAGCGTGTGTCCCCCCAGAACATACTGGGGAGCCCTGGGAAGTACTGGGACAAATTGGGGAGCACGTGGCCCCCAGAACATACTGGGAGATACTGGGGAGCCCTGGGAAGTACTGGGACAAACTGGGGAGCACGAGCCCCCTCAGAACATACTGGGAGATACTGGGGAGCCCTGGGAAGTACCGGGACGAACTGGGGAGCACGTGGCCCCCAGAACATACTGGGAAGTACTGGGAGACACCAGGGAGCCCTGGGAAGTACTGGGACAAACTGGGGAGCACGTGGCCCACAGAATGTTCTGGGTCATTGTGGGACATACTGGGGAGCATGAGCCCCCTCAGAACATACTGGGAGATACTGGGGAGCCCTGGGAAGTACTGGGACAAACTGGGGAGCACGAGCCCCCTCAGAACATACTGGGAGATACTGGGGAGCCCTGGGAAGTACCGGGACGAACTGGGGAGCACGTGGCCCCCAGAACATACTGGGAAGTACTGGGAGACACCAGGGAGCCCTGGGAAGTACTGGGACAAACTGGGGAGCACGTGGCCCACAGAATGTTCTGGGTCATTGTGGGACATACTGGGGAGCATGAGCCCCCTCAGAACATACTGGGAGATACTGGGGAGCCCTGGGAAGTACTGGGACAAACTGGGGAGCACGAGCCCCCTCAGAACATACTGGGAGATACTGGGGAGCCCTGGGAAGTACTGGGAGATACTGGGGAGCACGAGCCCCCTCAGAACATACTGGGAGATACTGGGGAGCCCTGGGAAGTACTGGGACAAACTGGGGAGCACGTGGCACCCAGAATATACTGGGACATGGTGGGACATACTGGGGAGCACGAGCCTCCCCAGAACATACTGGGAGATACTGGGGAGCCCTGGGAAGTACCGGGACAAACTGGGGAGCACGTGGCCCCCCAGAACACACTGGGATGTACTGGGACAAACCGGGAGGGAGCACAGTGGGGAGGAAACGGGACACCCGTGAGGGGAGGGAGAA
>NW_015091035.1:38900-39809 GCF_001431845.1 Calidris pugnax | reverse complement strand
TCCCCTCCCCCACCCCGTCTCCGGCCCAAGGGTTGGGCCCGTTGTGGTCACCGGCCAAGAAGGTGGGACCCGGTGGGGAAGGGACAAACGGCCGGACGTGGTTCCGCGCCTTCTCACACCCCTTTTCTATTTTAGGATTCGATAAAACTAATTAATCACCCCTTAATTAACGGCTCGGCCCTACTTTGCGGTTGACGAGTGGGGCCCGATCGGGCACCACAAAGTCCCCGGCGCCCGGTGCCGCCGCCTCAGTCCCTCGGTGGCTCCCGGTGCCTTCGGGTCCCTTCTTGAGGATGGAGTTGGGTTTCTTCTCCTTCCTCCTCCTCCTCTTCCTCTCCTTCATCCCCCGGGAGGGTCTGGCAGGTAAGAGGGGGACGGGGTGGGGTCGTCTCCATCCTCCGTGGTCCCATCTCTGTCCAAAAATCCCTCAAAGTGGGTTTTTTTTGGAGATCTTTCTGGGTTTCTTGGGCCCACTGGAAGGTTCTCTTTGAAGAACTTGGAGCAACCAATTGCCCTCGGGACGTGGGGGTCAGGCCCAGCCCATGGGGTGCCCTCCAGGAGGGGTGTCCTCCATGGGGGTGTCCATGGGGTGTCCTCCATGGGGGTGCCCTCCAAGGGGGTGCCTTTCATGGGGTGTCCTCCATGGGGGTGTCCATGGGGTGTCCTCCATGAGGGTGCCCTCCATGGGGTTGTCCGTGAGGTGCCTTTCATGGGGGTGCCCTCCAAGGGGGTGTCTTTCATGGGGTGTCCTCCAAGGGGGTGTCCTCCATGGGGGTGCCCTCCATGGGGATCCCCCACCTACCCTCTGTGGGGTGTCCATGGGGTGTCCTCCATGGGGTATCACCCCATGGTTGCCCATCCCCCTTCTCTGGGTGGGGTTTTGGTGCCTTGAACACTGGTGGAAACTGG
>NW_015091035.1:36409-37751 GCF_001431845.1 Calidris pugnax | reverse complement strand
TCCCCTCCCCCACCCCGTCTCCGGCCCAAGGGTTGGGCCCGTTGTGGTCACCGGCCAAGAAGGTGGGACCCGGTGGGGAAGGGACAAACGGCCGGACGTGGTTCCGCGCCTTCTCACACCCCTTTTCTATTTTAGGATTCGATAAAACTAATTAATCACCCCTTAATTAACGGCTCGGCCCTACTTTGCGGTTGACGAGTGGGGCCCGATCGGGCACCACAAAGTCCCCGGCGCCCGGTGCCGCCGCCTCAGTCCCTCGGTGGCTCCCGGTGCCTTCGGGTCCCTTCTTGAGGATGGAGTTGGGTTTCTTCTCCTTCCTCCTCCTCCTCTTCCTCTCCTTCGTCCCCCGGGAGGGTCTGGCAGGTAAGAGGGGGACAGGGTGGGGTCGTCTCCATCCTCCGTGGTCCCATCTCTGTCCAAAAATCCCTCAAAGTGGGTTTTTTTTGGAGATCTTTCTGGGTTTCTTGGGCCCACTGGAAGGTTCTCTTTGAAGAACTCCCAACCTGAGGTCCCCTTCCAGCCCCCTGCGAGAACGGCGGCACGGCGGTGGGGGAGGGATGCGTTTGCCCCCCCGGTTACAACGGGACCCGTTGCCAGACCCCGGACCCGGCCAAAAGTTGCCAAAACGGGGCCACCGCCGTGGGGACCAAGTGCTACTGCCCCCCGGGATTTCGGGGTCCCCTTTGTCAACACCCCGACCCCACCGGCGCCTGCCAGAACGGGGCCACGGCCTTTGGGACGGGGTGTATTTGCCCCCCGGGCTACCGGGGAGAAGTTTGCCAACACCCGGAGCCCCCCGATTCCTGCCTCAACGGGGGCACTTTGGTGGGGGCCACCTGTCGCTGCCCCCCGGCAACTTGGGGACCCCGCTGTGAGTGCACCACGGTGGCCACCGCCGCCGTCTCCACGCCAAGGTCTGACAGCACCTGGATCTTACGCCCCACGGGGACCCATTCCACCGTCCTGACCACCTGGGGAAGCAGCGAGGTGGCCACCGTGGTGACTACCAGCGCGGAGAGTAAGGCTACGGCAACGCCACGGGGAACCCGGGTAAGAAGTGCCGTGGTCACCACCCCGGAGAGGAACACCGTGGCCACGGTGGCAACCATCGTCCTGGAGAACAACGCCACGACCACGAGAAGCAACACCACGGCCACGGAAAGCCACACCGTGGCCACCACCCCAGAAAACCACATCGTGGCCACGGTAGCAACCACCGTCCTGGAGAGCAACACCACGACCATGAGAAGCAACACCATGGCCACAGAAAGACACACCGTGGCCACCACCCCAGAAAGTCACACCGTGGCCACGGTACTAACCACCCTCCTGGAGAGCAACA
>NW_015091035.1:31406-35025 GCF_001431845.1 Calidris pugnax | reverse complement strand
GCAACCAATTGCCCCCGGGACGTGGGGGTCAGGCCCAGCCCATGGGGTGCCCTCCATGAGGGGTGTCCTCCATGGGGGTGTCCATGGGGTGTCCTCCATGGGGGTGCCCTCCAAGGGGGGGCCTTTCATGGGGTGTCCTCCATGGGGGTGTCCATGGGGTGTCCTCCATGAGGGTGCCCTCCATGGGGTTGTCCGTGAGGTGCCTTTCATGGGGGTGCCCTCCAAGGGGGTGTCTTTCATGGGGTGTCCTCCAAGGGGGTGTCCTCCATGGGGGTGCCCTCCATGGGGATCCCCCACCTACCCTCTGTGGGGTGTCCATGGGGTGTCCTCCATGGGGTATCACCCCATGGTTGCCCATCCCCCTTCTCTGGGTGGGGTTTGTCGCTGCCCCCCGGCAACTTGGGGACCCCGCTGTGAGTGCACCACGGTGGCCACCGCCGCCGTCTCCACGCCAAGGTCTGACAGCACCTGGATCTTACGCCCCACGGGGACCCATTCCACCGTCCTGACCACCTGGGGAAGCAGCGAGGTGGCCACCGTGGTGACTACCAGCGCGGAGAGTAAGGCTACGGCAACGCCACGGGGAACCCGGGTAAGAAGTGCCGTGGTCACCACCCCGGAGAGGAACACCGTGGCCACGGTGGCAACCATCGTCCTGGAGAACAACGCCACGACCACGAGAAGCAACACCACGGCCACGGAAAGCCACACCGTGGCCACCACCCCAGAAAACCACATCGTGGCCACGGTAGCAACCACCGTCCTGGAGAGCAACACCACGACCATGAGAAGCAACACCACGGCCACAGAAAGACACACCGTGGCCACCACCCCAGAAAGTCACACCGTGGCCACGGTACTAACCACCCTCCTGGAGAGCAACACCATGACCACAGAAAGCAGCCCCGTGGCCACCACCCTGGAAAGCGAGACCACAGCCATAAGAAGCAACACCACCGTCCTGGAGAGCAACACCAGGACCACAAGAAGGAACACCGTGGCCACCAGCCTGGAAAATGAGACCACGGCCATCCCCCTGACCCCCATGGAAAGCAACACCGTGGCCGTGGAAAGCTACACGGTGGCCACCACCCTGGAAAGTGAGACCACGGCCATGAGAAGCAACACCAGGTTCACGGTACCAACCACTGTCCTGGAGAGTGAGACCACGGCCATGGGAAGTCACGCCATGGCCACCACCCTGGAAAGAGAGACCATGGTGGTGTTACTGACCCCCATGGAAAGCAACACCACGACCACGAGAAGCAACACCACAACCACGAGAAGCAACACCACAACCACGGCACCAACCACCGTCCTGGAGAGCAACACCACAGCCATGGAAAGCAACACCACGGCCATGGGGAGCAATACCGTGGCCACCACCCTGGAAAGAGAGACCACGGCCATCCTACTGACCCCTGTGGAAAGCAACACCACGACCACGAGAAGCAACACCACGACCATGGCACCAACCACCGTCCTGGAGAGCAACACCACGGCCGTGGAAAGAAACACCACAGTCATGGGGAGCAACACCGTGGCCATCACCCTGGAAAGTGAGACCATGGCCACGCCACCAACCACCATCCTGGAGAACATCACCGCCATGGAAAGCAACACCACGGCCACGGAAAGCCACACTGTGGCCACCAGCCTGGAAAGGGAGACCATGGTCACGGTACTGGTCCCCGTGGAAAGCAACACCACGACCATAGAGAGGAACATCACCACCACGGGGAGCAACACCGTGGTCACCGCCCTGGAAAGCGAGACCACGGCCACCCTACTGACCTCCATGGGAAGCGAGACCATGGCCACCTTTGTGGAAAGTGACACCACGGCCACCCCCATGGAAAGTGACACCACGGCCACGCTCCCAACCGCTCCCACCAACGCCACTGCTACCCCAGCTCAGCCCAATGCCACCCACATGGTCCTCCTGGATGCCACCAGACCCTGCTCTGGCAATTGCACCAGCCCCACCACCGAGACCACAGCGGTGACACCCCGGTCCCCTCCCAACTCCATGGTGTCCACCACGATGAAGAGTCTTGCCTCTGCCACCGTCACCACCAGGTCCCCTTCAACCAGCAGGGCCACCACCACCAACACCTTGGCCACCATCTGCCTCTACCTCCCGCATGGGTCCAGCCCTCCGGCTAGTGGGTATCCTGGGATGGGGTCCTTGGGGTGGGAGGGGTCTTCTTCCCAGGGTCAGGAGGAACAGGGATTCTTCCAGGGCTGGGGGGAGGAGAAGGAGGAGGAGGAGAAGGAGGAGGAGCAAGATGGATGTGGGTCCAGCTCTATGGTTGGTGGGTTGGTCCTGCCATGAAGTCCTTGGGGTGGGAGGGGTCTTCTTCCCAGGGCTGGAAGGGACAGAGGGTCTTCCAGGGTTGGAGGGGAGAAGGAAGAGGAGGAGGAGAAGGAGGAGGAAGGTGGACAAGGGTGCAGCCCTGTGGTTGGTGGGGTCCTTGGGATGAGAAGGGTCTCCTCTCCAGGGTCAGAAGGGACACGGGGCCTTCTGGGGTGCAACACCACGACCATAGAGAGGAACATCACCACCACGGGGAGCAACACCGTGGTCACCGCCCTGGAAAGAGAGACCACGGCCACCCTACTGACCTCCATGGGAAGCGAGACCATGGCCACCTTTGTGGAAAGTGACACCACGGCCACCCCCATGGAAAGTGACACCACGGCCACGCTCCCAACCGCTCCCACCAACGCCACTGCTACCCCAGCTCAGCCCAATGCCACCCACATGGTCCTCCTGGATGCCACCAGACCCTGCTCTGGCAATTGCACCAGCCCCACCACCGAGACCACAGCGGTGACACCCCGGTCCCCTCCCAACTCCATGGTGTCCACCACGATGAAGAGTCTTGCCTCTGCCACCGTCACCACCAGGTCCCCTTCAACCAGCAGGGCCACCACCACCAACACCTTGGCCACCATCTGCCTCTACCTCCCGCATGGGTCCAGCCCTCCGGCTAGTGGGTGTCCTGGGATGGGGTCCTTGGGGTGGGAGGGGTCTTCTTCCCAGGGTCAGGAGGAACAGGGATTCTTCCAGGGCTGGGGGGAGGAGGAGGAGGAGGAGAAAGAGGAGGAGGAAGATGGACATGGGTCCAGCCCTGTGGTTGTTGGGTTGGTCCTGACATTAAGTCCTTGGGGTGGGAGGGGTCTTCTTCTCAGGGCTGGAAGGGACAGAGGGTCTTCCAGGGTTGGAGGGGAGAAGGAAGAGGAGGAGGAGAAGGAGGAGGAAGGTGGACAAGGGTGCAGCCCTGTGGTTGGTGGGGTCCTTGGGATGAGAAGGGTCTCCTTTCCAGGGTCAGAAGGGACACGGGGCCTTCTGGGGTGGGGGGAGGAAGAAGAGGAGGTGGAGGAGGAGGAGGATGGACATGGGTCCAGCCCCGTGGTTGGTGGGTTGGTCCTGCCATGGGGTCCTTGGGCTGGGGTTCTCCTTCCCAAGGATCTCCTGGGGCAAGAAGAGGAAGAAGGATGGATGTGGGTCTACCACCCCCAAGGATCAGGGCTTGGAGGGAGGTGTGGGGTGGCCAGGACACCTGGGTGTCGTGTGTCACACACCCCCACCCCCCCCCACCCCCATCTTCTGCCC
>NW_015091035.1:27290-31321 GCF_001431845.1 Calidris pugnax | reverse complement strand
CCCCCCCCCCCCCCCCCCCACCTTCTTCTGCCCCCCATCTCTCTTCCAGTCGTCTGCCACAACGGTGGGGTGGCCAACTTGACCCATTGCCTTTGCCCGCCCGGCTACTCCGGCCCCACCTGCGAGAAGGTGGACGTCAACGACCGATGCGCCGGTGGCAGCACGGCCGTGGGCAACCTCTGCATCTGCCCCCCCGGGAGGTCGGGACCCCGTTGTGACACCCCTGATGACGTCACGGCCTGTCGGAACGGTGGCACGGCCGTAGGGACCGAGTGCTACTGCCCCCCTGGCTTTTACGGTCCACGGTGTGAGGAGCACCACAGCGCGGCTGTCCCCACCTCTGGAAGGGTCACCACGAAGTCGTCCCATCACCCTACGACCAGTAGGGCTCCACCAAGGAGTAGACCCACATCGAGGACCACCAGGAGAACCACCACCACCACCACCACAACCACAACCACCACCCCTCCAACCACTGCAGGTTGGTGGCTCTTCCTTGGCATTGGGTGCTCAAAGACCACCCTTTCCCCCACCCCCACCCTCACCTCCAGCCCCTTCTGGGAGAGGACCACCTTCATGGCCACCCCCACCCAAAGGGGCTACAGCCCCGCTGGTTGGTCCCCACCCAAGGAGGACACACCAAGGAGGTGCTTGTTGGGACCAGGTGCCATTTTTCTTCCCCTCCATTTCTCCCCCCAAAAAAATTGGGGGTTGGAGTCATGGTGGACCCAACTGGATGGATCTGGGAGGGGGGAAACTGGGGGTGGGGACAATGAGGAGGTCCCCATGAGTCCTCTCCTCCCAGATCCCTGCCAGAATGGGGGTCGCTGGACGGGGACGTTCTGTCTCTGCCCCCCCAACGTGGACGGAGCCCGTTGCCAGTTTGGGGCGACCACCATCAACATCACGGCAGGTAAAGGTGGTGGGAGGGGTGTCACCCCACCTTGTCCCCCAGGAGGAGGGGGACACCCCATGGGATGTCCCCATCTGACGGGCATCCTACCCCCCACCCCCACCCTTTTTCACCAAGAGTTGGGCCCCTCCTTCTTGATGTTGGCGCGTGTCACCAACCGGAACTTCTCCGAGGACATGAGGGACACCTCGTCCCCCACCTACCGCAGCTTCGTGGATGAGTTCAGCCGGACGGTGAGTCTCCCCCATCGTGTCACCTGGGGGGTTGGGGGGGGTCACCAGGACCACCCCCCAAAAGGACCATCCCAACCCAACCCCTACTGGGTGACACGTGTCCCTCTGTCTCCAGATGGACCGGGTCTACCACAACGTCTCCGGCTACCGTGGAACCCGGGTCCTGGCCCTGACGTGAGTGTGGGGATGGGGTGGGGTAGGATGGGGTGAGGAACATCTGGGATGGGATGGGTGAGGAACCCCTGGAATGGAATGGGATGGGTGAGGAACATCTGGAATGGGATAGGAAAGGAACTCTTGGTGAGGAACACTCTAGGATGGAGTGGAGATGGGGTGGGATGGGGATGGGAGAAGAACCCATCAGATGGGATGGGGATGGGATGAAGAACACCTGGGATGGGATGGGATGGGTGAGGAACCCATGGGGTGGATGAGGAACCCCTAGGATGGGGGGTTGGAATGGGGTGGGATGGGATAAGGAACATCTGGGATGGGATGAGGAACATTTGGGACGGGGCAGGATGGGTGAGGAACCCCTGGGATGGGATGAGGAACCCCTAGGATGGAAATGGAATGGGGTGGGATGGGATAAGGAACATCTGGGATGGGATGAGGAACATTGGGATGGGATGGGATGGGATGGGATGGGTGAGGAACCCATGGGGTGGATGAGGAACCCCTAGGATGGGGGGTTGGAATGGGGTGGGATGGGATAAGGAACATCTGGGATGGGATGAGGAACATTTGGGACGGGATGGGTGAGGAACCCCTGGGTTGGGATGGGATGGGATAGGAAAGGAACCCTTGAAATGGGTGAGGAACGCTCAAGGATGGAGTGGAGATGGGGTGGGGTGGGATGGGGATGGGAGAAGATCCGATCAGATGGGATGGGATGGGTGAGGGACCCATGGGATGGGATGAGGAACCCCTAGGATGGGAATGGGATGGGGTGGGATGAGATGAGGAACCCGGTGCCCCATGTTGACCCTCTCGCTGCCCCACAGAAGAGGCAGCGTGGTGGTCAACTACAAAGTCATGCTGCACCCCCCACCTGGAGCCAAACCCACCACCAACCTCTACCGCCGAGGCCGGGAGCTGCTGGAGGCCGCCAACTCTGCACCTCAGCCCCACAACTGCACCCACTCCACAGGTAGGTCCCACCATCCCTCAGGGGGTTGGTCCTCACATCTCTGGTGGTCTCCTCTGACCTCTCCCTACATCTTGGGTGGCCTCCGGTGACACCTCCCCTCATCTCTGGTGGCCTCCCATGACCTCTCCCCATATCTCTGGTGGTTCCCCACATCTCTGGTGGCCTCTGACCTCTCCCCACATCTCTGGTGGCTTCCCGTGACCTCTCCCCACTCTTCCCTCTCCCAGAAGGTCTCTGCTTCACCACGTCCTCCAGATCTCTCCGGGCCGAGCTGCCAGTGCTCAACGACACAGGTTTTGGGGGGCAACCAACACGGGGGTGAGGTGGGGATGGGGTTGGTGGAGGGGGGAAGGGTTCAGGGCTTGCTTCCTTGACCGGTGGCTTGTCTTCTCCTCCAAGAGCTGTGCAGGAAACACGCGCCGGCCAACTTCAGCCGCTTCTACTACCCCCACCGCACCCCCACCGGCCTCCTCTGCGTCACCAACTGCACCCTCAACGTCCCCGGCTCCATGGACTGCGGCGACGGGCTCTGCCGGTTGACCTTGGAAGGACCCCGTTGCTTGTGAGTGGACCCCGAGTTCCTCCTTTACCCAGAATTCCAATCTCCACCACCCCACCCAGCCTGGACCCGGGACGTGGCGGGTCCAAATCTCCACCCCCCAATGGGGGCTGTGGACACGATTCTGGTCCTAAAGTGGAGGATGACCCTTATCTTGACCCCAAACCTTGTCCCCAAACCCCAGTCTTTGTCCCCAAATCCCAACCCTTGACCCCAAATCCCAAACCTGGTCCCCAAACGTCAACTCTTGAGCCCCAAATCCCAACCCTGGTCCCCAAACCCCAACCCTTGACCTCAAAACCCCAACCCTTTAGCCCCAAATCTCAACTCTTGTCCCCAAACACCAATCCTTGAGCCCAAATCCCAACCCTTGTCCCTAGACCCCAATCTTTGTCCCCAAATGTCAACTCTTGAGCCCCCAACCCCATACCTGGACCCCAAATCCCAACTCTTGAGCCCCAAACCCCAACCCTGGTCCCCAAACCCCAACGCCTGAGCCCCAAATCCCAATCCTTGACACCAAACCCCAACCTTTGACCCCAAGCCCCAACCCTTGACCCCTGAACCCCAACCCTTGACCTCCAAGCCCTGACCACAACCCAAAACCTTGACCCCGAGCCCCAACCCTTGACCCAACACCCCAAACCTTGACCCCCAAGCCCCAAACTTGAACCCAACACCCAACCCCTGTTCTCCAAACCCAACCACTGCCCCCCCAAACTCCACCCTTGCTCTCCCAACCCAACCCTGGACCTCCCCCAGAACCCCTTGACCACAACCCCCAAACTTCAATTCCAACCCGTGGACGTGGGGATGGGTCTTCTGGGTTCCCCCCAGCTCCAGGAACCCAACTGTGGGTCTCTTGGAGGATCCCAATCCCCCGAGTGATCCAAGGAGGGGGTGGATCTGAGGGTGGGGGATGGGGGACTCAGGGACCTTACCCATGATGCCTCACTCTCCCCAGCTGCCCCGATGTGCCTTGGTACCTGACGTCGGGCGAGCTCTGCCAGACCCACATCAGCAAACTGGGGCTGGGGCTGGGTGTGGGGCTGGGCCTGGGGTTGACCCTCCTGGTTCTGCTCGTCATCTGCATCGTCCTCTCCGTCCGCTTGGCCCGAAGGAAGAAGAAATCGACCGGTGGCAGGTGGAAGGGGTTGTCCATGGGGGTGGAGGGGT
>NW_015091035.1:26453-26913 GCF_001431845.1 Calidris pugnax | reverse complement strand
AGCTCCAGCATCTCCCCACAGATGGTTGAGACCCCCCCAAAATGCTGGACCCCACAAGCTCCAGCATCTCCCCCCACCCCAGCCCCACACCCAAGCCCCATAGACTCACCAGTTGCCTCCTCAACAGCCCGACCCGTGAGGACAGCGATCGCAGGCGCAATTCCCACGTCACCGGTATCTACCACGTCAACGGCCGAGGTTCTACAGCCCACCAAGGTGAGACACCTTCTCAGGGTGGGGGGGGACACGACACCAACCCACCCCCTTACTGGGGAGACTGGGGAGACCCCACCACCCAACCCTTGCCAGACCCTCACCCTCTTCCTCTTCCAGGAGGACACGGTTCCTACAAGCCCAACGCGGAGGTGGCAGAAGCCACCACGCCGGTAGGTCCCTGGGGGTCACAACGAGCACGGGGGACACTGGGGGGGGACGCAGAGGGGGGGTGGGGGTACACGAC
>NW_015091035.1:20906-22156 GCF_001431845.1 Calidris pugnax | reverse complement strand
GGGGGGGGAGGAAATTGGGGGGTGTCCCCTCCCCGGAGCACGTTATTCTCCAACCCCACCCCTTTCTCCTCAGAAAGTGAAAGTGCAAAGGAAAAGGACAGGGATAAGACCCCGATGTGGGAGGATTCAGCTGTAGCTGGGGTTGGGTTGGGTTGGAGGAGGGTTCAAGGGGGGCTTTGAGGGGTTGGGAGGTGGGAAAACGTGGGTGGGGTGGGACTGGGGTGACCTCCTGAACCTCGGAAGGGGGGGGACACACGTAGGACCCATGGCGGTGGTGGATCCATGGGTGTTGGTTGGGGAGGTGTTGGTTGAGGAGAAGCTCAACTTGAGCCATCAACTTCATCCTGGGCTGCTCCACCACCAACGTGGCCAGAAGGTGGAGGGGAGACACCCCACCATCTCTGGGGAGACACCCCACCACCACCCACCCCCAACTGGGAGTTCTGTGTCCACCCTGTGGGGCCACCAATGTCTGAAGGATGTGGGGCTGTTGGACCCTGGCCCAGGTTTTTTTTGGGGTCACGATGGGTTTTGGAGGGGAATTCCCAGCTCCGACCTTGCCAGAAGGGAAACGGGAAGAACCCAACGGTGACCAGAGGAGGAAGAAAGAAATTACACCCCAAAAAACCAACCCCCCACCCCTCCCTTATTTGCACAATGACCGGTAGGAAGAAACACGTGGCCGACACCTGCCCGGTTCAAGGCCAGGTTGGATGGGGTTTGGAGGAACCTGGTCTAGTGGAAGGTGGCCTTTAAGAAACTGGGTGGTCTTTAAGGTCCCCTTTCCACCCAAACCATTCCAAGAGCCTTATGGTCCATGGGGAGAAAGTGGGGGATGAAGTTCTCCTCCTCCCCAGCCCTGAGGAACCTTGTCCCACCCTCAGCTCCTTCACAGAAGCCCCTCAACTTTCTGCGAGAACTTCTGAAACCACCCCACCCCAAACCTCCACCACCACCTGGTGGTCTCCAAAAACCACCAGTAGGGCCACGCACCCCATTGAACCCACCAAAACCAGTAGAACCCCTGAACCCACCAGAACACCAGAACTTCTGCTCTCTCCACAGGTGCCGGAACTGATCCAACCAGGATGGAGAACAACTCAACAACCAAACAAAGCATCTCCAAAATGAACCAGACCACCAACACCTCCACAGACACCAACACTACAACCATGGAGGTCACCACCACCACTACAAACACCACCTCCACGCCCACCCCCAATCCCACCACCACTTCCAGAACCACCCCC
>NW_015091035.1:9603-20569 GCF_001431845.1 Calidris pugnax | reverse complement strand
TAGCAGACGGGGCAGTTACTGGTATTTGGTTTTGGGGTGGGGGGAGGAATAAAAGGGCCCGGTTTGGGGCGTTGGGGGAATTAAGCTGCAGCCATCACTCCGTGCTCCGTAACAGTTGGGTTGGAAAGAAAGAGCCCACACCAAATCATGACTGTCCACAGTCACCTCGCTCCCGTCTGTCACCTCCTCTCCAACAGGATGAGAGTGGCACAAGAACTACTTCTTCTTCTGGAAGTCACTTGAGGTCACTTCTGTCTGGTTTGTCTCGGAGCCCTCCTGCTCTTTTACCACCTAACGGCACACAGAAGCATCTCCTTTCCACAAAGGACCTCCAAAAATCTGCTCTTCCAAGCTGGCTGAGATCAATTTCCATGATGCCTCAAGGGAAGGAAGCTGATGGACCATTTAGGTACTAGAAAATACATAAGTTAAAGAAATAATTAAGCCCTTTTCCCGTTAAGCCCATCAGCCAAACTACACCAGACCTGTGGAGAGGACCCCTCTCCTCTTCCCATCGCAGCCCGTTAAATGGCTTCCAGTTGATGAGATCACATTTCTGTCTCATTCCTCCCGCAATTAATTCTGCAGGAGGCAAAGATCAATGCTGTTACAATTCATTTACTTATCTGGTTTTATCCAGTCAGAAGGCTCTGGTCAACAGCCACTGGTGACCACCCAGTCCCGGCCAGTCCCTAACGAGGGTCCCAGCAGCTTCGCTCCGGGGGATGAGCTGGTGCTGCCACAGCAGGGCTCACCTCAAAAGGCACAAATCCCCACCGTGTGTAAGGCCAGAGCTGCAGAAATCAGAGCCCCAAGGAGGTTCAAAACCCCTTTAGCCACACCAAGAAAATAAAAGCACAATTAGGGGGGAATTAACACATCCGCCTCAAGACGAGGGGAAATGCATCAATTTGCTGATGCATCAATTAATGAATCACGCAGGAAGAAGAGACAGATTACAAAGAAAAAAGTTTCTGTTTATACATCTGCCTTGACAGCCAGCAGTTACTGCGAAAATAAAATACACTGCAAAGCAGAGAGCAGCCTAACTGCTGAAGTGTCCCTCGGTGTGACAAAGCACGAAGCACCTCTGTCCTGCCCCCCAGCACCCTCACGCCTCCCGTGCGCGGTTCCCAGCAGCGTGGGGCTCTGCTGAACAGCCAGGCTCAGAACTCACAGGGGATATCTGGGAAGGTCAATCTCCACCTCCTGGTCCCTAGAGAGGCTGAACAAACCACGGTGACCGTTCACTCCTCCCACACCCCAGCTCTGCAGAGAACAGACTGGCTCCAACCTCCGCTTGCTGGGCACTGCTTTGATGTCATCTCTAAATATTCCCTGTGCAGGAACCCACCACTGGTGAGCAGTGAGAGAGCACACACCACACACCCGCGTGAAGAGGTGAAGGAGGCAAACGATGTGACTGACTGAAATGTTCAAATTCACACTTACCTACACCCCCAGCAGCGGGGCTCTCCCGTGCACTTCCAGCGTTTGCCTTAAACACCACTTTAAAAGACAGAAGCAATTTTACCACCGACAAGCTCCTGCCGTGCCAGGGGACAGCTTCTGAACTGTTGCCATCAGAGAATCCCTCCCCATCACACACAACCCTCAGGTGCTGGGCAAATTTAAGATATTCCCCATCTCCACCCCCACACTCACGCCCACAACTACCCCCAAAACCCCCACCCCCATGCCCACCACCACCTCCACAACCCTGACCACAACCTCCTTGCCCACACCCACCACCACGTACATACCCACACCCATATCCACAACCCGCACACCCACCACCACCTCCAGACTCACCCCCACACCTACAACCACCTCCACGCCCACCCCCATGCCCACCACCATGTCCAGGACCCCCTCCACACCCACCAGCACATCCAGGACCACCAGCACCCCCACTCCCACCACCAGCTCCACTATGACTTCTGTTATGGCCACCAGCACCTCTGGAACTTCCACAGCCACCAGCAACTCAATGGCGACCAACCCAACGAGCACCTCTGAGTCCTCCACACCCACCAGCACCTCCACAACCACCATCACCACCAGAACCTCTGAGTCCTCCACACCCACCAGCACCTCTGAGTCTTCCACACCCACCAGCACCTCCACAACCACCATGACCACCAGCACCTCTGAGTCCTCCACACCCACCACCACCTCTGAGTCTTCAACACCCACCACCACCTCCACAACCACCATGACCACCAGCACCTCTGAGTCCTCCACACCCACCAGCCCCACCACAACCACCATGACCAGCAGGACCTCTGAGTCTTCCACACCCACCAGCACCTCTGAGTCTTCCACACCCACCAGCACCTCTGAGTCTTCCACACCCACCAGCACCTCTGAGTCTTCCACTCCCACCAGCACCTCTGAGTCTTCCACTCCCACCAGCACCTCTGAGTCTTCCACTCCCACCAGCACCTCTGAGTCCTCCACTCCCACCAGCACCTCTGAGTCCTCCACTCCCACCAGCACCTCTGAGTCCTCCACTCCCACCAGCACCTCCACAACCACCATGACCCCCAGCACCTCTGAGTCCTCCACACCCACCAGCACCTCCACAACCACCATGACCACCAGCACCTCTGAGTCCTCCACACCCACCAGCACCTCCACAACCACCATGACCACCAGCACCTCTGAGTCCTCCACACCCACCAGCACCTCCACAACCACCATGACCACCAGCACCTCTGAGTCCTCCACACCCACCAGCACCTCCACAACCACCATGACCACCAGCACCTCTGAGTCCTCCACACCCACCAGCACCTCCACAACCACCATGACCACCAGCACCTCTGAGTCCTCCACACCCACCAGCACCTCCACAACCACCATGACCACCAGCACCTCTGAGTCCTCCACACCCACCAGCACCTCCACAACCACCATGACCACCAGCACCTCTGAGTCCTCCACACCCACCAGCACCTCCACAACCACCATGACCACCAGCACCTCTGAGTCCTCCACACCCACCAGCACCTCCACAACCACCATGACCACCAGCACCTCTGAGTCCTCCACACCCACCAGCACCTCCACAACCACCATGACCACCAGCACCTCTGAGTCCTCCACACCCACCAGCACCTCCACAACCACCATGACCACCAGCACCTCTGAGTCCTCCACACCCACCAGCACCTCCACAACCACCATGACCACCAGCACCTCTGAGTCCTCCACACCCACCAGCACCTCCACAACCACCATGACCACCAGCACCTCTGAGTCCTCCACACCCACCAGCACCTCCACAACCACCATGACCACCAGCACCTCTGAGTCCTCCACACCCACCAGCACCTCCACAACCACCATGACCACCAGCACCTCTGAGTCCTCCACACCCACCAGCACCTCCACAACCACCATGACCACCAGCACCTCTGAGTCCTCCACACCCACCAGCACCTCCACAACCACCATGACCACCAGCACCTCTGAGTCCTCCACACCCACCAGCACCTCCACAACCACCATGACCACCAGCACCTCTGAGTCCTCCACACCCACCAGCACCTCCACAACCACCATGACCACCAGCACCTCTGAGTCCTCCACACCCACCAGCACCTCCACAACCACCATGACCACCAGCACCTCTGAGTCCTCCACACCCACCAGCACCTCCACAACCACCATGACCACCAGCACCTCTGAGTCCTCCACACCCACCAGCACCTCCACAACCACCATGACCACCAGCACCTCTGAGTCCTCCACACCCACCAGCACCTCCACAACCACCATGACCACCAGCACCTCTGAGTCCTCCACACCCACCAGCACCTCCACAACCACCATGACCACCAGCACCTCTGAGTCCTCCACACCCACCAGCACCTCCACAACCACCATGACCACCAGCACCTCTGAGTCCTCCACACCCACCAGCACCTCCACAACCACCATGACCACCAGCACCTCTGAGTCCTCCACACCCACCAGCACCTCCACAACCACCATGACCACCAGCACCTCTGAGTCCTCCACACCCACCAGCACCTCCACAACCACCATGACCACCAGCACCTCTGAGTCCTCCACACCCACCAGCACCTCCACAACCACCATGACCACCAGCACCTCTGAGTCCTCCACACCCACCAGCACCTCCACAACCACCATGACCACCAGCACCTCTGAGTCCTCCACACCCACCAGCACCTCCACAACCACCATGACCACCAGCACCTCTGAGTCCTCCACACCCACCAGCACCTCCACAACCACCATGACCACCAGCACCTCTGAGTCCTCCACACCCACCAGCACCTCCACAACCACCATGACCACCAGCACCTCTGAGTCCTCCACACCCACCAGCACCTCCACAACCACCATGACCACCAGCACCTCTGAGTCCTCCACACCCACCAGCACCTCCACAACCACCATGACCACCAGCACCTCTGAGTCCTCCACACCCACCAGCACCTCCACAACCACCATGACCACCAGCACCTCTGAGTCCTCCA
The DNA here is from genome assembly GCF_001431845.1 of Calidris pugnax. NCBI lineage: Eukaryota > Metazoa > Chordata > Aves > Charadriiformes > Scolopacidae > Calidris > Calidris pugnax. The sequence continues at coordinate 16,058 of NW_015091035.1, read as the reverse complement.
CACCCACCAGCACCTCCACAACCACCATGACCACCAGCACCTCTGAGTCCTCCACACCCACCAGCACCTCCACAACCACCATGACCACCAGCACCTCTGAGTCCTCCACACCCACCAGCACCTCCACAACCACCATGACCACCAGCACCTCTGAGTCCTCCACACCCACCAGCACCTCCACAACCACCATGACCACCAGCACCTCTGAGTCCTCCACACCCACCAGCACCTCCACAACCACCATGACCACCAGCACCTCTGAGTCCTCCACACCCACCAGCACCTCCACAACCACCATGACCACCAGCACCTCTGAGTCCTCCACACCCACCAGCACCTCCACAACCACCATGACCACCAGCACCTCTGAGTCCTCCACACCCACCAGCACCTCCACAACCACCATGACCACCAGCACCTCTGAGTCCTCCACACCCACCAGCACCTCCACAACCACCATGACCACCAGCACCTCTGAGTCCTCCACACCCACCAGCACCTCCACAACCACCATGACCACCAGCACCTCTGAGTCCTCCACACCCACCAGCACCTCCACAACCACCATGACCACCAGCACCTCTGAGTCCTCCACACCCACCAGCACCTCCACAACCACCATGACCACCAGCACCTCTGAGTCCTCCACACCCACCAGCACCTCCACAACCACCATGACCACCAGCACCTCTGAGTCCTCCACACCCACCAGCACCTCCACAACCACCATGACCACCAGCACCTCTGAGTCCTCCACACCCACCAGCACCTCCACAACCACCATGACCACCAGCACCTCTGAGTCCTCCACACCCACCAGCACCTCCACAACCACCATGACCACCAGCACCTCTGAGTCCTCCACACCCACCAGCACCTCCACAACCACCATGACCACCAGCACCTCTGAGTCCTCCACACCCACCAGCACCTCCACAACCACCATCCCCACCAGCACCTCTGAGTCCTCCACAACCACCAGCACCTTGGGGTCCTCCACACCCACTGAAACCTCTACCACCACCATGACCACCAGCACATCCGAGTCCTCCAAACCCACCGAAACTTCCACAAGCACCATGACCACCAGTACCTCTGAGTCCTCCACACCCTCCGGCAACTTTGAGGCCTCCAAACCTACTGGCACCTCCACAACCACCATGACCACCAGCACCTCTGAATTCTCTACACCCACCAGGACCTCCACAACCATCATGACCACCAGCACGTCTGAGTTCTCCACACCCACCAGCACCTCTGAGTCTTCCACACCCACCAGCACCTCCACAACCACCATCCCCACCAGCATCTCTGAGTCCTCCACAACCACTGGCACCTTGGGGTCCTCTACAACCACTGAAACCTCTACCACCACCATGACCACCAGAACCTCTGAGTCCTCCACACCCACGGGCACCTCCACAACCACCATGACCACCAGCACCTCTGAGTCATCCACACCCACCGAAACCTCCACAACCACCATCACCACCAGCACCTCTGAGTCCTCCACACCCACCGGCACCTCTGAGTCCTCCACACCCACTGAAATCTCCACAACCACCATGACCACCAGCACCTCCGAGCCCTCCACACCCACCAGGACCTCCACAACCACCATGACCACCAGCACCTCTGAGTCCTCCACACTTACTGGCACCTCCATAACTGCCATCACGACCAGCAGCTCTGATTCCTCCACACTCACCAGCATCTCTGAGCCCTCCACACCCACCAGCACCTCTGAGTCCTCCACACCCACCAGCACCTCTGAGTCCTCCACACCCACTGAAACCTCCACAACCACCATGCCCACCAGCACCTCCGAGCCCTCCACACCCACTGGGACCTCCACAACCACCATGCCCACCAGCACCTCCGAGCCCTCCACACCCACTGGGACCTCCACAACCACCATGCCCACCAGCACCTCCGAGCCCTCCACACCCACTGGGACCTCCACAACCACCATGCCCACCAGCACCTCCGAGCCCTCCACACCCACTGGGACCTCCACAACCACCATGCCCACCAGCACCTCCGAGCCCTCCACACCCACTGGGACCTCCACAACCACCATGCCCACCAGCACCTCCGAGCCCTCCACACCCACTGGGACCTCCACAACCACCATGCCCACCAGCACCTCCGAGCCCTCCACACCCACTGGGACCTCCACAACCACCATGCCCACCAGCACCTCCGAGCCCTCCACACCCACTGGGACCTCCACAACCACCATGCCCACCAGCACCTCCGAGCCCTCCACACCCACTGGGACCTCCACAACCACCATGCCCACCAGCACCTCCGAGCCCTCCACACCCACTGGGACCTCCACAACCACCATGCCCACCAGCACCTCCGAGCCCTCCACACCCACTGGGACCTCCACAACCACCATGCCCACCAGCACCTCCGAGCCCTCCACACCCACTGGGACCTCCACAACCACCATGCCCACCAGCACCTCCGAGCCCTCCACACCCACTGGGACCTCCACAACCACCATGCCCACCAGCACCTCTGAGTCCTCCACACTTACTGGCACCTCCATAACTGCCATCACGACCAGCAGCTCTGATTCCTCCACACTCACCAGCATCTCTGAGCCCTCCACACCCAACAGCACCTCTTAGTCCTCTATACTTACTGACACCTCCACAACCACAATGACCACCAGCAGCTCTGAGTTCTCCACACCCACCGAAACCTCCACTGCCACCATCACCACCAGCACATCTGGGTCCTCAACACCCACCGGCACCTCTACAACCACCATGACCACCAGCACCTCTGAGTCTTCCACACCCACCGGCACCTCTACAACCCCCATGACCACCAGCACCTCTGAGTCTTCCACACCCACCGGCACCTCTGGGTCCTCCACACCCACCGGTACCTCCACAACCACCATGACCACCACCACCTCTGAGTCCTCCACACCCACCGGCACCTCTGTGTCCTCCACACCTACTGGCACCTCCACAACCACCATCACGACCAGCAGCTCTTATTCCTCCACACTCACCGGCACCTCTGAGTCCTCCACACCCACCGGCACCTCTACAACCACCATGACCACCAGCACCTCTGACTACTCCACACCCACCAGCACCTCTATGTCTTCCACACCCACCGGCACCTCTGAGTTGTCCACCCCCACCGAAGCCTCCACAACCACCATGACCACTAACACCTCTCAGTCCTCCACATCCACCGGCACCTCTGTGTCCTCCAAACCCACTGGCACCTCTACAAGCACCATGACCACCAGCACTTCTGAGTCCTCCACACCCCCTGGCACCTCCACAACCACCATGACCAGCGGGACCTCTGAGTCCTCCAAACCTACCAGCACATCCACAACCACCTTGACCCCCAGCATCTCTGAGTCCTCCACAACCACCTTGACCCCCAGCATCTCTGAGTCCTCCACAACCACCATTACCACCAGCACCTCTGAGTCCTCCACAACCACCACCATCTCTACAGCCAGCATGATCACCAGCATCTCCAAAGGCACCACTGGTGCCACAACCTCCCCCACCACTTTGACCACCTCCATCAACACTAACGGTTCTACCATCCTCAGCTCTTCACCCACAATATCCACCCCTCTTTCACGTCCCACCAGCACCTCTTCACCTTCCACCACCACCATCACAATCACTTCTCCTGGCCAGAATTCTTCCTCCACCAAGCCCACCTCAAGTTCCCTTCCCACCACCACCATGAGCACCATCATCACCACCTCTACTCTCCATTCCACCACCACCACTCCAGGTACAAGCCACCCTACCTTTTTCTCCACCACAATGGCCCCATGTCTTGTCCTTCCTTCCTCATCACTCCCTGGGTTTATTCTTTCCAGGCTTCTGCGCCAATGGAGGGATTTGGGTGGACGGTCACTGCGAGTGTCCCCTCGGTTTCACGGGTGACACGTGCGAGGACATCAGTAACACCATTGAGACGAAAGCTGGTAAGAAATCCTTCTTTTGGGGGTTCAGACCAAAATCTGCTGGGGAAGGAGCCACCAAAGGGTGCTTCTCCAGGGTGGAAAGGGTTAAGAAGAGCCACCACATCACAAAAAATGGTCTCCCTGACCATGGCACAGTCCCATAGTGCTCAAAAAACACGGGCAGAGGTGATGATCACAATGTGTACTGACCACCCTGGAGGAGGTAGGGCCAGAATCCACCCATGGGATGGGACAATTACATAGATCCAAGCTACAGCCAAGAGCTAGGACCAGAGATGGGTCCACAGGTTGCTCACCCACTCTCAAAGGGACTCAAATGAGCTCTGGTTGTGCTGGGTGGAGCTTTAACAGAGATCCTGGGCCAATGAGCAGAGGGTGGAGGTCCCAAGTGTCCAGGTAAGGTGGGTGAGGGCAATTAAGGCTCGTTAGTGCCCTGAGGAGCTCAAGTATTTGATGCCTAGCAGGTGAAGTCCAGGTGAAGCAGGTGCTCTGATGATGCCTAGATAAGGTCCTGGCTGTTTGCAATGGTTGGAGGAAACTTCTCTTGGGTCCTGGGCAGCAACCTCTTGGGCCGTGGGTCTTAAATGGAGATGTCAGGGCTCCTCCTGGCAGGAAGGGGTTGTCCTCCTCCTTCCTGTCTTCTCTGCATCTTGATCTTGACTTGCCTCTCCCCCTTCCCCAAAAGAGACCAACGGGACGGTGCAGGTGGTGCTGCGAGTGACCAACCGGGACTTCACTGAGGACCTCCAAAACCACAGCTCCTCTGCCTACTTGGAGTTCGTCAAGAACTTCACGGAGCAGGTGAAGGGGACACTGGGAAGGGGTTGACCCTACCTGGGGTGGGGTGGGGTGAGGTGGGATCATGATGGGCCTGGGGGTGCATCCAAACGCATCCCCATGGGTACTGCGAGTTGTGGTGGTGGTTGTGGGGTCTCTGCACTGGGAACACTGGGATGTGTTTGGTTGGGGGGACACCTAAAATGAGGGAGATCCAGGAGAAAGGGAAAGGAATGGAGACCCTGACATCCCCCCTGGAGACCTTTTCTCTTCCAGATGAACCTGGTCTACAGGAATGTTGATGGCTACCAAGGCATCCAGGTCCAGAATGTGACGTGAGTGACGGGCTCCTGGTCAACAGGGAGAAGGTTTTGGGGTGCCCCAACTGGGATAGTGGGGTGATCCCTTGGTGGAAAAAAAGGGTAATTTCAACGGGGTTGGTGGCTTTTCCCATCAGGCCTGGCAGCGTGGTGGTCGATCACGTGGTCATCTTCTCCCTGATAATGACCGCCCAAGCCCAGGAGAAGCTCAACAACATCACCAAGGACTTGATGGCAGAGATTCGGGTGGTGACAATGGAGAACTGCACGGATGGTACCTATGAACCTCCCCAGGAGGGGATGGGGAGGAGGAGGGACTGGAGGAGTTGGGTGACTCATGGGAGGAAGGGGGGGACATCTGGGACATCCCAAGGGGCCACCCCTGGGAGTGGATTGAGGGGGGCACATCCCCCATGACACCTCTCTTGCAGACGAGATGTGCTTCAACTCCTCCGACATCACGGTGAGGGACAACTCCCTCAACTTCAACCAAGAGGGTGAGTGAGTGGGGCTGCCCCATAGAAGGGGGACCGGACCAGGTTTGGGGTGGCCACCACCTCCTCCCCTCAACTGACCTCTCGTGCCTTCTCCAGGCTACTGCCGGGAAAACGTGCCCAAGGGCCTTGAGGACTATTTTTTTCCCAACCTGACGAGTTACGGTTTCTTCTGCATCTCCAACTGCACCCCGGACACCGCCAGCACCATCAACTGCAACAACGGGCGGTGCCAGCTCACCAGGAGCGGTCCACAGTGCTTGTAAGAGCTCCAGAAAGACCCTCACCTACCTCCAAAACCCACCCCAGGTGCACCCAACCCTTCTGGTGGACCTCCATGGCCACCTCCAAGCCCATCTCTCCATGGAAATGGGTCCAAAACCCCACAGGGTAGGAGCAGGGTTTTGCTCCACAGGCTTTCAACCCTCCTGGTGCCCAGTTCCAAGCCCCTGTCTCCATGGAAACAGGCCAAAACCCTACAGGGTTGGAGCAAGGTGTTGCTCCACAAGTGTCCAACCCTTCTGGTGGACCTCCATGGCCACTTCCAAGCTCCCGTATCCATGGAAACGGGTCCAAAACCCAGGGTTGGAGCAGGATCTTGCTCCAAACAAGGTTTGAATTTGCAGGAAATGGGTTGGGGGGTGGCTCTTTGGGGGGCTCCCTTTTTGTCTTCACCCCACCTCACCACCATCTTCTCCCCACAGCTGCCCCGAGCCCCACATGTACTGGTACCAAGGCAATCGCTGCGAGAGCCGAGTCAGCAAGTTGGCTGTGGGGCTGGGCTCGGCGGTGGCCATCCTGGCCGTGATGGTGGCCATCCTGGCCGTCCTCCTCTTCCGGGCCCGTAGCACCCAATTGTCCTACAGGTGATGGGGGAGACGT
>NW_015091035.1:0-9593 GCF_001431845.1 Calidris pugnax | reverse complement strand
CACCAGAGGATAAGTGGTACAAGGACGTTGATGAGACATGGAGCCTCCCAGGAAGCTTCACCTTCCAAGATCAAGGTGGGGGGCTGCGGTGGGTTGTAGAGGAGGAGAAGGAGAGGGGTGGGGTCCTCAGTCACCCCATGGGGTTGGGGGGCACCCCGCCCTCCCCCCACCCCCCAAATCCCCACCTTGATCACCTGGTAAGCCCACCCCTCCTTTCCTCTTCCTCCCACAAGGCGCCCAGCCCAAGGACGACTTTCAGGTCAACCTTGAGTCCATGGACACGTCGTCATCGGTGAGTCATGTGTTTGTCCCCCCTGCCCCCCAAAACCCACAACCCCCCCATCCCGATGGGACACAGGGAAATGGGGGACACCCCCTCCCCCTCCCCCTCCAAAATTCCTGCTGACACCTCTGTTTCCTCCCCCCTTTTCCCTCCCCCCCCCCATCAGTTCCAGGTCCCCAGAGTGAAGAAGTTCTCCACGAAGCTCTGAGCCCAAAGAAAACCCACCCCCTGGGGCTGGACCCCCTTTTTCTTCTTAATAAAGACACTGGGAAAGGTTCTGGGGACACTGGTTTCTACTGGGAAAACCCCAAGGTAGACTTGGGGGTGGGGGGAAACCATTACTCCCCTCCTCTTCCCCCCAGTCCTTTTTTTGGGGTGAAACCCCCCAGAATCCCCACCAACAGGGGCTGGGTGTGTGTGTGTGGGGGGAACCTTCCTACCCCACACCAGGACCTTCCAGGTTTGGGGACCTACCACCCCCCAAGGTGTTTTCTGCGGGGGGTTGGACTTTGTGTCCCCGCCCCACCCTCCCCACACGCTTCCTGGCTCTCAGATAAGGGAGGAAAAACCCAATAAAAGGCTAATTTTAGCCCTGGGAGTGGGGGGAGGAGGGGGCAGGGTGTGAATTGGCCCCGGGCCCAGGTGGTTGCACGCGAGCTCTGGCACGTTTCCGCCTCTCCCAGGCGTGGGAACAGGGGTGACTTCGGGGTGACAACCCCTCCCAAGGGGCTGGTTGGGGGGGGGTGACCCCAGACCACATCTCGTTCCTTCCGTGGTCCCACCATCCGTGGCTGGTGCCACCTCGGGACCCCCTGGATGTTGCCACCATCCGTGGCTGGTGCCACCTCGGGACCCCCTGGATGTTGCCACCATCCGTGGCTGGTGCCACCTCGGGACCCCCTGGATGTTGCCACCATCCGTGGCTGGTGCCACCTCGGGACCCCCTGGATGTTCCCACCATCCGTGGCTGGTGCCACCTTGGATGTGGCCAAGGATGTGGACCTCCTCGCTGTCCCCCCATCCTCTAAAGCCACAGCAGCTGCCCTCCACCCCACAGCCCTTTGTCCCCTTCCCCAGGGGAAGGTGTGGATGAACCTCTGGCCTGATATTTCCCCCTGGGGGTGGGAACAAGGACAATTTCTCCCACGTGCGTCACTCCCTTGGACTTTCACCTTTGGAGTGATCCCTTGGCCAAGTCTTAATTGCTTCCCTCAGCAATTAACGCTCCTCCCCAACCTTTTGCTTTCCTCCTTTGCAAGAGGTTTTTTTTTTTGTTGGTTTTTTTTTTTTTTCCTTTTTTAAAATTACTGGTTTTTGCCTCATTTTTTGCTTTTTTCAAATGGGGGAAAAGTTTTTTTTTGGGGGGGGGGGAGGGGACACCATTTGCATCCCACCCAGCCAGCCCTGTCCTCCAACTCGAGCCCTACATCTGCCTCACGGGGCACAGGGGGAGGGTGGACACCCTACCCCATGGTGGGCACGGGGACCACCTCACGTGTCCCCAAGGCCAGGCAGAAACCGGGGTGTGAGACAATAAAATTAGTGCTTTATTTAACTATTAAAAAGTGCTGTTGGGAACGACCGCGCGGAGAGGAAGAGGATGGTGGAGTTCCTGGTGCTTCCCACCCCGAGACAACCCCCCACCCCATGTCCGTGTGTGTCCCCCCAGCTCTGCTCGCCGTTGGTTCTTGGGTGGGTCCTCTCAGGGTCTGATGAAAGATGGTCGTTGCATCTGCATATGGGGAGAGGAGGGTGTGTGAGATGATGGGGGTTGTCCCCTTGTCCCCACCGTGGTGGGGGTGGGGGGAGGACACCGTCAGGGCCTTGGGAAGGTGGCACCTACCTTCTGCCAGGGCTCCGCCCTCTCCAGATCGATGTAGGGGGAGCTGTAGGTCACCGAGCCTGTGGAGGTGGAAAAAGAGTGAGGTAGGACACCTCCCCGCAAAGCTCCCTGGACGTGACAACTCTCCCAACACCCCCCAAACCAACCCCCACCAACACACCCCAACCCAGGCCCATCCAACACAACCCACCCTCAATCCCCCTCACCCCACCACCACCACCCAACCCCAGTCACCTTGCGACATAGCTGCTGGGTTGCGGATGGCGAAGCCCTTCATGCTGCTCCAACTTTCATCCTCGTCATAGTAGCGTTCCTTGCGGGAGGCCAACTTGATCCGACGGGGTGGGATGGAGGGGGATGAGAAGCTGGCACCACCCACCCCACGGCCGCGCACTTGCCTAAGCTCGTCATTCCTCCTCTGTGCCCGGACCAGGAAGATGGTGAGGATGATGATGACCACCATCAACACGCCTACGGGCACACCTACGGCCACCGCTATCTTGCTGATCCTCGAGCTGCATTTGTCATCTTGGTACCAAAAGGCAGCCTGGTCCGAGCACCTGGTGGGGAGGGACATCCAGGGGGTGAGGAGGATCCCAAACCCAAGGCTTTCACCTCAAAAGCCCGGTGTTTCACCCCAAAACCCCAAAGGGGGGCAGGAACACCCTGGTTTTGGAGGTGGGTGGGGGTTTGAGGAGGTCCTTACTCGCATTGTGGTCCCGAGCGGGTCACGGTGCACCTGCCGTGGACGCAGGTGTAGGGGTCTTGGGCGCGTTTGTCACATCTGGTGATGCAGACGACGCCGGTGGACGTCACCAAGGGGGTGTAGTAGTCCCTGAGCTCCTGTCCCACGAAGGCGCGGCACAGATCTACGGGTGGGGGAGGTGGGGACGTGGGTTTTGTGGGGTCCGGGAGGTTGGGGGAGGATTGGGGAGGGACGAGGACACACAGATGTCCTCCTGTGGGACATCCTGTCCTGTCCTCACTTACCTGTTTTAACCTCTCCCACCCCATAGTTGGTGACGTTGGTGAAGGTTGGGTTGAAACAGAAGCCGCCTGGTGGGATGGAGAGAGAAGCTGTTGGTGGGCACCCATGGGCTCAACACCACCACCCCCACCACTCCGTGTGCCTCCTCATCAAGGGACCCTGCCCTGGTGCCACCTGACACATGGAGGGGGGAGGGGGGACAACCCCTAGCATCGCTCACAGTTGTCTCCTTGGCAGCTGCTGTTGCAGACGGAGTTGTTGTTGACGGCTTGGACGAGGTTCTGGGAGATGCTCTGCACTGTCTCGTCGGCCGCCGTGTTGGCGAGGACCTCCAGGATCACAGTGTAGTTAACAATGATGCTGCCCTGGCTGCAAGAAGAAGAGGCACCGGGTGGACAAGGACCTCCCACAGTGTGGGGGGACAGTGTGTGACCCACTGTTACGTGGGGCTTTGGACCATCCTGCAGGAACCCCAGGAACAGAAGGTGGCTTGGAGGCATCCTTGGAAGAGCATCACCTTGATCTGACCATCCTGTGTGTCCCTCCAGCCCAAATCTGAGCAGATGGAGGGGGTGAGCACCCCATGAGGACACACCACCCAACCCCCCATGGACACTCACATCAGCTCGTGGATCTCCACATCTTGGTAGCCCTTCACATCTTTGTAAACCTCCGCCATCTGGAAGACAAAGAGGAACCATGGGGAGATCCGGGCACCAGCCCCATCACACCCCAAATACCCTCCACCCAAGGGTGCTCCTCCACCATGTGGATACTCCCCCCAACCCCCTCCCTCCCCATTACCGTAGCCTTGAAGTCAGTCTCAAAACTCTTGAAAGTCGGAGAGGTCTTATTTTTGAGGTCTTCGGTGAAGTTCCTGTTGTCGATCTTCATCTTCATCTCTACTGTCGCGTTCACCGTCGCTTCACCAAGCAGAAGAAGACCCATAAGCCATCAACTCCAGTGTCCCCCATCCCACCCTCGGTGGGACCATGGTCAAGAGACCAGGTTGGTCCCTCCATGGTGGCCCCATTCCCAGGTCGATCCCTCCATGGTGGTCCAATTCCCAGGTTAGTCCCTCTGAGGTGACCCCCAACCCCATTCCCAGATCGATCCCTCCGTGGTGGCCCATTCCCAGGTCAGTCCCTCTGAGGTGACCCCCAACCCCATTCCCAGATCGATCCCTCCGTGGTGGCCCATTCCCAGGTCAGTCCCTCATGGTGACCCCCATTGGGTTTGTCCCTCTGAGGTGACCCTCAGACCAAATCCCAGGTTGGTGTCATTGTCATCATTTCCCCCCAACCTGTGTCAACAGACACAGAAGCCTCCAGTGCGGTGTAGGCCATCTTGGGATGGTTCCTTACTGTTTTTGATCTCGATGACCTCCTTGGCGTACTCGCAGTATTCACCCTGGTAGTTATCGGTGCAGCGGCAAACACCGTCCACCATGGTGCCGTTGTTCTGGCAGATGGGGATCTCGCACTTCTCACCATAGTATCCTTCGGTACACTGGCACTTGGTGCCGTCCCACGTGCCCCCATTCTCACAGTGACCTGGAAAAGGCCACCCCAAGACATTGGGTGCTGTGACTGAGCCTGGAGAAACCACCCAGAGAAGGTCTGGGAGGTCAAGGAGGAAGGGAGGTGGCCAAGTGGTGCCACCAAGGAAGAATACTCACCCGCGTCAGTGGTGGAGGCCGTGGTGGTGGTAGTGGTGGTAGTGGTAGTGGTGGTGGTGGTAGTGGTGGGGATGGTCACAGTGGTGGAGGTAGTGTTGGGGTTGGAGGTATTGGTGGAGGAAGTTGTGGGGGTGGAGGTATTGGTGGAGGTAGTGTTGGGGGTGGTCGTGGTGTTGGAGGAAGTTGTGGGGGTGGTGGGAGTGGTGGAGGTAGTGTTGGGGGTGGTCGTGGTGTTGGAGGAAGTTGTGGGGGTGGTGGGAGTGGTGGAGGTAGTGTTGGGGGTGGTCGTGGTGTTGGAGGAAGTTGTGGGGGTGGGGTGGTAGTGGTGGTAGTGGTAGTGGTGGTGGTGGTAGTGGTGGGGATGGTCACAGTGGTGGAGGTAGTGTTGGGGTTGGAGGTATTGGTGGAGGAAGTTGTGGGGGTGGAGGTATTGGTGGAGGAAGTTGTGGGGGTGGAGGTATTGGTGGAGGTAGTGTTGGGGGTGATCGTGGTGTTGGAGGAAGTTGTGGGGGTGGTGGTAGTGGTGGAGGTAGTGTTGGGGGTGGTCGTGGTGTTGGAGGAAGTTGTGGGGGTGGTGGTAGTGGTGGAGGTAGTGTTGGGGGTCTTTGTAGTGGTGGAGGTAGTGGTGGGGGTGGTCGTATTGGTGATTGACTGATTCTTTCCGGCCCCGACATACAGGGTCCCCTGCTCCTCTTCCAACTTGAGATGGTCCTTCAGATCCACCCCATCCCTCTTCATTTGCGTGTGTCCCTTCTTCTCCACTGGGACCAGCGGTGGAGAAGACCTCCTGCCGCTGGCATCTGGAAGAACATCCTCCCCGTGTTTCACTTTCACTTCTTGGGCGTGAGGTGTCTTGGGTGAAGGTGGACTGTGCCTGATTGGTTGCCCTTTGTCCCAAGGGACATGTTTGTCAGCGTCGTCTGTGCACAACAGGGGAGAAGATCATGGCTGTGAGAAGATCTTTTGAATTTTGACCAACTGCTCTGGGGGCTTCCTGCACCCTGGGATCTCAGATGGGTGTCCACTCCCCACCCAGCACCTCCAAGTTGGATCCCAAAAATCCATTGACCTCCAAAGACCCACATCCACCATAGATCAACAAGCCCCAGAGACCTGCCCTTAGTTCTCCAAAGACCCCACACAGCTTCCAAAACCTCCAAGTGGGTCCCAAAGACCCGTGGACCTCCACAGAAGACCAACGTGCCCTGAGAGACCTGTCCTTGGTTCTCTGAAGACCCCCCCCCAGACCTTCCAAAACCTCCAGGTGGGTTCCAAAGATCCATGAACCTCCACAGAAGACCAATGTTCCCCAAAAGACCTGCTCTTGATTCTCCAAAGACCCCCAGACCTCTTAAGACCCCCAGTTTGGTCCCAAAGACCCATGGATCTCCAAAGACACACATCGACAGAAGACCAGCATCCCCCCAGAGACCTGCCCTTGGTTCTCCAAAGACCCCCCCAGACCTCCCAAAACCTCCGGGTGGGTCCCAAAGACCTGTGGACCCTCACCAGCGATCCATGGACCCCCCACCAAAGACCCCAGGTTGTGCTCTTTTGATGCCAAAACCATCCCAGCAGCAACTGAGGGAGGAGGGTCCTTGGAGGACCCTTGGTCCCATCCCTGTCCCACCTGAAGACCTCAGGGTGCCCCCAGAGGTGGTGGAAGTCCCAGCCCCCCCACTCCCCACCCAGCGGCACCCACCTCCCATGACGACCAGGAAGCAGATGCAGACCAGGGCCAGGCTGCCCCATAGACGACACTCCATGTCTCCAGAGCTGGGGGGCGGTGGCAACTACAGCGTTGGGGGATCAGTTTGGCTCGTGAGTCCGTCACCAATCGCGGGCACGGTGGGAATGGGACACGGAGTGTCACCTCGGTGGAGTGTGGTGGCTGGGGGGGACCTTTGGTCACAATTAATAAGTAGGAGGGACGAAACCTGAGCTGCAGGTGCCGGGAGCAAAGGGGACAAGTGATAACACCCATTTACCATCAGAGATGTGGTCCCAAGGAGGACACGTGGTCTCATCGCGTGCCCAACACCCTCCCCAAAGCTCCAGGAGATCCTACTGGGAAAGTCCCAGCCACCCCTGAGCCCCTGGTGGGACTGTCCCCACCAGGTCTTGGCCGTAGTTTGTCCCCACAGTGGAAGGAGGGTGGGGACGGGGACAGGGGGTGCAGATGTAGGGTGGGGAGGTGGGACGTAGGGTGTGGGATGAAGATGTGGAACATGGGATGGGGATGTAGGGTGGGGACATGGGATGGGGAATGGGGACATGGGGACATGGGATATGGGATGGGACACGGGACGGGGACACGGGACACGGGATGGGGAGATGGAACATGGGATGGGGAGATGGAACATGGGCTGAAGATGTGGGACATGGGACAGGGATGTGGGACATGAGATGAAGTTGTGGGACATGGGATGGGCACAAGGGAGATAGCAGTAGGGCCGCAGTGGTGACACTCCATGGGGTTCTGGTGTCCCCACCATCAGCCCACCCTGGAGCCACCAAAGCCCTTTGGAGACCCCACAGAAGGTGACACAGAAAAGGGACATCTGAGGTGTGTTTGGGGTCATGGTGGTGGCACTTTATGGAGCACTGGTGTTCTCATGATGTCCTCACCACGTCCTCACCATTGCCCATGGTGCTTTGGGGGAGGTTGTTCTGGAGGCCTGGGGGGGATCTATGGGGCGCTGAGGAGCTATGGGGCATTGGGGGGGTCTATGGTGGTGTCCCCAACCCTATCATGGATGTCCCCAACCCCACTCGAGGTCTCCCACGGGAAGGAGCACTGCTGGATCTGGTGTTTGCAAATAGAGAAGGACTCGTGGGGGACGTGACGGTTGGAGGCCGTTTGGGGCAAAGTGACCACGAAATGATAAAGTTTTCCATTCTCAGGGAGGCGAGATGAGGAACCAGCAGGACTGTCATCATGGACTTCCCGAGGGCAGACTTTGGTCTTTTCAAGCTTTTTCTGCTTGACAGAGTCTTTTGGGAGCCAGCCCTGAAGGGGAAAAGGAGACCAGGAAGGCTGGACATTTTTCAAGGAGGAAGTCGTAAAAGCTCAGGCGCAGGCCGTCCCTGTGAGCAATAAAACGAGCCATCGAGGGAAAAGACCAGCCTGGGTGAAAGAAGAGATGGGGTCACAGCTCAGGGGAAAAAAAAAGAGAGTTTATGGCCTTTGGGAAAAGGGACAGGTCACGCAGAAAGATTATAAAGGTGTGGTAAAGTTACGTAGGGAAAAGATTAGAAAGGCCAAAGCCCAGCTTGAACTGAACCTGGCCTTGGATGTTCAAAACAACAAAAAGAAATTCTATAAATATATTAGGAGCAAGAGGAGGACTCGGGAGAACCTCCATCCGCTGTTGGATATGGGAGGTAACGTAGTGACAAAGGATGAGGAGAAGGCTGAGGTGCTGAATGACTTCTTTGCCTCAGTCTTCAGGAATGGAGTAGGGTGTCCCCTGAGTACCCAGACCCCTGAGCTGGTAGATGAGGGCAGGGAGCAGAATGAAGCCCCCATGATCCAAAGGGAAGCGGTGAGGGACCTGCTCCAGCACCTGGACTCAAACAAGTCTATGGGCCCAGATGGGATCCACCTGAGGGCACTTCCACTGGTGCTTGAGGAGCCACTCTCCATCATGGACCAGCAGTCCTGGCAAACTGGGGAGGTCCCAGCTGACTGGTGTCTAGCAAATGGGCCACCCATCCACAAGAAGGGGTGGAAGGATGATCTGGGGAACTCCAGGCCTGTCAGTCTGACCTCGGTGCTTGGGAAGGTCATGGAACAGATCATCCTGAGTGAGATTATGAGGCACATGAAGGACACCCAGGTGATCAGGCCCAGCCAGCATGGGTTCACGTCCTGCTTGACCAACCTGATCTCCTTCTATGACCAAGTGACCCGCTTGCTGGATGAAGGAAAGGCTGTGGATGGTGTTCACCTGGACTTTAGATCCAGTCTGGATCATCCTCCTGGAGAAACTGGCTGCCCATGGCTTGGATGGGAGGACTCTCCACTGGGTTAAAAACTGGCTGGAGGGACGGACCCAGAGAGTGGTGGGGAATGGAGTCAAATCCAGTTGGTGGCCGGTCATGAGTGGGGTCCCACAGGGCTGGGTACTGGGACCCGTTCTCTTTAACATCTTTATCAATGATCTGGACGAGGGGATCGAGTGCACCCTCGGTAAGTTTGCAGGTGACACCAAGCTGGGTGGCAGTGTCAACCTGCTGGAGGGTAGAGAGGCTTTGCAGAGGGATCTGGACAGGCTGGATCCATGGTCTGAGACCAACAGGATGAGGTTCAACAAGGCCAAGTGCCAGGTCCTGCACTGGGGTCACAACAACCCCCTGCAGTGCTACAGGCTGGAGCTGCCTGGCAGAAAAGGACCCGGGGGTGTTGGTGGCCTGTGGGCTGAACATGAGCCAGCAGAGTGCCCAGGTGGCCAAGAAGGCCACCAGCATCCTGGCCTGGATCAGGAACAGCGTGGGGAGTAGGGCCCGAGAGATGATCATCCCCCTGTACTGGGCACTGGTGAGGCCTCACCTCGAGTGCTGTGTCCAGTTTTGGGCCCCTCACCACAAAAAAAGACATTGAGGTGCTGGAGCGGGTCCAGAGAAGGGCGACAAAGCTGGTGAGGGGTCTGGAGAGTGAGTCTGATGAGGAGAGGCTGAGGGAGATGGGGGTGTTCAGCCTGGAGAAGAGGAGGCTGGGGGGAGACCTTCTCGTGCTCTAGAACTACCTGAAGGGGGGTGTAGAGAAGTGTGGGTTGGTCTCGTCTCCCAAGTCCCAGGA
>NW_015091034.1:21648-23436 GCF_001431845.1 Calidris pugnax | reverse complement strand
GGAGGTCGGGTCCTGCCCCCACCGTCTCCAGCTGCTCCTCCAACCTCCCCAACCGGGCCTCCATGTCCGCGTAGCTCCTCGCCAAGCGTTCGGCGGCGGCGGCTTCGGCCAATCGCCGGCTCCGGGCTTGGCTGGTGGTCTCCAACTCCACCCAACATTGTCGAAGCTCTTCCAGTTGGCGCCGAACGGCGCCGCTTAATTCAGGTTTGGCCTGGAGAAGTTCTTCACCTTCCTGGGGTGGGGTTGGGTGGGTCAGGGGTGGTCAAGGCAGGGGGGTGTCCTCTCCCCTTCGGGGGAAATGGGGGTGCTGGGGGAAGGCTGTTGGCCAAGGGGGTGGTGGATCTCCATGAATGGTAGATATCCATGGGGTGATGGATCTCCATAGGGGTGATGGATCTCCACAGGGGTGATGGAGCTCCATGGGGTGATGGAGCTCCATGGATGGTGGAGTTCCATGGGGGTGATGGATCTCCATGGGGTGATGGAGCTCCATGGATGGTGGATCTCCATGGGGTGATGGAGCACCATGGGGGTGATGGAGCTCCATGGGGTGATGGAGCTCCATGGATGGTGGAGCTCCATAGGGGTGATGGATCTCCATGGGGTGATGGAGCTCCATGGATGGTGGAGGTCCATGGGGGTGATGGAGCACCATGGGGTGATAGATCTCCATGGGGTGATGGATCTCCATGGATGGTGGAGCTCCATGGGGGTGATGGAGCGCCATAGGGTGATGGAGCACCATGGGGTGATGGATCTCCATGGGGTGATGGATCTCCATAGGGGTGATGGATCTCCATGGATGGTGGAGCTCCATGGGGGTGATGGAGGGTCATGGGGATGCTGGGTCTCCATGGGGTGGAGGAGGTCCATGGGATGGTGGAGCTCCATGGGGGTGATGGATCTCCATGGGGTGATGGATCTCCATGGGGCGATGGAGCTCCATGGGGTGATGGATCTCCATAGGGGTGATGGATATCCACGGGGTGATGGATCTCCATAGGGGTGATGGATCTCCAAGGGGTGATGGAGCTCTGTGGATGGTGGAGCTCCATGGGGGTGATGGAGCTCCATGGGGTGGTGGAGCTCCATGGATGGTGGAGCTCCATGGATGGTGGAGCTCCATGGGGGTGATGGAGCGCCATGGGGATTCTGGGTCTCCATGGGGTGGAGGAGGTCCATGGGATGGTGGGTCTCCATGGGGGTGATAGAGCACCATGGGGGTGGTGGGTCTACATGGGGTGGTGGAGCTCCATGGATTGTGGAGGTCCATGGGGGTGATGGAGCATAATGGGGGCGGTGCATCTGCATGGGGTGGAGGAGGTCCATGGGGTGGTGGCATTCAGTGGGGTGGAGGAGGTCCATGGGGGTGATGAAGCACCACGGGGGTGGTGGATCTCCATGGGGGTGGTGGGTCTCCATGTGTGGTGGAAATGCATGGGGTGGTGGAACTCCATGGGGTTGGTGGAGATCGATGGGGCAGTGGAGGAGCTCCATGGGGTGGTGGAGACACATAGACATGGGGTTGGTGGATCTCCATGGGGTTGGTGGAGCTCCATGGGGCAGTGGAGGAGCTCCATGGGGCAGTGGAGGAGATCCATGGGGTGGTGGAGGAGATCCATGGGGCAGTGGAGGAGCTCCATGGGGCAGTGGAGGAGCTCCATGGGGCAGTGGAGGAGATCCATGGGGTGGTGGAGGAGATCCATGGGGCAGTGGAGGAGCTCCATGGGGCAGTGGGTCTCTATGGGTTGGTGGGTCTCCATGGGGTGGTGGAGGAGATCCATGGGG